>NC_137911.1:7778017-7848017 GCF_963457725.1 Sprattus sprattus
GCGTCTCCACTGATGGCCCAGTGCAGGTCATCCTGATGCCATGATTGTGATAGTGACACCCCACTAATGTTCTTAAAGCGTTATGCTAATATTTTGTGTGTGTTTGTAGGAGCGCATTCAGAAGACCTTCCCATACCCCATTGATAAGTGGGCCATGGCTGACGCACAGGCAGCGATTGAGAAAAAGAAGAGGAGAATCCCACTACTGCTTCCAGTGGACAAAATTCACCCTATGCTGAAGGTGTGTGTGGGGTTGGGTCGGGAGGGTGTGTGTGTGTGTGTCTGCAAGAATACATCCTATGTTTGCTCAATTCTAAGCGACTGTGTGTGTATGTGTCTGTCTATGTGCTGAGGTGCATTTGTGTGTGTGTGCGTGTGCGTGTGTGTGTGCGTGTGCGCGTGCGCGTGCGCGTGCGTGTGTGTGTGTGTGTGTGTGTGTGTGTGTGTGTGTGTGTGTGTGTGTGTGTGGTGTGTGTGTGGTGTGTGTGTGTGCGTCTGATTATTTAAATCTCTGCTCTCTCTTCAGGAGGTGCTGGGCTATAAGATCGACTACCAGGTGTCCCTGTACATCGTGGCCGTGCTGGAGTACATCTCTGCGGACATCCTCAAACTGGCCGGCAACTACGTGGGCAACATCCGCCACTACGAGATCAGTCAGCAGGACATCAAAGTGTCAATGTGTGCAGATAAGGTAGGACTCAGCCTGGTGGAGTGTCAGTCAATGGGGGTATAAAAAACGCCTTCGACACCATTACTGTTTTGCATAGGTGGTGATATTTTTCTTTTTTTTTCCTCCCTTTACTCTTGTCTTTCTCTTCCTTTTGTTTAGTAACTCATGTTTAGTATATGCTTGTGGGATCAATTAATTTGATTGATGACTGTTCTCCTCAGGTGCTGATGGACATGTTTGACCAGGATGAGGACCTAGGATTGGCCTACCTGGGCCAAGAGGAGCCCTCCTCGTCTGGGGAGCTCACCTACGACGACCTGGTGCGGCTGGAGATAGCCGAGGAGCGGCAGTACCTGCGCGAGCTCGACCTCATCATCAAGGTGTTCCGGGAGGCCTTCCTGTCCAACACCAAGCTCTTCAGTGCCCAGGTAAAACACTGTAGACGCTGGGGCCGTTGGGCACATCAACACAGGGAACATCAGGGCTCGGGGCATTGAGGTGGACGTCAGGTCTCATTGGGTTTGAATTCATTTAGGGTTGTTGATTAGAGTTTGGCAGCGAACTGCTTATTGTGTGTGTGTGTGTGTGTGTGTGTGTGTGTGTGTGTGTGTGTGTGTGTGTGTGTGTGTGTACGAACGAGAGAGGGCAAGAGAGACAGACAGTCCAGTTTGTGTTTGTCCTTTGGGCACATGTATGTGTGTGTGTGGTTTCGCATAGTTGAGGTTTGCTGTTGGCTACTGTAATTTTGGCAAGGTGGGTAAGTCCTTGGCCATTCCAGAACGCAAGACTCATAATTAAGCTGCAAATAGACAGAGAGCTACTGCCGCCACCAGGAACTCTTCTGATTGGACCACGGAAAGAAAAGCCAGCGCGGAACAAGGGGAACAGAACGTCTGTGTCGAGCGCAGCACAGCACATTCACATTCTTCCCCGCTGCCTCAGTGTGCTCTTTAAATCACAGATGATCTCAGGTCCATTGTTATAGGGTCTAAGTGTGCTGCTGTTCCATTTTGAGGACGTGAATTAGGATCAAGATAGAAATGGAGAGTGTTGGGGACACGCGCACACAGTACATAGAGTCCTCTTAACACTGGAGCATGCTGACATCACCACGCACCATTTCTGTGCTTTGATGTGTTCTCTCGAAGCTTTTTGCAGAACCAGATCGGCTTTGTGTTGAGTGAGCTTTGGGAAGCCTGTGTCACTGCGCGACCCTGCCCCTTTCCTTCGAATAGCCCTTTATTGCAACTGTCAACTGTAATTTTCACAGTTTCTCTTCCTTTTTTTGTTGGTATAAGCATGTGTAAGACCTCTCATCATCGTTATGACCGCCGAGCTCAGGTATGTGTGGTTGATGAGAGTTTCATTTCCAGTAACTAGACTCCTTTCCAGTAAAAGGAAAAGAGTAAGTCAGTTACTACGACCCCATGACTGTTACTGGGCTAACCACTAGTTGGGGGTGTAAAGAGGATCTGTATTGTTTTGTGCTCGCATGGGCAGGAGAGGATTCCTTCTCTGATTGATTAGTTAGTTAGTGGACCTGATTGATTAGTTAGTTAGTGGACCTGATTGATAGTTAGTTAGTGGACCTGATTGATTAGTTAGTTAGTGGACCTGATTGATTAGTTAGTTAGGGGACCTGATTGATTAGTTAGTTAGTGGACCTGATTGATTAGTTAGTTAGTGGACCTGATTGATAAGTGAGTTAGTTAGTTAGTGGACCTGATTGATAATTGAGTTAGTTAGTTAGTGGACCTGATAGTTAGTTAGTGGACCTGATTGATTAGTTGGTTAGTGGACCTGATTGATTAGTTAGTTAGTGCACCTGATTGATAAGTGAGTTAGTTAGTTAGTGGACCTGATTGATTAGTTAGTTAGTTAGTGGACCTGATTGATAAGAGAGTTAGTTAGTAATGGACCTGATTGATAGTTAGTGAGTGGACCTGATTGATTAGTTAGTTAGTGGACTTGATTGATAAGTGAGTTAGTTAGTTAGTGGACCTGATTGATTAGTTAGTTAGTGGACCTGATTGATTAGTTAGTTAGTTAGTGAACCTGATTGATTAGTTAGTTAGTTAGTTAGTCGACCTGATTGATAGTTAGTTAGTGGACCTGATTGATTCGTTAGTTAGTGGACCTGATTGATTAGTTAGTTAGTTAGTTAGTGGACCTGATTGATTAGTTGATTAGTTAGTTAGGGGACCTGATTGAAAGGTAAGTTAGTGGACCTGATTGAAAGGTAAGTTAGTGGACCTGATTGATTAGTTAGTTAGTGGACCTGATTGATAAGTTAGTTAGTTAGTGGACCTGATTGATAAGTGAGTTAGGTAGTTAGTGGACCTGATTGATTAGTTAGTTAGTTAGTGGACCTGATTGATAAGTTAGTTAGTGGACCTGATTGATTAGTTTGTAAGTTAGTGGACCTGATTGATTAGTTAGTTAGTTAGTGGACCTGATGATTAGTTTGTTAGTTAGTGGACCTGATTGATTAGTTAGTTAGTTAGTGGACCTGATTGATAAGTGAGTTAGTTAGTTAGGGGACCTGATTGATTAGTAAGTTAGTGGACCTGATTGATCAGTTAGTTATTGGACCTGATTGATAAGTTAGTTAGTTAGTGGACCTGATTGATAAGTGAGTCAGGTAGTTAGTGGACCTGATTGATTAGTTAGTTAGTTAGTGGACCTGATTGATAAGTTAGTTAGTGGACCTGATTGATTAGTAAGTTAGTTAGGGGACCTGATTGATTAGTTAGTTAGTTAGGGGACCTGATTGATTAGTTAGTTAGTTAGTTAGTGGACCTGATTGATTAGTTAGTTAGTTAGTGGACCTGATTGATAAGTTAGTTAGTGGACCTGATTGATTAGTTAGTTGGTGGTAACTAGTGGACCTGATACCTGACCAGCAACATGATTCTGAACTGAGGCCTGATCTGGCACAGTTGGACAATTGCACCTTGTTGGCCCTCTCAAGCCAGGAGGTGAAGCTCTGCAGGCTCATATTATAGTGGTTGATGAACGTCAGCAAACTGTCATAAAATTCCCGAGAAGGTCCCACTTAATACCCTGGATAGGGAACGCGCTTCATAAAACCAGGAAGCCATCTTTGGAGGCCTTCCTGGTCTCTCCGAGGCCCTGCATGCACACAGTAATGGTCTGAGTGTTGTCACATTGACACCAAGTCTGGGCTGAATCGCCACACTGGGAAAAATCAGCTTCTTGGCCATGTCCTCTCTCTGGTGCGAGCAATGATGTCCAATGATCTGGCCAGGTGACCCCAAGAATGTCCAGTTCCTACTTTCTGGGTAAACCTATCCAGTCTCACTGCAGAGCAGCTCTTGTGACGGAGAGTGAGAGGTAGCAGGATCTTAGTACGAGCCATGGGAGGATCGGAGTAGTTGTCTGTTGTCGTTGTTATACCAGTTTTTCATTTCTTTTCTTTGGTATTCGACTAGTGCTGTACTGACTCTCCTCTTTGTGGCTCTCTGTTGCAGGATGTGGAGGTGGTCTTCAGCAACATCCTAGACATCCACGAGCTAACGGTCAAGCTGCTGGGTCTGATCGAGGATGCCGTGGAGATGACGGCGGACGGCAGCCCGCACCCGCTGGTGGGCAGCTGCTTTGAGGACCTGGCAGAGGTACGTGAGCAATGCCACCCTCAGCCTGGCACCCAAATGGCATAGCAATTGGTCTTAATGAAATCCTAATATTGCATGCTAATTCCAGACACAGTATTCTTATTTTGATTGACTAACATCCTAATGCACAATGCTATACATGCATCTCTGTTTTGCCACCCTCGTGCCACCCTGAACAGCAATGCAGTGACATCCCATTATCAAACCGATGCCAAACTAATACCACTGTGATGCCAGCCTTATGATTCCCATACATATGCGTCTGATGGTACTCCAGTACGGGTCCACACGGGCCAGTGTGGCATCTGAATCCAAACCTAATCCTACCCCAAAGCCGGTGTATTAACGGAGTAATGCTGTTCTAATGACGCTCTAATTGCACCGTAATAGGGCACCCTAATGCCCGCTTAAAGCTGTGTCTGTGGCATGGCTGATTCAGGATCAGTCGCTGCTGGCTGTGGAGGTTCAGATTGTGCCATGTCCTGCCGTGCTCTCTGTCCACTAACTTACAGGAGCAGCTGACTGTGGTCATTCTACCTGCTTCAGGTGTTAAGTTAAGCACATCTACACAAATCCGTTTTCTGAACCCAGACTCATAGTCTCGGGTGGCAAACGAATACAAACTCTGCTCCTGATAACTCCTTCCAAAAGCTAGCCCATACTACTTATCTCCCTCCTACCAACCAGTGAACCTACCTGTTTGGTGCCCATTTTCCATTACCTTTCAGCACCACAACAATCAGTGTGTTGATGCCTCTGTGTCATAGCTGTAAGATTGTAGAGCACACCCCCCATGTTAATTCTCAGTTTCACTTTTGGCTAGTGCTTTCTTTCTCTCCCTTTTTCTCTCTTTCTGTCCCTTCTTCTCTGTCTCTCTTTCTCGTCCTTCCTCTCTCCCTTTATCTCTCCCTTTTTCTCTCTCTTTTGCTCCCTCTCTCTCTCCCCCTCTCTCTCAGCCCCAGCCAGTGCACTCTAACTGATGTGTGTATACTCCTGAGGCTGTGAAAAGGAAAGAGAAAGTTAAACACGGCACGGCGGTAAAAGCAGAACTGTTTGTGCTTAGAGCACAGAAACTCCTTGACCGCTCTAGAGCCCTCTTGACCATGGTTGTGCTAGCCCAACCCCTAACCTTTCTCAACCTTCTGATTGGCTGCAGGAGCAGGCCTTTGACCCTTACGAGACGCTGTCGCAGGACATCCTCTCCCGAGAGTTCCAGGAACATTTGAACAGCCTGATGGCCCGCCCCACAGTCGCCCTGCACTTCCAGGTACAGATACTGGGGACACCCATTAGTCCAGTCTACCGAAATTAGGCTTTGTCTTCACTTCTAGAAATAGTGTGTGTGTGTGTGTGTGCGTGTGTGTGTGTGTGTGTGTGTGTGTGTGTGTGTGTGTGTGTGCTTCTCTGTGACTCTGTCCTGTGCCATTATCATATGTGTCGCTGTGGTACAGAAGCAGTGTGCATTCTTCTGCACTTGTGTCTCTATCGTTGTGCAAAATGTGCCTCTTTGTGTCTGCCAAGAGTGTGTGTGTGTGTGTGTGTGTGTGTGTGTGTGTGTGTGTGTCTACCAACTGAAAACTCATTTCATGATGAGAAGTGAGCTGTAAATTATTAAGACTGCTCTAGAGTGCAACCAGTTTAATACTATACAGCTAGCCATGGGACAGTCTGTTCCTAAGCTGTGTGTGTGTGTTGATTGTTATGCGTGTGTGTGTGTGTGTGTGTGTGTGTGTGTCTGTGTGTGTATCTGTGTGTGTATCTGTGTGTGTGTCTGTGTGTGTGTCTGTGTCTCCGCTGTCACATGCTGCTGTGTGTGTGAGCATGCATCTTCATATTGTTCATTGAACCATTTAACATGTTAGTTGTAAGAACTGTCACTGAATAACAGTGGCCATGCCCTGGGACTGAGGAGTACAGGAAAGGGGGTTGTGGGGGGTGCAAATTTCTGTCCCCATAAATACAGCTGTAAATCTGTGCACAAAATAAGAGTTATAAAATTTGAGTTTGTATGTACTCGACTCGCATACATCTAATTTATTTCTAAAGTGGTGTGTCTCTATGTTTGTGTATGTCTTAGGGAGAAGTAGAGTACAAGTGGTGGTGGTGGTGGTGTGTGTGTGTGTGTGTGTGCGTGCGTGCGTGTGAGTACGAGTGCGTGTGCGTGCTTGAGCGTGCGCTCATGCGTGTTGTTTGGTGTAAATTATGAGGAGATGGGTACAACTTTAAAACTGTGCTCGTGGCCAGTATTTTGCGGTTTTTGTGTGTGTGTGTGTGTGTGTGTGTGTGTGTGTGTGTGCGTGCTTGAGCGTGCGTGTGTGTGCTCATGCGTGTTGTTTGGTGTAAATTATGAGGAGATGGGTACAACTTTAAAACTGTGCTCGTGGCCAGTATTTTGTGTGTGTGTGTGTGTGTGTGTGTGTGTGTGTGTGTGTGTGTGTGTGTGTGTGTGTGTGTGTGTGTGTGTGTGTGTGTGTGTGTGTGTGTGTGTGTGTGTGTGTGTGTGTGTGTGTGTGTGTGTGTGTGTGTGTGTCATGTTCCTCTCCTTACGCATTCTTTGTCCTCTTCTCATGCATTCTATCACTGTATGAGAACCATGTGGGTATTGATTTAGTGTGTGTTGTCACTATTGATCGTGTGTGTGTGTGTGTGTGGACTGGGTGGGTTTTAAGAGATACTATGACCTCCCGTCTCAGGTTACCCATCAGCTTGCCACAGCCAGACGGACTATTCCCCCCACCCCAATCAGACACACACACACACACACACACACACACACACACACACACACACACACACACACACACACACACACATCTGTCCGCTGTCTCAATCATCCATCTCCCATCCTCAGACAAAGACACAAAAAAAAAAAGGCACACATTCACCAAAAGCAAACCTCCCCATAAGGTGTATGAAGAGTACAATGTTTGTTCTAATGTTTATTATGTCTCTGGTTTCTTTAGTCTCTAACTGTGTGTGTGTGTGTGTCTGTGTCTGTGTCTGTGTCTGTGTCTGTGTGTGTGTGTTGCAGTCCATAGCGGAGGGCTTTAAAGAGGCGGTTCAGTATGTTTTACCGCAGCTGATGATGGTGCCCGTCTACCACTGCTTACACTACTTCGAGTTGCTGCAGGTGAGTTTATACAAACACAGAGTCTCAGAATCACATTGACACTGTAAATAAACAAAGGCTATTATGTATGCCCATAGACGCCTGCTGTCCTTTCTTTCTTTCTTTCTTTCTTTCTTTCTTTCTTTCATTCATTCCTTTGCTTTCCTTCTGTCTGTCTTTCTTTTGGTCTCGCTCTCTCTTTCTCTGGTTCTCTCGCTGTCCATATCTCAGTCACTGTTACTCACACACATTGATAACCCATAGTACCACACAAAAACAATGGGTACCTCTTCCCTTCTCTTAAAGCGCCCTCTGGTGGCTGAACCAGACATTCATAAATACGCACACCTGCATTAGGACCGCTGTCAATTAGTGTTGGATGTCGGTCTGATGGAGTTTAATCTGTTTTTAATCATTATTACCACATGTATATTGCATAGGTACTATTCTGTCCATTAGTGTTTTGTGTGTCTGTTCTTCTTTTTGGTTGGAGCTTATTTTATTTGATGATTATCTGATGTGTGATGTTGTGTAAAATATCACCTTGAAAAAATGTGTATTATTTATGTATGTGTTTCCACATAAGTGTGTGTGTGTGTGTGTGGTTTTTTTTTGTGTGCGTTTTGAGTCGTGACATAATGTCGTATGTGTTGTTGTAGCAACTTCAGGAGCGCAGTCAGGACGATGATGACAGAGAGTGCCTGAAGCAGGCCACCACCGCACTACTCAACCTACAGTCCAGCATCGAGCGCATCTTCAATAAACACCAACCCCGACGCAAACCAGGGTATACACACATTCTCACACGCACAGGCACACACACACAGGCAACCGCACTTGATTGAAGATGATGAATGAAAATCAACTCTCTTTGTTCCTGTATGTTTGTATCCACTTGGGTTGTTAAATGTTGTTACTTCGTATGCTTGTATGTGTGTTTTGTACATTTTAATATCCACAAGCACCCTGTTTTAAATCAGTATGTGCACAAGAGTGTACACAAATGGATTGTTTTTAACGTGTGTGTGTGTGTGTGTGTGTGTGTGTGTGTGTGTGTGTGTGTGGCTTCAGGGAGCCCATGTACCGTCTGTACAGCCGTCCGGCGCGCAGCAAGCAGACGGCCACGCGGCGCATGAGTGAGATCCAGAAGAGCATCGATGGCTGGGAGGGAAAGGACATCGGCCAGTGCTGCAGCCGCTTCCTGCACGAGGGCCCGCTGCTGCGCGCCGGAGCCAAGCACGAGCGCCACAACTTCCTGTTCGACGGCCTGCTGGTCAGCTGCAAGGCGGCCAACCAGACCTCGCGGCTGCCGGGCGCGGGCAGCAACGCCGAGTACCGCCTCAAGGAGAAGTTTGTGCTGCGGCGGGCGCGCGTGCTGGACCGCGACGACACCGGGGAGCTGCGGCACCCCTTCGAGCTGGTCGGCGGCAGCGGGGGCCGCGAGGAGCTGCCGGGAGCCAACAGCGGCGCCATGTTCTGCGCCCGCTCGGCCGAGGAGAAGGCCACGTGGATGGCGGCGCTGGTGACGCTGCAGTGCCGCAGCACGCTGGAGAGGCTGCTGGACGCCGAGCTGCGGCGCGAGGAACGGGCCCAACCGCTGCGTCTGCCGCCGCCGCACCTCTACCGCTTCGCCGTGGCCGACTCGGAGGAGAATGTGGTGTTCGAGGAGCGCGCCCAGAGCGCCACCGGCATCCCGCTCATCAAGGCCGCCTCGCTCGTCAAGCTCATCGAGCGCCTCACCTACCACATGTACGCAGGTGGGTAACCGCACGCACACACACACACACACACACACACCTTTCACTCATAATCATAACCCATACAATCTTTCAATCATTAAAACGCATTCACACAGATACCACTGCATGCTGTACAATGTGTGTATGAGAAATGGTTTTGCACCATTCCTGATCCAGGCAGAGACATTCCCAGGTTCCCAGCATAGAGACTCCCTGTGGTGGTTTGAGCCTGGTAAGGATTCAGTCCTGTGGCTGCTGACTGCTGACCTGTTTGTCCCGCTCTCCTCTCTTAGATCCCAACTTCGTGCGCACCTTTCTCACCACATACCGATCCTTCTGCAAGCCCGAGGAGCTTCTCACACTGCTCATAGAGAGGTAAACGTGTGTGTGTGTGTGTGTGTGTGTGTGTGTGTGTGTGTGTGTGTGTGTGTGTGTGTGTGTGTGTGTGTGTGTGTGTGTGTGTGTGTGTGTGTGTGTGTGTGTGTGTGTGTGTGTGTGTGTGTGTGTGTGTGTGTGTGTGTGTGTGTGTGTGTGTGTGTGTGGGGGGGGGAGTGTGTGGGAGACACTGCCCCCTGTGTGGTCATGGCATGGTATTGTATGAGACTGATATAAGTGTGCCTCCTGTAACCTTTGCTGCTGTGATTCCATAGGATCGAGATTCCAGAGCAGGAGTCCAAGGAGGAGGAGCTTCAGGGCCTGTGGAACAGCGATCAGCCAATGGCTGCAGAGCTACAAAGGTTTCGCCGGGAGTATGTCCAACCAGTGCAGCTCAGGTAAGACCTTGACATGTCGCAGCATCTCAGGTGTGTGTGTGTGTGTGTGTGTGTGTGTGTGTGTGTGTGTGTGTGTGTGTGTGTGTGTATCTGTGTGTCTGTGTGCGTTTATGGGTTTGTGTGTGCGCAGAAGTATCTCGAATGTGTGTGTCTGAACAGCTGTTTCTCTCCTGCAGGGTTCTTAATGTGTTTCGTCAGTGGGTGGAACATCATTTCTACGACTTCGAGAACAATCCGGAACTCCGCATCCGACTAGAGGAATACATCACCAGCATCACGCAGCTGAGAGGTGTGTCTGCCTCACACACACACAAAATATAGTTAGATGACATCATATTTGAGGTCAGATGTCAAGCCTAAATGGCCTTTAAGTAAGCGCATTCATCTGCATCAAACAGTACATGTTCATCTGATTATTGCACAACGTTGCTCTCGCCAAAAGCCAACACAGAAGTTAATCCATGCGATATTGTTTGAACTTCGTTACTGAGACATGGCACAGGCACACTCCCAAAAGCTTTACACACTGCTGTTTTCTCTGGGGAGGAGGATGACATGCATGCATACACACACACACACACACACACACACACACACACACACTAACACACACACTCGCTCGCACTCATTAGCTTGTTAATGGACCATGACATCTTCTGATGCTAATGCATGAGTGCTTGTACTTAATTAAGGACGGTCACAAAAACTCGCCCACATAAAATAGGTCCTTAGTTTGTAGACTGCAGTTGGCCTTTGGGTTGTTGCATAACTGACAGTTATAATGAAGGTGTTTGGGAGACCATTTGGTTCAAAGGGACCAGCAAAGCATAACTTGCAGTACATTTTTAATGCTTGTATGTGTGCTTTTTTGAGTTTGAACGCGTGTTATTGATGTAATGCACGACACGCATGCAAACCCTGTAACGCATTCGTTGACACGCCACTTGTCCCGCAGGAAAGTCGATGCGTAAGTGGGTGGAGTCCATCCATAAGATCATCCGGCGTAAGTTAGCGGCGCAGGCTAACGGCGTGAGCCACAGCATCACGTTCGAGCGCACGCCGCCGCCCATCGAGTGGCACATCAGCCGCGCCGGCCAGATGGACACCTTCGACATCATCACCCTCCACCCCATCGAGATCGCCCGCCAGCTCACGCTGCTCGAGTCCGACCTCTACAGGTGAGTGTGTGCGTTTGCGGTTGAAAGGATAGATGGGTGTGTTTCAGTGTGTAAGAGAGAAAAGGAATCTGTGCTGTGCCATCTGTGTGTAATGCCTTACAGCAGGGGTCTTCAACGTTTTTCAGGCCAGGGACCCCCAAACTGATGGCGAGATGAGCAGGGACCCCTTACTATATAAATTGCATACAATATTGTTTATAATATACTGGGCCTAGTGCCAAATAAACATAGCTACCCTGTTATTGTGTCGATGGCACACATCCTCCCACATTAGTGAGATGTATCTTCTTTTCAATAACTCCTGACTGACACGATCCAACGGATGACGGAGGAGGAGTCTGGCGCATGGAGTTGTATTGACAACATAGATGTTATAGTGAGATTGACAGGTCAACAAACCAATCACACCGCTAGCAAGTTGTAAAGATTGTAGGTAGTAGCATGCTAACATTAGCTAGGAGGCTCACACACCTCGCAAATCCTCACTTATTTTTCAGTTACAATTAACGTTTTTTGACCTTTTACAGTGTCTATTTCTCTTTATTATTTTTTTTTTTTTTTAAATCTAAGCAAAAAAATGTCAAACTAACAATTTATAGGTACAAACAAGACCAGCTATGGAGTTTGGTCCGCCATCTTTTATTTTTGACCTTCGCGCTCTTTAGACTTGAGCAGAAACGCGATCTGATTGGCTAGTGCCTGTGCTGTCGTATTTGCATGAAAGGTGCTGTGAGTGAAGCGGTGCCCAGCTTGAAAGAGCTCCTGTGGGTAGCTGTGGGTGTCGATTGGACTGAAAGATAACGTCTTCTCGATCAATTTATACGTTCACTACAATATGTTGGATTTATGTTAATGTAAATTTAAAGGGAATAAATACAATTCTGATTTGGAAGACATTTAAATTTGTGGGAAAAAAAATTGGTTGATTTTTTTTTTTTTTTTTTTTTTTTTTTTTAGAAATAAAAAAAAAAATTATCTTATCAACCAAAGATTTCGCGACCCCCCTGCAGTACCTCCGCGGACCCCCTGTTGAAGACCCCTGCCTTACAGTGTCCATGTTCCATGTTTTCACATTCATTTGACAATATGTGTGTGTGTTTTACTGAAACCTTACCATGATTGTGTGTGTGTGTGTGTGTGTGTGTGTGTGTGTGTTTGTAGGGCGGTGCGTCCATCTGAGCTGGTGGGCAGTGTGTGGACCAAAGAAGATAAGGAGAAGAACTCGCCCAACCTGCTGCGTATGATCCGCCACACCACCAACCTCACGCTCTGGTTTGAGAAGTGAGTCAGCCCCACAGCCTCATGGGAAATATTCTACCCACACTCCTCTCTTCTATGGGTCCTGACACCCTCCATCCTTCTCTTTTATCTACTGTCCCCTCTTGTCCTGGTTTAATATCTCTCCCTCTCTTTCCCCCCCTCCCTCTCTCCCTTTCTCACTCTCCCTCTCCCTCTCTCTCATCCTCCCTCCCTCCCTCTCTCTCTCTCTCTCTCTCTCTCTCTCTCTCTCTCTCTCTCTCTCTCTCTCTCTCGCTCTCTCAGGTGTATAGTGGAGGCTGAGAACTTTGACGAGCGAGTGGCTGTGTTCACCCGTGTCATAGAGATCCTCCAGGTGTTCCAGGACCTCAACAACTTCAACGGAGTGCTGGAGATCGTCAGCGCCATCAACTCTGTGCCTGTCTATCGGCTCGACCACACCTTTGAGGTGCCTGCCTCAACACACACACACACACACACACACACACACACGTCAAACCTCAAATGTTAAAACACTAATTTACTTGTCGTTTATTCTTTCTTTGTTTGTGTGTGTGTGTGTGTGCGAAGGCCGTCCCGGAGCGTAAGAAACGGATCCTAGAGGAAGCTGTGGAGCTCAGTCAGGATCACTTTAAGAAGTACCTGGCTAAACTGAAGTCCATCAACCCACCCTGTGTGCCTTTCTTTGGTAGGCACTTTGCTTTTGGCAGTTGGTGGCTGTGACCGAGTGTGGACGTCACAGAATTAAATGGCAGTCTGTCTGTGGCACTGTTGGATAATAACTTCGATAATAAACTTGTAAATGGTATAAACTTGGGCCCAATCTCAATACTTCCCCTTACCCCTTATCTTACCCCTTACCCTTGAAATTGCGCGTTCATGTGAGAGCTAGTGGTGTCTCAATACTCAATTTGATCAAGATTAAGGGATAAGATCGAGTGCTATGTACCCCTTATTTTTAAGATTATTTGAGAGCTCACTTGAGAGCTCACTTACCTCCAAGGGCTATCCCAGAGCACATAGCGAAACCAGTTCGGGAATTTTCAAAAAAAAATGGCTGCTTGAAGCGAGGAATATTTTACATGAATAAAGCTATCTACACAACTTTTTATATGTTTATAATGACTCGGTTTGATCTGAAATGTACTACACGAACAATGCATAGTATTGTAGGTCTTAACTGAAGCTTTCAAACGGTAGTTTTAGGATACAATTAGCGCTTGCCAGCTATCATGCTACATACACTACATGTAAGTATTTTTGGCTTATAATTAATTTAAAAATGACGACAGTCTTGTTTCGTGCTCTACACAGTTGTATACATATATATTTGCAACCATGTTCTTCATTAAACTTTTTTTAAATCGCTAGTTTCATAGTTCATACAGTCACGCATGACGTACCCGAAACCGAGTGGCGTCTCATTTCATAGGGGAAAGTTTTCAGCCCTTGGCCCTTACACTTGCAAGTGCTAGGGTTAAGACAAGACAAAGACAAAGCAAAAGGGGCAAGGGGAAGAATCGAGATTCGGCCTTGGTTATTTTCACAAACTGTATGAAATGATATACAGTACAACATGTGTGACTACATGAAATCATCTGTGATGTGTGTAGGTATCTACTTGACCAACATCCTGAAGACAGAGGAGGGGAACCCGGACTTCCTGAAGCGTCACAACAAGGAGCTGATCAACTTCAGCAAGCGAAGGAAAGTAGCGGAGATCACTGGGGAGATCCAACAGTACCAGAACCAGCCCTACTGCCTCAGGGTGGAGCACGACATCCGGGTACACAACTGTCTGTCTGTCTGTGAGTGAGTGAGTGAGTGAGTGAGTGAGTGAGTGAGTGAGTGAGTGAGTGAGTGAGTGAGTGAGTGAGTGAGTGAGTGAGTGAGTGAGTGAGTGAGTGAGTGAGTGAGTGAGTGAGTGAGTGAGTGAGTGAGTGAGTGAGTGAGTGAGTGAGTGAGTGAGTGAGTGAGTGAGTGAGTGAGTGAGTGAGTGAGTGAGTGAGTGAGTGAGTGAGTGAGTGAGTGAGTGAGTGAGTGAGTGAGTGAGTGAGTGAGTGAGTGAGTGAGTGAGTGAGTGAGTGAGTGAGTGAGTGAGTGAGTGAGTGAGTGAGTGAGTGAGTGAGTGAGTGAGTGAGTGAGTGAGTGAGTGAGTGAGTGAGTGAGTGAGTGAGTGAGTGAGTGAGTGAGTGAGTGAGTGAGTGAGTGAGTGAGTGAGTGAGTGAGTGAGTGAGTGAGTGTACTGTACCTCTGCTGTGGCTGTAGCATTAAAGTGCTGTGTGTGTGCGTGTGTTCTTTTCTCCTCTGCATTTGTATCAGCTTATCTAATTGAGAGTAGTTATGTGAAGGCAGGTGTGGTGTGTGTGTGTGTGTGTGTGTGTGTGTGTGTGTGTGTGTGTGTGTGTGTGTGTGTGTGTAATGATGGCATTCTGTTTTCCTTTTGTTCCTGTTCTGCAGCGCTTCTTTGAGAACCTCAACCCCATGGGGAACATGGGCGAGAAGGAGTTCTATGATTACCTGTTCAACAAGTCCCAGGAGATAGAACCTCGCAACTGCAAACAGGCTCCACGCTTTGTAAGTGTGTGTGTGTGTGTGTGTGTGTGTGTGTGTGTGTACTATTGTTTGTGTGTTTTTTTTCTTGCATACCGACACCCGTAGCTACAGCAATTTTGGCTGTGTGTGTGTTTGCTTGTATGAATGCACTGACGTGTGCATCTACGTGTGTGTGTGTGTGTGTGTGTGTGTGTGTGTGTGTGTAACCTCTCCAGCCCAGGAAGACCATATACAATCTGAAGTCTCCGGGCACACGTGCCGTGAGGAACCCGTCCACCGGCGCCGCAACACGTCACCCGGTGCCCCTGGAGCGCGAGCCGCTCCACAAAAAGACTTTCCGCAGCATCGCCGAGACGGAACCGGAGAGGGAGAGTGCCGCCTCGGTGCCCACCTCGCCCAACACCCCCACGCCCACGCCCCCCCAGTCTGCCTCCTCCGACCTCAGCAGCGTCTTCATGGAGCCCGACCTCAGCAACACACATGATGGTGTGTGGTTTGGTGGGTGTGCCAGCTAGTGTGTGTCCTGCTCCAACAGTGGAGTCTACATATTGTTATACAATACCTGTGTGTGTGTGCGCGTGTGTGTGTGTGTGTGTGTGTGTGTGTGTGTGTGTATGAACAGTGTGTCTGTGTCACAGAAAGGATATAAACAAGTGTGTGTGTATGTCTGAACAGTGGGTTTGTGTCAGAGAAAGGATATGTATGTGGTAACACAACTTTACATTACAGGTGTATGCATATGGATGTTCACACACAGTGTGTGTGTGTGTGTGTGTGTGTGTGTGTGTGTAAAGTCAAACTGTATATGGTTTAAGCTTCTTGTTCATCCCACAGGCAACAACAGCATATTTGCTCCAGTTCTTCTTCCACCTGCTTCAAGTGAGTAACCTCAGTTTAGTGAGTAACCCCTTCAGTGTATGGTGTGTGTCTGTGTGTGTTTCTCTGTGTGTGTGTGTGTGTATGTGTTGGTAAATGGAGGAATGGGTGGATTGTTGTTTTCAAACACACACACAGATGTTTACAAATATAAACTGTGTGTGTGTGTGTGTGTGTGTTCAGAGTTCCACTCGATGTCCTGTGGGAGTCTAAATCAGCTGTTTGCAGATGAGCCACTCAAGCCCCCTCCACTCCCCCCTCGCAGAAAAGATGCTGTCTCAGAGGCCAAGGTAATATACACACACACACACACACACACACACACACACACACACACACACACACACACACACACACACACACACACACAAATACACACACACACACTCTGTTCTCACTATTGAACACACATGAACACAAAGACAGTTCATTAAATGTAACCGTGTGTGTGTGTGTGTGTGTGTGTGTGTGTGTGTGTGTGTGTGTGTGTGTGTGTGTGTGTGGTCTATCCTCCAGGTGAGCTGCAGGTCAGACAGCCCTCCAGCCATCCCCCCGCGGCTGCCTCCTCCCCTCCCCCGCATCCAGCCTCGCACCCCCTTCTTCAACGGGCCCTCGCCATCCCCCAGCATCCTCTCCTCGTCCGACGCGCCTCTCCCCAGCCCTCCGCCCCCTCCTCCCAGGGACCCCCTCCCTGACACGCCGCCCCCCGTGCCCCAGCGGCCCCCCGAGATCTTCATCAACTACCCGGTCAACCTGCAGCCCTCCCCCGTCAACCGCTTCCACTGGGAGTTCGCCTCCAGCTCGCCCAGCTCGCCCTGCACGCCGCCAGGAACGCCCTCGCCCCGCGTCCCCCGCCGCGGATGCCCGCTGAGCGCCAGCCAGACCAGCCTGTGCCACCTGTCGCTGCCCACGGGGGGCGCCGCTCCACCCGTACCCCCACGCCACGTGCCCAGCAGCCCCCAGCTGCCCAAGTTACCCCCCAAGACCTACAAGAGGGACCTGCCCCAGACGCCACTGCCCCAGTCGCCGCTGCCCGCGTTCACAATGGTGGAGAATGCTGACGGGAGCCAATGAAAGAGGACTTTTCCCTGAATGGGCGGGTAAATAAGGACGTCAGCCAATGAGAGGGGTTTGGGCTCTTGTTGGGCGGACCATCAGCCAGTAAAAGGGCACGAGCAATGACTCATGGGAGGGACTTTTCCCCTGACTGTTGGATTGAATTATGAGATGTCCAATAATACACACACACACAGACACTCAGTTACAGGAAGAGGAGAGCTCTGCTTTCCCAGCAAGGGGTGTGTGTGTGTGTGTGTGTGTGTGTGTGTGTGTGTGTGTGTGTGTGTGTGTGTGTGTGTGCGTGTGTGTGTGTGTATATGTGTGTGTGTCATGTCTAAGGCGTTTGTAAGAGGGGCATGACCTATGGGAAATGAAAAACAAATCATGGCCTTTTTCTTTTTTTTTTTTACTTTAACAGACTGAATGAAGAAAACACAAGGAAACGGTTAACTAAAAGAAGAAAAAAATATAATATAAAGCTACTGATCAACAGGACCACCGACCTGCCTGTCACCGCCCCTTGGCCAATCACGGCATGCCTCAACTATTTCCTGGCCCCGCCCCCACTGGAAGCCAGTGGGAAACACCGCAGCACTTTGCCAGCCAAACAGAGAGTGGCAATGACCACCTGGCATCTTTCAGAGTGTGTGTCTGTGTGTGTGTGTGTGCCTGCACATGCTCAGAAAGGGATGGAAATCTACTCAACTCTATCTACTTTTACTTTCTAAGTGACTTTTGAGACAAGCAGGCAAGCTTCTCTCTCTCTTTCTTTCTCTCTCTCTCTCTTCTTCTTTTCCTCTTACTTTCTCTTCCTTTCTCTCTCTCTATCTCTCTGGCCAGTTGTGGTCCTGGGCGTAGACTCTGATAAAGAGCGTTTGAACAGCGGGCTGCCTGGCGGGCTCCTGGTTCCTGTGGGCTCCTGTACTGTGGGCTGCCTGGCGGGCTCCTGTCCTTTGAGGCTCCTGTGGGCTCCTGTACTGTGGGCTGCCTGGCGGGCTCCTGGTTCCTGTGGGCTCCTGTACTGTGGGCTGCCTGGCGGGCTCCTGTCCTTTGAGGCTCCTGTGGGCTCCTGTCCTGTGGGCTGATTGGCGGGCTCCTGTCCTTTGAGGCTCCTGTGGGCTGCCCGGCTGCCCCAGAGGCGTGGGGGCTGGCTGGTGAAGAGCGGCTGCCCCCCGACGCCCTTTGACCTGCTGTGACCCTGACAGGCACTGACTGCACACTGTGACTGATGGACTGACACACTGAGGGCTGTCCTGGAGCCCGATACACACACAGCTACTACAGCGCATTCACCAGTCTGCTTATCAATGAAAGACAAGGAGCCTGAACTAGCGAGCGTAACACACTTAAAGACGAAATGCTTACCACCACACCATATACACACACTGAAAGCCTACGGCAGACCGATGCCTAGCCCAGGAGGGTAGCCATCTGTCTGAACGACTCCATACTGTTGAACTCTTACTCTCTCTACTTTTTCTACGCACTGCAGTTTTGTGGCCAAAGTCTTACTTTATGCAGGAGGATGGACAGAGGAAGAGGAAGAGTAGATCCGAAACGAAACGCAGCGGAAGGGGAAGAGTAGAAACAAAACGCAGCGTCCCTGCCTCTACCCTGCCCTTTGTTTCTTTTGTTCTTTTTCAAATGAGTAACTGCACTGAAACATTCTGCAGGACTCGGCCTACACACACACACACACACACACATACATACACGCGCTTATCTTTAGTTGCCTTTTTAAACAGCTCAGACCTATGACCTGAGGCTGTGACTGGTCAACAAGCTGAGAGAACTGGAGACAGAAAGAGAGAGACTGAGTGTGTGTGAGAGATGAGTGTGTGTGTGTGTGTGTGTGTGTGTGTGTGTGTGTGTGTGTGTGTTTGCGTGCGTGGCTGCTGGTGTAGGGGTGTGTGCTTCAGAGACTGAATAGGAGTGTGAGAGATGAGTGTGTGTGCGCGCTTGAGAGGCAATTATGAAGAAGTGAAAGCACGTTCTTCAGCCACATAGGGCTGGCAAGGAATGTCAAGAGATTCTACAAGAACTTTAAAGATGGAACATATGAAAGTGCCCTTAATGATAGCATGTTTGTTTGCGAGGGTGCCCGTGTTTGTGTGTGCGCGAGTGTGTCAGTCCGGTCTCCAGCGGTCTCTCGAGCTATCTAAACCAAGACGATGTCTTACACCCCGACCTTGAAGATGCCTGCTGCTGGCAAAAAGACTCCAGCCCCCAGAATTCTCCACTGAACATTCTCCTCTGAATGCTTGAGTAAACCACCCACCCCAGCCCCAACCCCTTGTAACAATCCCTGACCAATCACCATGGAGCACTCCAGTCAGCAGCCAATCACAACTGCAGGTCTCTGGAACAAGGCCATACATGTCCCTGATTTGTCTCTCTGTGTCTTCTCTGGAAAAAGTCTGGAGTTTTTTTCCAAGGACTGCATAGTTTTTCAATATGTGCCTTTTTGTTTTCTTTGAAATGCTTTGCAAAATAATGTGTAAAAAAATGCTTGAAAAAGAGAAACAAGAGAAAGTGTTTGTTGCTTAACACACACTGCTGTACACTACAGTGTTAGAAGTCTCTGTAACACATACACACTAACAGAATTGTAAGTGTGTGTGTTTGTGTGTGTGAAACTCAAACTCTTTGCCTTGTGTGAAACTCAAACACCCTACTGCCCAAAGCCATGATGGAACAGAAATAGTCAAGTTCATACTATTTCTGTGCTAAACAGCCCCACAGACAATCCCAGCTTTGTAAAAGTACACACACACACACACACACACACACACACACGCGCACACACACATGCACAAACAAACACATATACGTGCACACACACACAGAGACTCTAATGCAGTATAAAACAGCCATCTTTGCATATCTGCTTTGAAAAACCAAATGAATAGATAGCACTCAACAACCTTTGGTCAAGTGAAAACTAATGAACTACTACGATGTTGCAAACTATTCATTCTAGATTGTTTAGCAGGGTTGATTGACAGGTGCTCAGTGGAATAGATGTATGTGTCTGGCTGACCAGAAGGAAACAAACTAAACGCTCCCACAGTGAGGAGGAGGAGGGGGGGAGGGGGATGAGTCTCACTTTCTGCACTTTAGGCTGTACTGTTAGAGATCAGAAATTAATACAAAAAATTAATCCCCCACCCACACACTCACACACACACACACACACACACACACTAATCGCGTTTAACTCAAGCCAGTACTCAATGCCCTATGATTGATCATCAATATGCACACACACTTTTATTCCAAACACTCCACAGCAATGCAGACTTACTGCATGGTTGCCCTGCTTCTGCCCCCCACATAGGAAGAGGCAGCAACAGCACCCTCAAGGGGTGGGGATGTTACCCGTGAGGGTCTCTCAGACATGGCGGCCTTACAGGACTAAAGTCCTCTATGATGTCACATCCTGTTTGTGTCCCGGGGGTGATATGTGTGTGCTTTGGCATTATTCTTTACATTTTTTATTTGTTTTATGTGCTCTCGTTTCTTTTAGGTTTTTGTTTGTTTGAATCCTGTCCAAGTCCCTGGCCCTGACACGTACGTGGTCCTCCAGGCTATCCCAGAATTCTGGGCGGTAGCAGCCTGGGCTTGGTCAGCAGCTGGTGGTGTGTGGCCTTTAACCATAAAAAAAAAGGATTTTGTATTCATGTTCTCAAAGAGATTAATAAAAAATCACCTTGTCTTATTTTGTACATAATCCAACTTTATTTAGGCCTGTCTTGATTAAGAATTATAATTAATAATTGTTGTTATTTTATACATTCTATACATCTCTGAGTTCTATCCCCATGCAGGAGAGGAGTGTGTATTGTGTGTACTACACTGTGTGTGTGTTAATGATGGTTTTGTGCGATAAGCTGCAAACACAGTTATAAAGTCATCTGCTGTGCTGCAACACAACACAAGGACATAAATCAGCGAGTTTGAAGTTAAGGTCCTGGATAAATAATCCATACCTTTTTTTTTGTTAAATTCTGAGAACTTCTCGTCATAGTCCTCTAGCTGTCTGTTCTGTGTGTGTGCTCAAAAAAACTACTGTTCACACAGTACTGCCTCTTTAAATGGGAAATGAAAAAAGTGGTTCAGATCGAGCCATTCACTATTCCAGCCAATCAGCAACGTTTCTTCAGTAGCACTGAAGGGAAGGGGTGTAATTATTCTGACTCTTGAGTTCAAATATCAATCTTTTGCCAGGATGGAGGACTGTACCTCTAAAGCTCAGACCAACTCAAACCAATCAACTCACCTGAAGCAAGGTCACTGTGGGTGACTGGGGTGAACTTAAAGGTGACCACATCAGTCTGTGTGTTGTCAAAAACAGAAGAGGCGTCCTTAATACAGGGCCTGGTATCCAGGCTCGTCCGGACACAGCTTCCACAGCTGAGAGTAGAGCACCAACATATTACATGTGTTTTATTAAAGATCTCGCTGTGCCAAAGGCAAAAACTCATAGTGTCAAGTTATGAGGCTATGGGGTCCCACTAGGATCTGAGTGTCCCTAAATGAATCGGCTTACTCATGTCAAATGTCAGAAGTGTCAACGCCAGAGGAAAGGCATTGGAAGAAAAGCGTCGAGTCATGATGACTGTGTGTGTTTGTGTGTGTTAGACAGTGCTGCAAGGTCCTTCACTGTCCTCGCTCTCGTTCCAAACATTTGGATTTCTCAGTGTAGTCCCAGGAGTGCCTCGGCCCCCACTGCCATACAGCGAAGACCTGAACACACACACACACACACACACACAAATTTGTATTTGACTGAGAAGTTCTCCGTACATTATCAGAAGTACAACATAATCTGAAGCTGACTGTGAGTGTGAGTTGGATGAGATTTACCTCACTCCGTCTCTGTCCTGCTTTGGATTGGAACCTGAATGGCCCTGTGATGTCACTCCTCTGTGGGGTTGTGATTGGTCTCTGTCAGGAGTCTCATCTCCCTGGGCCAATGAGTGACAAAAAAAGATCAGTGAGGCACAGGTAAGCATACCTTCTGTTGTGTGTGTGTGTGTTTGTGTGACACACCTGCCTATAGGGCTGGTCCCAGATAGGACGGAATGCTCTGGAAGGTTGCCGCTGCAGCTTCATACGTCTCTCTCTCCTCTCCCCGGCGCCTGCCGCCACACACACCTGCCCCCCTGCCTGCATCTGCGCATGCGCCTGCGTGTGTGTGGGGGGGTTGGGTGCGGCGCGGGGGATCTGCCACCTGGTGCAGACCGCCCCCTCCTGATGCACCACCCTCTGGGAGAGGGGGGGTCTCTGGCTGGAGGGCTGCAGTCGGGGGAGCGTGTAGGACGGCTTCAGCAGCACTGGGATCTGGCTGTCCTCCTCATCCTCATCCTCGCCTCGGCTCTCCTCCGTGCCGTTGCTCTGTTCCAGTCCGTTGCCGTGGAGCTCCAGTGTGTCGTCGGGGCTGCAGGTCGTCACGGAGGAGTAGTCGAAAACCGACGCCTCGCCCAGTTCCTCCGGGTCCGTCTCAAAATCCACCTGGGGCCTGGGGCAGGGTGAAGAACAGATGGAGACGTCACTACCAGGTTTAGAATAACACATTGGCTAGCAAATGTTCATGGGAATTACTGTGTTATCGGTGATATAAGGCAATAGCACATCATGGCCAACAGAGGGCATGCTTACTTTCATTTGGGGAAGACATGTCTGGATGATTTAAGGATCTGCAAGAGATCAAGCAGTCTGCTTTTGACTTTATTGATGCTAGACTGTAAACTGCACTGTAGTGTTCTTGAAAATACTTGGGTGTTAGTCCTACTCTTAGCTATGATGAATGCCTGTTCTTACATACATTACATACATACATTTAACAGTGGTCTATGTGGTCTGGAAATGCTCAATTGGATTTGTATTATTTGGGAGATGCTCTTTAAAATACACAAACAAACCTGTCAGGATCAGCTCATCCTTCTCAAAGCAAAAACTGAGCTGGAAGGACTGGCCAGAAGTTGGCCAGCCAAGCCACAACAGCTTTTCTCAAAAACAGGAACCACTTCTGATAGAAACCTCTGACAGAATTTAGTTGTCTTTCCCACCATCTTTTATTTTTTGTGACAGTGACTTTAATTTATCCCGTAATCTATTACAGTTTGCTGGAGACAAATCTCTGCAGATACTCTTATCTGTGGTCATCCAAACTACAATCCCTTTGAGACCTGTTTGCTGTCAACTAAGACCACAGACACAAATACATGCTACCACACACACACACACACACACACACACACACACACACACACACACACACACACAAACAGATAAACACACACACACACAGATATACACACACACACACCTCTTGATACACCTGTGACACACCTGTGATAGACCCCAGTATTGTACACTCTCTTTCCCAGTGGCTGCGAGGAGGGGCCCTGTCCTGGGTCACTGTCTGTGGCAGCGCCCCCTCCTGGATCGGAGGGGTGCAGGAGAAACCGCACGTCGCCTGGCCCTGGTACCCGCACTGGGTTGGCATCAGGCGGGAGGGTCCATGCTGAGCAACCCAGTGACGTGGATACATGGTTCCAGCTGGCAGGGCTTGGCACCGGGTGGCATATGCTGGATTGGCAGAGAGACAGGGAATGAGAGGCTCAGAAAAAAAACAATGACATTAAAAAGAAAAAAGAGAGAGTAAGAATGGAGAAATGCTAGAGAAAAAAGTGAGTGAAGGAGTGTGTGGCCAAGTGTGTGTGTGAAAAAGGTGATACCAGTGAGTATTTCTATGTGCAGTTGTGGGTGCACGCATTACATATACCACAATGGCATAATGGCATCATGTGTTCCTCAGAGTCTTTTGAGGTTCTGTAGAGGCCATACTTTATTTGTGGAAGGAAGCATTATCTAACTCATAGATAGAATTTAAGAAGGCATCCTAATGACCTACTATCTTTGCTTATTGTGAAGCATCAGATCAATGACTCTGTGCTAAACTTAGTGATGAAAAAAGGGCTCTCACAATCTAACCAGCCATGAATTATCCATTAAAAGGCAAAATGACACTGTATTTCTCCCATATGATTCACTTTATAATTCGCTGCTTAAAGTCACCACTTATCAGACTTCAACAGAGAGCACTGCAGTTCCCTGTGGGTAGAGGATCGTCTATATAAATATAAATATATATAAACATATACACCCCATGGGGCAGCAGCCAAAGCCAGTACTGACTGTGAGTTGGCAGGCTGGTTGTCCTGGCGATGAGTCTGCGAGCGTGTCAGAGTGTCCCTGGAGTTGGGAGAGTATTTGGTGAAGGCTGACGGAGGGCAATCAGGACTTGGAATCTCACACCTGCCAAAAGGGAGCACAATAAAACTCAGCCTTGAACAGTTGACGTTTATTCACTATCTCGATATCTTCATGTATATTATTACAGGTACATTATAGATTATAAATATTATTATTATTATATGTATAAAGTAAAGTGTCATGGTCTGCATGTGTAGAAGATGTAGGGATAACCCAAAGAACATGACTCTAACACAATCATTACAGTAGTACATTATAAGCCATTATGCCTGATAAAGTATTTATTGCAATGATTTAATCATGTGTCCTCTGACTGAACCCACCTTAATCCTGTAACTGAAGCCACGCTCTCATCTGATTGGACATCTTGTTCCAGCATCGTGTGGCCACGGGAACGGATGTGCCCCAGAATTATCTGGGTGTCCTCAAGCAGATGGCGATCAGGGTGGTCTCCCCCTGTCCAGTCGAGAAGGCTCTGAACACACACACACATAGGGGAGTCATAGAAGAGTCTGTGTGTTTGAGAGAGAGAAGCCTAACCTCATTGGGATTCTATTAGATTGAATAAATGTATGTAAGAAAGAAAGAAAAAGAGAAACAGAGAGAGAGAGAGAGTGAGAGAAAGAGAGTGAGAGACATAGAGAGTGAGAAAGAGTGAGAGAGAGTGAGAGACAGAGAGAGAGAGAGTGAGAGAGAGTGAGAGACAGAGAAAGAGAGAGAGAGAATGAGAGCGAGAGACAGAGAGAAAGAGAGATAGATAGAGAGAGAGAGAAAGTGAGAGAAAGAGAGAGAGATAGAGAGAAAGAGAGAACACCTGTATGATGCTCAAGTAGCTGTGGATCCTTGAGACAGGTGCGAATAGTAACGATATAAGCCCCGCCCCCTCTTTCTTCTCCTGACAACCCTGTAGCCAGCATGGACGGACAGGACACAATCATCACAACATATTAGTGTCAAATGACAACGAGTGACAATATAAGGCTTTATTGACCATGTAAAGACAAGACCAAGACAACTTTATGCTGTACACACATAAAAGAGTATGCTTAAGTCGGCGACACCTTTGTGTGGAGGTGTGTAGACCTTTCTCACCTGGGTGTTGTGAGTCTTTACTCCCTGCTGTACCTTGCCGATCTCTGCGTTGAGAATGGTTGGCAGCGTGGACACGTAGCCCAGATAGGCCTCGGAGAATGCTGCCTGTCAAAGCACAGACCACACCTGTGACACCACACTGGCAAGCAAATCTTCAATGGGCGACTACTGGCATGAGGTTGAGCCCTCAATAGCAGACTTGTCCCTTGTTAGTGAAGTAAATCTGAAAACTCGTCAACACCTTAGGTGTTTTATATGAAGTACTGAAGAGGACATTTCTTTTTTACGTCAGACTGTTACAATTACGAACCGCAGGACAACACCAGATAACTCAGTTCCCAGCAGAAAAGGACACACTAGAAAGCACCACAGAGAAAACAGCAGAAAACGCACTTTAGCTGTAGACTTGAGTCAGTGGCTGTGTGAATGCCTGTGTGGAAATCTGGCCTCCAGTAACCAAATAAAAAAAACAGCCCACAGCTCAGAGCATTGATGACTGGCTTCCTGCGTTTGTCCTGACTCTGGGAGAAAAAACTAGAGCAGCTACAAAAAAAACTGCCCAGTAACGTGGATTTGACAGTGTGAAGTATCTGCTCAGCGGTGGGTTTAGTGAAAAGAGAGGAGCGGTCGGCTCTCCTGGAGGCTAGATTCAGCAAATAAAGCTGGGTTTCCCTGTGAGGGGGGAGGAAGAGGAGGGAGGGCAATATATTTGATAGAGAGAACAGAGCTTTTGTTGTGACACTAGAGGATCCATTTTCACCCGCTGAGGCTAGTCTTTGTGTTTACTTCAGGAGTGGTTCAGCACTTCACTATGCGTTCACAATGTGTTGTTGTGCGGATTGTGTTTCTCTGTGTGAGGTGTGTGTGTGTGTGTGTGTGTGTGTGTGTGTGTGTGTGTGTGTGTGTGTGTGTGTGTGTGTGTGTGTGTGTGTCACTCCCACCCTCCAGTCTGTACTGTAACACTGTAATGTCTCTCCCAACAGCAACACACTTAAACAATGACCTCCTCCGCCATTGCCACCAAAGGTAAGCCTGTGTGTGTGTGTGTGTGTGTGTGTGTGTGTGTGTGTGCGCGTCTGTGTGCGCGTGTCTGTGTCTGTTTACCTCTCCATGGCCTGTGAGTTTGCTAAATACGTCCCCCACCAGACACCTCCACTGGTCTGCAGCCAGCCTCTCCTCCAGAGCGTTTCTGAACACCAGGTGGCGCTGCAGCATCTGCTCCACATGTCTCAGAAATACCTTTCTACCAACCAAAACATTTCACTCTGAGAGAAGGTTTTGTCACGTTAACTGTATTTCATCATCTAAAGGACACATAAGATACAGTATTCAGATAATAACTATTGTGTATACAGTATTCTGAACAGTTACATATTTTATCCAGCAGTACATGTAAACTATGGGTTAGTGTTCCTGAGTGTGAGTGTGCATATGCTTATTTAAATCAATGTGTTCATGTGTATGTTTTATGTATGATTATCTCTTACTGTGGCTCCACGTCACTAGCTTGTTCAGGTGGGGATTTGTATTTGTCATAGAGTTGGCCCAGGATGGACACGTACTCCCACTCCGACTGCAACAACTGCACAATCACCTGCTGCCTCCTCCCTGCAAAGACAAGACAGCCACAGTGGGGGAATTAATAGTTTTTAAATGCACTCTATGTATCTCTCCCTGTGCCCACACATCTGTCATATATAAACTCTACTATGAAGAGAGTTTGATTCAAATAGTCCAAAATGGCACTCTTCAAGCTATTAGAATGGGCTACTGAAATAGCCTGGTTTTCCAAATATTGTTTAGCTTTTAATATTTAATATTTTTTTAATTTGCCTGCAAAATTAGAGCCCGTTCATCTATTTTTGTGAATCTTTGATTTAAACTTTACAGTATAAGCTGCTCCCGTACCCTCCAGAGAGCAGGGGCGTGGCACCTCTCCTCCCCAGGGACCAATCACACACATGGGCACCACTTGACAATTGACTGTACCACCTGAAGAGAGAAAAAAACACATTGAAGATGAGTAATTGGATGGATAGATGGATAGGTATTTGATAGGATAGGTATGGATAGACATTTGGGTAAGATGGGTAAATGGAGTGATGGATGGTTGGGTGAATAGATGGCTAAGTAGAGTGATGAATGGGTAAATGGATATTTATTTATTGATTATATATTGATTAAACGGATGGATGAATGGCTGTAATGATGGATTGATCAGAGAATAGATGAGTGGAGAGCTGCTAACCTGTGGTCTGGCCCTGTCCTGCACGGAGGCCCTGCAGGTAGCAGTGGAGCAGCAGACCTGCCTTCAGAGACGCAGTGGACGACACCGATGTGGAGCTCCCACCAGACTGGCACTGGCACTGGCATCCTCCGTTCTCACGTTGGCACATGGTTGAGCTGTGCCCGCTCCCACTGAACACATACAATCAATTCACTGTTTTATTTTTCCAAGCATCTACTGTGTTAATGCTCACAACTGGTCATTTAAAGTGAAGTTCAGAGCTAACTCAAATTCAAACTGTAATTCAATCCACGAAGTAAAAGCTTATTGGGCAACTAGGCCAATCTAAATTTTTAAAGCATATTTGATACATTTCACTGAAAAAAGACAAAACAATAGCCTCTTGATCTTGAACTTCATTCTGATCGCCATGGTTACCTGTCTCCCTGTGTGACCACTGACTCTTGAGCACGGGCGTCAGCTGACTGTGGCGTCTTTGACTCCTGGTCTGGTTTGAAGCGGTCGCCATATAGAAGTCTAATCTGAGCACGGACCTCCTCTAGCTCTTCCTACAGCAGAAAAACGTGCAATGCAAGAAAAGCTGTAAGCAATAGCCCAGTCAGTTACACTTTATTATTTTCTTGAAGCTACACTATTTAGCATTATGTGGCATACGAGGTATTACTGATGATTAACAGCACAGGGATACTTGCACATACTTACTAAGGTACACCAGAAAGGGTTAAAGTCAAATAACTACAAGTATTGATGTGTTGTTACTGATAGATAATTAGTGTGCTACACTGTAGCCTACTTAATGGACTGGTTTAAAGTATAGTCACATAATATACAGCAGCATCAGCGTATATGATTTAGCATTGTAGAGAGCAAGAGTCTGGACTTTGTTCATGTTTCACACTGTCCATGTTACCCTGAGAGACTGCACCAGGGCCTCCAGGTGCAGGGCGCGCTTGTGGCAGCAGCTCTGGGTCTCCTGCAGCTGGCTCTGCAGTCGGCTGTCCCCGTGCTGGATGTGGCTGAGCTCCAGCAGCGCCCGCGAGAAGCCAGCCTTCAGCTCCGCCACGATGCCCTGCAGCTGAACAGCACAGCGCACAACGCAACACACACACACACACACACACACACACACACACACACACACACACACACACACACACACACACACACACACACACACATACACACACACACATACACACACACACACACACACACACACACACACACACATACACACACACACACACACACATACACACAATGTAACGCACAAGTAAAATGCAACAACAACAACAGTTACACTTGAGACAATGAAATTCGTACAGAAGAGCACATCACTGCTGTCGGTGGCAAACTTTCACCCGTATTAGGGCTGTTTACTGGTTGAAAGAAATCAATCATCATATTCAAGTGAGAGGTTGTGGGGCTCTCTCGCTTTTGACGTTTGAATACAGGGTGACATTGGGATCTTTTGGATACGTGTGTGCATTTGCTTGCTCAGCATTGTGTGTATGGCGATGAGCGGCTGTTTACTGTGGGCTTGTTATAAAGTACCTTGGAGATCTCCCTCACCAGCTCTCCCTCGTGAGACTTCATGCTCGCCGGCTCTCTTGTGCTGGGAAGGAGAGCAGCACCAAGGGTCTCTCTGCAGCACTAAATGTGTCTACACATGCATATACAAACACACACACAAAGAGAGAGAGAGAGAGAGAGAGAGAGAGAGAGAGAGAGAGAGAAGGAGATGAATTTCCTCACACTGGACAAATGTTTGTATGCGGCTTGAAACCTTCTATACACAAAACACCATGCACACATTAATCATCTTATACCTTTTATGCCTGCTTCGGGTCACTTCAGGGTCAATTTTACACTGAATTTGAAATGTAATCACATAAATAATATACATATAGTATATATCAAAAACATACAAAAAAATGTAAATGATTTCTATAGACTTTATATTTATACACTTTCATGTTTATGCTAATGTCCCAATGTGAACAAAACAAATCCTCAAATGTTTACATACCTGCACGCGCATGGAAATTTCTATAGAAATGTACCAAATATATCCAAATAGTATGATTGTTGAACAGCCCAACACTAACAAGCTCACACGGACTTGTGCGTGTGTGCGCACACAGAGGCCCTTATGGAACAGATTAATCTGTTTGCAGTCATTGCATCTGTGCTTGATCTCACACTGAGAAAACAGACCTATGAAACAGGCTCCGAGCCAAAGGTCCACCATGCTCACGAGGCATTGCAACACAAGCCTGGTTACTGATCTGGAAACAGACTTAGCCAACTGCTATATCCTATAACTAGTCCACCTACACTATAAAAACTGATTTTAAATCAACCAAGACCACCTTTTTACAGTTATGACAGGATATCCAGAGTGACTTAGAGAATGCAAATATCACAGAGATTAGCAATAGCTAGAGTTGCATGTACTGTATAGCATTTCATCTAGGAGCATCAGCACCAAAGTTAGCTGAAAGAGAGGGTTCCTGTTTTGAGACCTTTAGTTAGGGCAAATACCATTACAAAAGCCAACATTGTATCTGATCTTGACCCAGTGACCTTGAAAGTGCCAACAAAAGGCCACACCAGTGTTGAGTGTGGGCTAAGGTACCTGGGCTAAGGTACAGAGTGCCTGTCTATGACCCTGTCTATTTCTCTCCAAATCCCTATTCACAGGAGAAACATTAATGATCAGATGATCTCACACTGAGCTGCTTTGTGTTCTGTTCTCTGTCCTGAACAAGATTTCCTACCCCCAGCAGTAAAATGGGTCGGATTGGGTGTCACACACAAAACACACAATGGTGAAAGTGAACACTCAGTCGTCCACTCATTTTTCTGCTCTGAAGTCATAGAAAGTATTCATGTTACAAATGCAGGTTACATAATTTCCCCTCGATTTCCTTTCCTATCTAACAGACAAAGAAAACTGTACACTCACATTGGCAATTCTGCAGCACCCATAAACCATTCAAAATGTTTAACTCCTAAATGGCGTCTGTTTTGCCATTATGTCTTTACCTATAAGCATATATGTGTCAATAATTCATTTTTTTTTTTTTTTAAAGTACTGGCACATTGTTGGTAAAAGGCCATAATATATGACAGAAAGAATACCAACCCAGCCACAGTTTAGCTACAGACAGCTTTCAATGCGTATCACCATCTGTGTCCATGACCGAAATGATCTAAATCGAGAAAGGCCTGGAGATTGGCCCGTGTGTTCCCCCCGACAGAAGGGCCGAGCGATAGCGCGGGACCGGGTGTCTGTTTACACTACCTGAGCTGGTGCGTTGCCCTGCCAGCAACAGGAAGCGGCACGCTCGCCAATGCGCGCAACGCGGCAGGGAAAAATGGCTGAGTCGAGTCACAACCGGCCACTGCCCGACCGCCCGTCGGGCATCACACACATGGCACAAGGAAGAGGAGAAATAAAGACAGTGTGTGAGAGAGAGACCTAAAGAAAAATGAAAAAAAGGTTTGTTTAATAGCTGTTAAACAAATGGTGAATCTTTAGATTTGTTTTAAACTTGTCATCACATAATCTTAATACATGTTTTGTTCAATGCGCATTAATTGCATGTATTATTAAATAAATTATAGGGTAGAATCAAACAAAGAGACAACGTATTAATATCCTTATAGCCTAGTAATACGACTGTTACCTGAAATGAGGAACAAACGACAGAGACTCACCTGGACCCAATCACAACTTATCCCTTTCCCAGGAGTGGACTAAAAGCCATTCGTCCGTCAGTCACACACCGAAAAAATACCACACTTATCATGCCTTTAGAAAGAGTCTAACGTCCTTTCAACGATATTTAAGTCTATTCTCAATGAGAGCTTAACTCCTTTGCGCATTTAGTCGGCGTGGTGCATATATCCCTGTGGTTCGTGTGGATGTGTGAACGAACGAGTGAAGAACAGAGACAGATATCCGATACCGCTGTGGAAGGTCCCTTGAGAACGTCAGAGCGAGAGAACAGTCCGCAATCAAACCTCATTCCCAAGATACTCCTCCGGTTACTCTGCGTCCTACACTGCAGCTCTAGGAACAGAGTCCCAAGGCACCCCTCAATACGCAACCCCTTCAAGGTGTGTGCGAGGACTGTCCCTAGAACAGGAAAAGATCAGCCAACTCCTCCGGGAATCGCTCACTGTGGCAGGACTGCACTTTCTAGGCTACTAGTTATTAGCGTAGTGTAGCCTACGGCCTAGATTAGCTTTCCAATAATAAAATATCCTAATAAGATCATTTATATATGTCAAAATAGTTTCCAGAGCGGCTGGATATTTTCTCAGCACACGTGTGAACTAATACTATGCAATACGGGGACTGCTGTCCAGCTGTCACAAACACGCACAGTTCCAAATAATTGAATTCGATTCTGATTTTATTACATACTATTAAAAATTGAAATTATCAACATTGATGGGATGCATTTAGTAACAGTGTAACAGTAAGAAGTGTTTATAGGTGTGGCTTATTCATTCCTTTCGCTCATTGGCCAATGGGGGCAAAGTGAGTTTTTAAAATGCTCTCATGACAACACACAGACACAGATAGTCGTTGAATGGGCTATGGTGAATTTGGTAAGAATGCTCGAATGACTTATAATCAAATTTGCAGCTGTTTGTGGCGTTTGAAATGAATGCAGTAGATGATGAAGAAGATGCATTGCATGCATTAGTTTGCTGAGGGAAGTGCGCAATTCATCCTTGCTAACACATTTTTAAAATTACCATCTACGACTGCTAATTTAGCGTTAGCTAATCTGGGAGCTAAATACAGTCATTGGAACCGGTCCCCTTTGCAAACCTGATTCATTTGTACTTAACTGTATGTGCTTCGCCAGTAGTTGTCATTGATATGTTGTAGATTGACTGTTAATTTAGAGGATTTTACTCCCTGACGAACTGGTATGCCTCTTTGTCATAGTGGAGCTGCTGTATTGCTAGCTGTCATACTTTTAGATAAGCACGCTACCCGACAAGTATGGACAGAACACTTGAACAAGATGCGTATATCAGTCTACTACTCACAAAGTCACAATCTAGAACATAACAAGCTACGCGAGTTGTCATGGGCGCGATTCCAATGTAGAACATTGTCAGCTCACGCGTGTGCTTTATAATCGATAGTTTTAATCAATAATGAATGTATCCAAACATGAAGGCGGATCCCCAAGCGGGATTCTCTGACTTTGCGTTTGAGTGACAGCCACAGGGTCTGTTGAGATGAGGTCATAGCACAGAGGAAGGCTGCAGATTTAAGATTCGTGCAACCTTTACTAATTTTAAAGGACGAGGTCCGCGTTTGATGACTATGAAGGGGTACCATTTTTACTAGAGGACATACTCGTCATACTTAGTCCACGCAGTAGTCCTATCTGTAATTACTTGCATAACTAAGATTTGAATGCCTTGAATATGAAGTTTGCTGACATGAAAACAGAGCTAACTAATCTAAACTAACGAAAGAAAAACAGCACAGACTAACGTTGTAATTAAGCGTCCGTTTGAGTTAGGTCTTTCAGGCAGCCTAGAGCTAATGGATACATTTGACTGTACCTAGTAGTCCAGTTGACATTAATAATGGTCAGACAATTGATTTATTTTGTGAACATGCTATGCATTATGCGATCATTCAACCCCACTGTCCAAATTGTTCCATGGGTCTCCCAGCCTGCTGTCATGAGGACCACAGAGTTTGATTCATCTGATGACGACTCAGGAGATGAGCAGTGCACCCCTCTGCCGATCTCCTGGTAAGGTTCACAGTAGTAGTAAAATAACATTTATGTTTCAGCTTTGTGAAAAGTTGAGGCAATCACTTTTCCATGTCCGAGACACCCACGCTCTGAAGTGGAAAACACTCAGCTCATAGTTTCGGAAGGTTTGTGTAATCCACTGAAGAGAACTACTTCTCTCGGTTCAGTTAATATTCTGGCAAAATGTGTGATAGTTTGGACAAAGACCCACATTGTAAGGGAGCACAGTATCAGAGTTTACATTAGTGATTCATGAAACATGCCTGTGTAAATATCAGTGGGGTTATGTTCAATCATGGATGCTTGTTTTTGTTTTTTTGTTTGCGTGTTTACTCTAGGTTGTCCTTGTCAGTGGTGGAGTGTTCCCAGTCTCTGGGTATTTGCTCACTGCCAGGTAAGTTACAATCAGCCCCAGTGGTATTGAACTTAAGTGCCTGTATGGGTGTCACAAAAAACCCATACACTAAAATGGCTGCTTTTTTTTTTCCATCTTTGGCAGGATGCAAGTACAAAGACATGAGGAGGAACCTGAAAAGTGACATGGGTAGGACGACCTCCTTTCCTAGTGAATTGGGTATGGGGACGAGGCAGGGGCAGATTAGTGTGATGTCATTTCCACATTAGTTCAATACGAGTTGAATATAAATAGTTGTATGGGTTGGTATTATGTTGTTCAATTTCTATCATGATGATATCAATTCATAATTGATGCTGGAACCTCTAGTGCCTGATGGACTCTGCTATGTCCAGCCCAGTTCAGTTAGTATCTCAGTGCTATGTAATGCAACTTCAGTAGGTTTGGATATTATGTCTTCTCAGTGCAGCTGATCCATACTATTGTGTTGTGATGAAAAGTTTATAGTACAGTTTATAAAAAGAGAATTTTGAGCTCTATAAAAACAAGTTTATAAAAAAGCATGTTGTCCCAAAAGATAATTATATAGGGATGTGTGGTGAGATAGACAGAAGAAGAGTTCCAGACAGCAGATTCTAGTTCTGACATCTGTATCAGATATCACATCTTATACGAGTCTAGTTCTGACATCTGTATCAGATATCACATCTCATACGAGTCTAGTTCTGACATCTGTATCAGATATCACATCTTATACGAGTCTAGTTCTGACATCTGTATCAGATATCACATCTCATACGAGTCTAGTTCTGACATCTGTATCAGATATCACATCTTATACGAGTCTAGTTCTGACATCTGTATCAGATATCACATCTCATACGAGTCTAGTTCTGACGTCTGTATCAGATATCACATCTCATACAAGTCTAGTTCAGAAGTCTGTATCAGATATCACATCTCATACGAGTCGAGTTCTGACGTCTGTATCAGATATCACATCTCATACGAGTATAGTTCAGAAGTCTGTATCAGATATCGCATCTCATACGATTCGAGTTCAGAAGTCTGTAGTAGATATCACATCTCATATGAGTCTAGTTTTGAAGTCTTGTAGCAGATATCACATCTCATATGAGTCTAGTTCTGACGTCTGTATCAGATATCACATCTCATACGAGTCTAGTTCTGAAGTCTGTAGTAGATATCACATCTCATATGAGTCTAGTTTTGAAGTCTTGTAGCAGATATCACACCTCATACAAGTCTAGTTCTGACGTGTGTGGGTTTTCTCAGGTGAACTACAGGAGCAGGGTGTGCAGGACGTGTTTGTGTTCTGCACACGTGGAGAGCTGCAGCGCTACCGCGTGCCTGGGCTCCTGGAGGCCTACAGCCAGCACGGGCTCACCGTCCACCACCTGCCCTTCCCAGACGGCTGTGCCCCAGAGCTGCCCCAGTGCTGCCAGATCCTGGAAGAGCTGCACGACAGCCTGCAGGCCGACCGCAGGACCATCATCCAGTGAGAGAACCACAATCACACATTGGTGGATATATCGTCCCTCCAGGATCTTGCCAGGGTTTTGTTGTGATTGCTGTGGCCAAGAGTAACCACTTTTGCTGCAGGGATTTTCAAAAATTGCAGTTGAAATTGCAGTTGTTTTTAGTTAAACAATGCAGAAATTATATTTTTTTTAAGTAAGAAGGGGAAAAATGACTGACTTACTTTAGTGATGTTTTAATACTTTAAGAGCCTGTATGTGCGTTAGGGCTCCCCCCCATTTATTTAAAAGGGCCCCCCCCCATTTATTTAACTGCTCATTACAGAAACAATAACAACAAATCACTGTGCATTTAAGTAATTTAAACAAAGTCATTATAAGTATAATAACAAGGCATGCACTTTTTAAACACTGTGTGCAAAATATACCATCTTAAGAAAAGAATATATATGTATCTTTTAATTTTTTTAGACCACGTTGTAATTGCGCACGTTGCGGTTACAAAATCTTGTTTTATCATATTGCGATTTTATTGCAAATGCAATGAATTGCTCAGCCCTAGTGTGCGCAGTTATGCCTTTCAAAGGCTTGCCTCTTAATTACGTGCCACAAAAATAGATTGCCTCTGTCTGTGTTTGTAGGTGGGGATGCACCCATACCACTTTTATCAGACCGAGTACAAGTATTTGTTTGCCTGGACAAGAAGGTCCTCTTTACTTCGTACTTCAGTTCTGGAATTTTGAAAGGCTGAAATTAATCAATCAGATCTGTACATGTTGCTGATCAAATATAATGAAGTTTGAAGTATGTAAAGAAATCTGTGAGAAACACTTTAACTGATTTACTACTTTTTGGCCTTTCTAGTTGCTATGGAGGTCTTGGTCGTTCTGGACTTAGTAAGTGTAATTTCCTTATTAATGTCTTGTTATATAAAATCTTATCAGCTTGAAATGAGAGCTTCATTATGTGTCTGTGTGTGTGTCAGTCGCAGCATGTCTGCTGCTGCAACTGTCCGTCTCCATGACGCCCAACAAATCGATCGAGATCCTCCGGGAGCTGAGAGGAGGCGGAGCTATTCAGACAGTCAAGGTGAGTGACAGCTCGATCTCTGTTGAAACCTGAGATCAAGCGTTAGTGCACTCTAGTGATGGAGTGTTCATACTACAGCATATCAATTTAGTTCAGGTTGCAAACTTTATACTACAGCATATCAAGTTAAGTGTATGTCGCTGCCAAATGTGAGTCCCTGCCTGATGTGAGTATGCATGCGCAAATACAAACGGTTTACGGCAGAAGGCTCAGGAGCAAACTATCCAAGACGCGCATGCTCATACATGGTTCAATATCAACGTATCTGGCTTCTCATAACGCATAATGTAGGTTTATTTAACGTAGTGTTTTATAATTTTGTCAACGGTTTACAGCACAAGGCCTAACATCGACATATGGGGCTAGTCTTCACGCATAATGTGGGTATATTTAGTGGTATATTTAATTGTGTTGTTAACGGTGAACAGCTAAGGCTCAACGTCAACATATGGGGCTGGTTTTAACGCATAATACCGGTACATTTAATGTTATATTTAATTGTGTTGTAAACGGTTAACAGCATAAGGGTCAACGTCAACATATGGGGCTATGTTGTATTACTGTTACTAGTAATGAATGCACTGCTTAACTAATAATTCAATAAACATGAAGCTTAACATCATAAACCTTGGTGGATTTCAAACGTAAACAAATGCGCTTGTCATTCCACTTCATGCTGTACACCACCAGCATTACCTGGCTCGTACTACAAAAGTGTCGCAAAGTGACGCATGCGGACTCACATCAGGCAGGGACTCACATTTGGCAGCGACACCGTACCTCAGGTTGCAAAATCTATACTACAACGTGTCATTTAGTGTATTTTATGTGTAAGTTATACTGCCAGTGTGTTTTCTTCTATATGTCACAGGAAACACCTGCCTTAGATTAGTCTTAGACTGCACATTGTAGTCAACCTGCTCATGTACAGTCGTGGCCAAAAGTTTTGAGAATGACACAAATATGCATTTTCACAAAGTTTGCTGCTTCAGTGTCTTTAGATATTTTTGTCAGATGTTACTATGGAAGACTGAAGTTTAATTACAATCATTTAATAAGTGTCACTGGCTTTTATTGGCAATTACATGAAGTTAATGCAAAAAGTCAATATGTGCAGTTTTGACCCTTCTTTTTCAAGACCTCTGCAATCTGCCCTGGCATGCTGTCAATTAACTTCTGGGCCCCATCCTGACTGATGGCGGCCCATTCTTGCATAATCAATGCTTGGAGTTTGTCAGAAATATTTTTTTTTTTTGTCCACCCGTCTCTTGAGGATTGACCACCACAAGTTCTCGATGGGATTAAGGTCTGGGGATTTTTCTGGCCAATGGACCCAAAATATCAATGTTTTGTTCCCCGAGCCACTTAGTTATCACTTTTGCCTTATGGCAAGGTGCTCCATCATGCTGGGAAAGGCATTGTTCATCACAAAACTGTTCCTGGATGGTTGGGAGAAGTTGCTCTCGGAGGATGTTTTGGTACTATTCTTTATTCATGGCTGTGTTCTTAGGCAAAATTGTTAGCGAGCCCACTCCCTTGGCTGAGGAGCAACCCCACACATGAATGGTCTAAGGATGCATTACTGTTGGCTTGACACAGGACTGATGGTAGCGCTCACCTTGTCTTCTCCGGACACGGGCAGCCGTGGCCTACCGGTTAGGGTTTCAGGCCGGAAACCGTAGGGTGGCCGGTTCGATCCCCGACCAGTAGGAAAAATGTGGGCGGGGGAAGTGGTAGACACTGCTCTCCAATGCTCACATCCACGGCTGAAGTGCCCTTGAGCAAGGCACCTAACCCTGATCACTGCTCCCCGGGCGCCGCCAATGGCAGCCCACTGCTCCGGGTTTGTGTTACTTCACTTCACTGTGTGTGTGTGTGTGTGTGTGTCACTTCCCTGGATGGGTTAAATGCAGAGGCTAATTTCAGAGTGTGTGTGTCTACACCACCTCTGCCATAGAGAGGACTTTCACTTTCACTTCACTTTCACTTTCACTTTCACTTTCACAAGCTTATTTGCAGATGCCCCAAACAATCGGAAAGGGGATTCATCAGAGAAAATGACTCTACCCCAGTCCTCAGCAGTCCAATCCCTGTACCTTTTGCAGAATATTAGTCTGTCCCTGATGTTTTTCCTGGAGAGAATGGCTTTGCCGCCCTTCTTGACACCAGGCCATCCTCCAAAAGTCTTCGCCTCACTGGGCGCGCAGATGCACTCACACCTACCTGCTGCCATTCCTGAGCAAGCTCTGTGCTGGAGGTGACCCGATCCCGCAGCTGAATCATGTTTAGGAGACGGTCCTGGCGCTTGCTGGACCAAAACATCCTCCGAGAGCCACTTCTCCCAACCATCCAGGAACAGTTTGGTGATGAACAATGCCAAAAGTGATAACTAAGTGGCTCTGGGAACAAAACATTGATATTTTGGGTCCATTGGCCAGGAAACTCCCCAGACCTTAATCCCATTGAGAACTTGTGGTCAATCCTCAAGAGACGGGTGAACAAACAAAAAAAAAATATTTCTGACAAACTCCAAGCATTGATTATGCAAGAATGGGCCGCCATCAGTCAGGATGTGGCCCAGAAGTTAATTGACAGCATGCCAGGGCAGATTGCAGAGGTCTTGAAAAAGAAGGGTCAAAACTGCACATATTGACTTTTTGCATTAACTTTATGTTATTGCCAATAAAAGCCTTTGACACTTATTAAATGCTTGTAATTATACTTCAGTCTTCCATAGTAACATCTGACAAAAATATCTAAAGACACTGAAGCAGCAAACTTTGTGAAAATGTAAATTTGTGTCATTCTCAAAACTTTTGGCCACGACTGTATATTTCCCCTCCTGTGCTCTGTATTTGGCTCCTCTATCTGGAGTGTTTGGTGTGCTGGAATCACTCTGCTTCAAGCATTTCCATGCTTAAGACTAATCTAGTAAACATTAATAGAAATGAAAGGCTTAACTTAACTTCTAATTGTGTGAAAAGCCATCTTGTGTGTTGTCAAGTTGGTTGGTTCTTCAAATTATAATGTTAATACTTTATTATTTATTCGCATCTTTTATTCTGACAGCAATATAACTTCCTCCATGAGTTTCGGGAAAAGTTTGCTGAATATCAGGAGACCAAAGCCTTTTCAGAGAGATCTGTGTCCCGGTAACTCACACATCCATCCCAACCCTGCAGAGATGTGTCATTCTGTCTGAGGAACATCAGGGAAAACACTTCTTTGCTGTTAGTTGTGGATCAAATGCTAACTGATTGATTGTATTTGATGAGTGTTAATTTTTTTAAATTGCACTTTATAAGAAACAATGGTACTCTAACAGAAATATTTTGAAGTTTTAAACAGCTTTGCAAAAACTCACATATCGGTGAGGGGGGAACAAAACCGGTTGTAGAGATAACTTTCAGTATGCACCTTTAGTAGTAAATTATATGATCACTAAATAAATGTGAATAAAATGGAATGTGGGATAACTTTGTCAGTTCCATCTTCACTGCAGCACAAGGAAGTGCTCTCCACATACTGCTCTTGATAGAGGCATGCCTCTGCGTTTTAAATCAACCTGTACCTTTATCTGTTATTTGTCTTCTTTCTCCATTAGGTATCCTAAACTACAACTTTTAAGATACTATTGTGCTCTCTTCAATACAAACTGGTTGCCGCTTCAAACAGAAGCAGTGGTTAAAGGTCTTTGTAGTCTGTCCACCTGTACAGCTTTAACATACCCTTGGTTTACTGTCAGACAGATGATTGGTCCATGTCTGGTTAAGGTGAATGTGGTGTGTGGCGTGATGGCTGTACAATGATTTTGGATGTGCTTGTGGAGTAGAATCTGTTTATTTCAGCTCTAGTCAAGGTTCCATCACATCTGCAAGGGGTCGACATAGAAAATGGAGGCTTACTTGCTAAACCAGGGGACAGACTATCACTCCATACTGGTAGAAAGCTATTTGAAGTTCCCATCCGCTCAAACACAAACTCGCGCGCACACACACTCACACATCCTAGTCCTGACTGAATTGTCAGGTTAGAAAACTCTAGCTGTATTTGCTATGGCAATGGGACAAACACACACACGAGAATGCCATGTGATAAAAGCTGCATTCTTTTGAAAACATAAATTATATTCAAATAAAACAACAAAGATACATTAACATTCCACAGAGTCTCCAAACGACAGAATATTTAGTTTTGAACATAATGTAAAAGGAGTGTCAACCCATAGGAGTTACAATAGGGGAAACAAATAAACTGTAGAGGTTTTGTGTTTGATATCGGCTATTTTGTATTGCCTACACATACAGTGTCCCAGGAGGGACAAACACATTGGCAAAACAAATCAAGTGGCAAAACTGAAACTCGATATTTAAAAAACCTGATATTACCATGAAGAGTAACCCATGTTCAGGAACATAATTCACCATATTCATTTTCATCTGAATACAAGGGGCATCCTAATGGTCACTGAGAACAGTTCCAACAGTTTTTTCCTAAATTGGCCTGATTCTATTTTAAGCAGAACTAGCTAGGTCTTCAAAGCACACACATTGTAATGGATAGGGGATGTACATAGTTGTTGACAACCCAGATGATTGTCATCCTCCTCTTGGTTACCAACTAGCCATCACAACCCACTGCAATGCCTACAATAAGTCAAAGCTTTTTCCACCAAACGTCACCATTAAAATTAAGCATCGTTTTCTCAATATCTTCGCAAGTGTACTCATGCAAGACATTTTGCCTAATATACAAGTCATTTTATTCCCTCAGTGTCATTAAAATGAATGCTGCCATTATCAACTTCTTTAAAAATATGAATAGACTACAGATTAGCATGTCCACACTGTCTTCAAAATTGAGGGTGGGGGGGGTAAAATACTATTCACTTTATTTTAACTTCACAAATAAATGCAGCACACAAACAGAAGAGAAAGAAAAGAAAAAAAGCTAAATATCCAGGGCTATAGTGTGTTTTTAGTCCCTTCGCAACAGGACTCTTATTTTGAAGGGCTGCCGCGTCCTGTCTTCGTTGTTTAGGGGGAGATGGGGATTGGTTAAGAGTCTCGTCGCCACACTATGCAACAAAGAGTGTGTGTGTAAAGGTCCAAATTTCAGCTCTGAACATTTTTTTTTTTTTTTTTTTTTTTAAAGATCTGAGTTTTGTTGTCCTTCCCACACATCTCTTCTTCCTTCCAAGTGGGTTCTGTTTAAGAGCTGACCAGCACATAAATCATCCTGCAAGCACAAACACACAACATGACTCATATGACACATTACACACATAAACACAATGTCTCAATAGTCACTGTACACCACTCATCTATTCAGGTAATCAGGTAATCAACGCACACATAACTGACTGAAACATGAATATGCATCTAAGCGTGTATTCTGGGTAAACAAGACCACCACTGACCCGTAGAGATAGTAGAAAAAGGAGAGCAGGTAGAAGGCCAGTTTGCACCAGCCCTCCTTCTGGCAGAAGGCCAGGATGTCTGCGTTCATGATGGTGGTGGGGTCATACAGACCAGGTCCACTCATCACAGGCCGGCTCATATACCTAAGGGACACAGAGCACTTTCATTTATCCATTCATTCATGTTTCATTCATTCATTCATTTATAGATCAAATATCAGTTAGATATTATCAAATATAATGAATGAATAATAAATACTGTTATATAATATTACTTTTGTCAAGTTACATCATCATATAGCAGGCTACTGAGACACTACAGCCAGTGTCCACTGGAGCGAACAGCAAACCGACAACCAATATCACTTTCAAATAGCACATTAGGCCCAGGCACTTGACAGTTCAAGGATGCACTGATTGTTGTAGTGTGATTGGATGGGGGGTGGGTTGTGGGGCCTTACCTCCAAACGTGGTAGGCCAACAGAGGCATGTTAAGACCCAGCGTGAGCCACTCTGCTGCACACAGGAACATCACGCAGAAGAACATGTGGATCAGGTACTCTGGGAGCACCAGCTGCAAAGAACAAACAAACACACACACACACAAAACTATTTATCAGATAAATTAAACACACCTCTGCCATCACACATACATATAGACAAAAAGGATACACTCGCCACAATTCATTGGATGCATGCTTTTTTTTTCCACAACATCCCTTCTTTTCCCCCCCCCCTCACACACACACACACACACACACACACACACGTCAGGTCCAAGTGAAACCTTGCCACAAACATATACCCTGACAAACGTCTGCTCTGACAGATTGAGACAAACTCGCACAAACACTTCCACAAAGGCAATACTTGTGACAGTCCTCCTTGCATGACCCTGCTTTATTCAGTTACTCAGAGCATTCTATTCTTGGAAAGATCCAGAAAAACACATCACTTTCACATCCTGAACAATCATTTGGTTTCTCCTACTGCTGGAAATACACTGACCTGCCCTTCACCATGTAAGCCTGTCTATTGGTCCTTGGAAAGGTTTAAACCAAACGATGACAGTTGACCCTCAAACCACAGGGGCTTTCTCTGGAAGAAGCAACTGCACCCTACTCATCTCCAGCCCGCGCTTATACCAATCTGAGAATGTGACCCACTACACTGATTGCTGCCCATATCCTGCATTTATGTCTCCAAACGATTGTCTGCTCAGGAAGCCGACCAGTGGATGTGTGAAACAAACTGCAGGCTAATGTCACTCCGGTACGGGTTGGCTGAACCTGGAGGACTGTTGCTTGGCTGAGGACCACGGAGAGATTAAGAAAGAAAGTGTGTGTGTGTGTGTGTGTGTGTGTGTGTGTGTGTGTGTGTGGGGAGGGGGATGTCCAAAGAGAGAGACAGAAAGAGAGAGAGAAAAGGAGAGAGAAAGAGGGAGGGAGTGCAGAGACCACTGTTGGCTGTCCAGGTTGAATGTCCTTCTCAGGGATCTAATGATGACCTGCACAATATGCTCTGGGAACGACCCAGCAGGTGACCTTCCAGCTAACACTACCTGCTGGCCCTGTGATCACGAGTCAATGAGTGAGAGACCAGGGAACATTCTGTTCTGGTCAAACAGGAAACACTTCCCACCATATGGAAATACACATACGTATAGAAACAGTCCCACAAGGCTCAAGACACACACACATGCCCGCACTCAAAATTCACCACTTTCAAGAAACATTAAGGAAGGTACCACCACAGTCTCGCTCTCTGACACACACACAAACACACAAACACACACAGCTTGGCCATGCTGTGAGGTAGCAGGCAGGCAGCTAGGGCCCAGCAAGGCAGGTATGCAGTGAGGCAGAGGGGCCCTCAGCTCCCCAGGGGTGCCATGCAGCATGGAGACAGGGAGGCTGGGGTTGGGTTGGGAAGGGGGGGGGGGAGCAGGCAGGCCAGTGGTGGGGGGGGTGCTTCAGGACAGGAGGGTGGAGAAAGGTGGTTAGTAGTCCTGCACTGTGTATTGCCAAAGCCCAACACTAGAACACATCATTTAGATAAAAACTAAAAGATGAATTTTGCGAAATGAAGAACATTTCAAAATAAAAGTCTTAAATTTAGTATGAGCTCCTAGAACATTTTTCAAACTGAACTGTACCTCATTTTATTACATTTCAAACACATAGTGAGATCTACAAATAAAGCTGTGTTTTTCTTGGAATTTGACCGGCTGACCAATAGCATACGTTGAAGGTTGAATCACATGACCCAGCACCTCCCCATTCCCCTCTACTGTGGGTGAAAGTCACTGAGCTTTGCAGCTTGAGGCTCGGCCAGCCATCTGTCCCTCAGTCCTAAGACACTTTGCCCGAAGGATCAGAGCTTCCGTACACAATCTCATAAATCTCAACCCTACCATAGCTCTAACATCACAGAGACAGCCCAAGTGCAAGCACAGAGAATAATTACAATACTGTATTGCTGTATAACAATACGTTGTGGTGATTGCCTGCCTCCCCGCCCCCTATCCTAAAATTGTGTTTGCATTTCAAGGTGGCATGAAATTCACTATATAGAAAATGATGTGGCAGTTCATATTGATACCTCACCAGTTGGTAAGTAACTAATGGAAATGAGAGGGGGACACAGTCATAGGACAGCATTAAGACTACACCAGCCTCCCTCAAGCAGCTTATGTTTGCAAAGATGCAGTGTTCTCTCTGACTTTATCTCTCTATGGGAGGGGTCATTTTTTTTTTTTTAAAGGGACAGTGTCATTCCAGATGACTGCTTCAATGTTCCTAGGGCTACACCGAGCTTCAAAGCAGTGTTGCTAAAATACCAAATAAAGTCTCGCCTGAGAGGCCTATGACAAGTGTGTGTGAGTGTGCTTGAAAGTGTCGCAGAGAAAGAGAGAGGAGAAGAGGCTGTATACAGTGAAGGCCTCAGATGCCAGATAATAGCTCTGTGCAGATTTAGGGGCCTTGGGGATCGTTGGTGGCTCAGGCGGTCGTGTAATCCCACCCTGAAGCCTGTCTAAATCTCAGTTTAAACATCGCCCGATACGATTTTACAAACCAATAGAGCTGCAAGCCAAAGTACACACACACTTCACCTCCCCTGTGGCAAGAGCTATTCACCATGAAACTAGACAGAGTTCCAGGCCATAAAAACTCCATAGACGCACTGATTTAGGACAGATACCTAAAAACTTTGACCTATTATGAATATTATCTTGACGCTTGCCAAAGATGCCCACAATCCAATAATTCATCCTACATAGGATACAACAAACCTCCTAGATTAACTTTATTTTTGTAGAAGCTGAAGTATAGGTTCAAATGAATCTGATGACTGATCTACAGTGAGCCAATAAAGAACCTTCTGCTGTCGCTTGGATTATCAGGAGTCCCATGACCTTTTCATTCAACCTCCTGTCATTGGAACACTGGCACGTCTTAGAGGATTGATATTTTGAAGAGGCGATGTTCTAAACATGTGTCCGCAATCCTGTATGATTAATACTGTGTGTAAAACAAAGGGTAGGTTGTAAGAGATCATGCATGGTCATCGAGCGTTTGCAAGTCTTTTCAGTTGACACCCCTGGCTTTTGTGGTCACAGCAGACAGAAATCGGCTGATGTGCTCAATGAAGCTAGTCTGTGTTGCTGCCCAAGTCCTGGAAATAGCAGCCTAAATAATCAATCAAAATCTCAGCATAGAAAATGTATCCTAAGATCCCGAGTGATGTTCCAACAGCTATACTGACTACAACTGGTGACTAACATTAATTTACAGCTAAGCTCAGCAGTTCTCTCTAGATTGAGCCTCCTGCCCTTAAGCCTCATCAAGACTGGACAGCTGATTATCTGAGGAGGATCCTAGAAGGGGGGCTTGTGAATTCTACCATTGATTGCTATGGAAAAGGCGGAACCCGCTATTTAGGAAGGTGGTGCAGTGTGTCAACCCTGAACCAGACAATATAGTTCAAGGGAGAAAGCTACAGTATTGCCCTTTAGTCATGCCTCCCCAATCATTAATGATTTTGATGACATGACCACTGAAAGGGCAGCCTTCACCCATTTTCTTCTTTAGTTCAGTGTGTGAATACCTTTTGCTGTCCACTAATGACTGAACTGCATGGACTGACAAACTGATGTTGAACTTGCAATAGGCTATACAGAGTCCTGCATAGAGTCCAGAGTCCTGGCTACAGTGTGGGTTTTGTGTGGTTAACTGAAAAGACATTTGCAAGCACTCCCCTCGTGCACAATGAACTGGACTGGACGGGACACCGCATTGAACCGAGAAAACCGGAAATAGGTACAAACCTTCAAAGCAATTTTGACCCTTCTAATCTTTTTGACCCTTTCAACTGTCTTTGTGGCATTAGTGAAAAAAGGGGGGAGAAATGCGACAGAAACAACAGAAATACAAAGAGTAGATTAGAAAACCGATAGAAAAAAAAGAAAAAAAACTGAGTGTTAGTGTTGGACAGTTGACAAATTTAACTTTTGTTACATCTAGTTTATCAGCCAAATTCTTTATAACAGTGCAGAGACTTAAAGCAGAGTTTGTGTGTATTATATGAGACTCGACAACCCCCGCACCCCCCTCATACACACACACACACACACACACACAGATAAGGCAGGTACAACTGCATGGATGCTGAAGTGCATGCAATAAGGTAGCATGCAAGTTCACTCACAGGGTTTAGCGTGTTGCATTGGTCTATAGGGTTTTTGTAGTCCGTTTTCAGCTCATCAAATGCAATGATCTGCCAAAGAATAATATCAAAAAGGGTTATTTACAGACAAGGAAAACCATGTTTGTATGGAGAATGTGACTAGATAAAATGCAAGATAGAGGATACTATGCATACTAAACTAGAATGACTTAATAAATTCAGGACTTCTATTTGCAAAAGACACAATACTACATGTACGGGACATTCACAGTTGTTCACTTTAAACCACATTTTTATTGCAAAAAAAAAAAACTGTCCTAAATGAAGTTGTCTTGACATCACATCACATTTTTTGTCGAATGAATGCCTGCGTGTCACCCAAGATGTGTCACTGTATTGCTTTGGTCTGGAGCAAATTAAATCAGCCGTGTAAGGTTAGCACACTACGTGACTTCAATTTTACAGGGTTTAACCAAATCATTTCTAGATGAAATCAGGACCCATGTCTTAAAGTGGAATCAATGCTTACTAAAGCTAAAGCTTGCACCGACACAGTCTGACAAATGTCAGGGAAAGTAGCTTTGAGGGAAATATCACGGTTACTAAGGACTCGTGGCGAGAAACATAACTTTGCTTACGTTATACTCATGCAGTAACGTCAACACATTGTCGACATTCGACCAAGGCGACATTTACTGACCGTCAGCGAAATTGTCAATCAGTAAAACTGTAAGGCTATGGTATTACGTTAACGTAAACGACAAGTTATCAAGAGAGGACTCTTCCCTTTCCAGTCAAGAGCCAACAGAAACTTCTGTGGTCAAAAACAGGAACAGGTGGCCCATGCAACTTGGCCTTAAGATGTTAAGAAAAAATAACCCTCACTAACGTTATTGGACATAAGCTAGCAGCTAAATTCTAATTGCAGAACTAATTAACAGGTTACGTTAGACAACACGTTATGCTAAGGTATTATCCTATGCTCTCTATTAGGTAACTTAATGTTGACGTGGTTCACTCGGCATTCAGCTGGAACAGGATATGGTTCATTCAATACTGTGTAAGATCATTAAGCCTTTAAACACATATCTATGGATTTACTTTGGTCAGACAGAGAGAAAACCGTTGTACACTGATGAACACTGAGCTATGAAATCGTTAGCTAACTTACTTAGCTAGCGGTCTGGCGTTAAAAAGCCCGTTAGCTACCAATACAATAGAAGCGTTTGGAGGCCAGGCGTCCTTGACAACATAGTATTGTTTAGTAGAAATGATATGAGTCACTTGGAGATTATTTGCAGATTGTGAAGGAACATGGGCATAAAAACCCAGTGAATATGTAGCATTAACTGCTAAACCCACAACAGCTAGCCTGCTATGACGCTAACTAGCCAGCTGCCATCGAAAAGGCTGGGTGTGTGCCATTCATTCAGACTGAACCACTGGGCTAGCATCCCATGCTAACCACCGCTTTTTTGTTTAATCGCGACAAAACCTAGCCACGGTTTTATGGAAATGTCATTTAAAAACCCAATCACAGTTTTACTCACGTGCCAAATGGCGAAAAATATGAGCGCCGCCGTCAGCAGCAGAGCAAGCATATAACAAAAGGCCGCGAATGTGAACGCCATTTTTAGCTAATGTGGACTGTCGTCACCCCAGTTCAGCCGAGCAACGCTGCTTAGCTCTCACAGCAACGTAACCTGGAAGAGACAAGCTTCTCGTAGGCTCCGGGGAACGCGAGAAGTTAGAGAAAAAAACTGCATTGGGAGGAGTGACATATTTTATATGATGGTATCAAAGAGGCCTGAAGGAGGAGCGGTACATTGAACATGTGATATTAGGGCTGTTAAGGTCACACATGCAAAACTAAGTTATCAATTAAGTGAATTGTTGATGCATCACAATAACATTTCGAGTCATAGATTTAGGTTAGAAGACTGATTTGGGGGATAAACGCAAATCAAGTGTTTTTTCCAAATCATATAAAGATGCAGTAGTTTTTCTAGTCAAGTCAAGTCATACATACAAAGTCAAGACAACAAATTATAATTATAAAGGAATAATGAAAATATGTTTATTAATATTCTGGCACACTCTAGAATAGAATATCCTACATCTATCCATCTTCCATCATGTTCCATGAAGTTCCAAGAGGATTTTGTGAAAGTAAATGTAACAATCAAATAACATGAACAGAACAAAATGTCATGGCTGTGGATAGGGTAGGCTGTGATACATTTTCAAAGTTTTTTTTATCATCATCAAACTACAGATTGTTTGTGTAGACTACAATAGTGCACTTCAGAAATGAACTAGACGTAACGCAAAGCGTAACAAAATATGACCGCCGAACTGTTCAGTAGGTTTTGGCACAGAATGAGTCATGGTTGTCAGTGTGTTTGTGTGTTTAAATTGGTTTTGTGTGTGTAAATTGGTTTGTGTTTCATTTTTATGTATTAAAGGAATTATTTGTGATAGATTTTGAGGATTTGGTTGTGTAATGTTTTGTGTACTCATTTTTTGTGGATTGTTTTGGTATATTTTTCTTTTGCAATGTAGTTTGTTAAAACAGGTCACATAAAGAGGTGTGGAAACAAAGTGAAGTTTCCAACCACCAACAGGTGGCGCTATAGGACAAACATACAAAAAACAGGCCCTCCTAAGCCCGTGCAGTTCTCGGGATATTCGTAGAAAACTGTGTCAGGCCACCTACAGGCCAGTTGGGGTACAGTCACATAAAAAAAGAAATTGTATGGCCCCCCCATGGACAAAATTGCACGAAACTTGGCATGCATTCAGAGGGTCTCATAATGATCCACCACTTTCAATTTCGTGCACTTTCGACAATATATGCATAAGTTATAAGTGACTGGAGTTGTGAAGAGTGCATAGTTTGAGGGTCTGCCACGCCCACACCCTTCAAACTTTGTAAAAGATTCTCATAACTTTTAATTCCCCATTGCTGAAGAGTAACCTGACCACGTTTGAAGGCGTTACCATTAAATCTGTAGGAGGAGCTCAATCACATGCGAGGTGTGGAAACAAAGTGAAGTTTCCAACCACCAACAGGTGGCGCTATAGGTCAGGCATATGTTCGGGCCGGATCCAGCGTCCACCCCAAGACATTTTCTCTGAATCAAACAATGTACGCAAGAGTAATAAGAGACTTTGTGTTTTGTGGCAAGCACTGGCAAGTTGGCAAAGTTTGAGGGTCTGCCACACCCACACCTTCCGACTAATGAGAAAATCTTCTAAAACTTTTAGTCGCCCATAGCTGAAGAGTAACCTGACCACATTTCAAGGCGTTACCATTAAATCTGTCGGAGGAGTTCGATCAGATGCGAGGTGTGCAAACGCTGTCAAAACGCATCTTCCACTCAAAATGGCCGACTTCCTGTGGACCTGCCACCATGGTGTCAAGAGACTTTTTGGTGTGTCCAAGCATGATGAAGACGTGTACCGCTACAGAGCCATTTTGCTCCATCCATGGACAAAAACTCTACCGAAGATGGACGGTTACAGGCTTGATGTCCCTGGCAAATTTGGTAATTTTTCGAGCATTTTAAAACTCCTAATTTTTGCTTTTTAATTTTTAACTAGGTGGCGCTATACATGTAATGACTGGTTATGGTATGGGTTGACATGGCCCCTTAACACAAACATACAAGAACAATTTGGCCCTCCTAGGCCCTACGGTTCTCGGGATATTCGAAGAAAACTGCGCCGCGCCACCTACAGGCCAGTTGGGGTATAATCATATAAATCAATTTATTGGCTGTAGCACGACGGTCATAATAAAGTGTGTACATTCTCGGCAGTGATCATACAGTATGTGGGGTTGGGTTAGTAGCCTATGCCTCACTGACATTTCATCTGATAAACAAGGGCCATTTTGCCAATCAATTCATTGTGTTTTGCCATTATTGTCCAAGATGTTTAATTCAAGACAGCAATACCGAAAAATAGACAATGCTTCTGTTTTATTAGGATTCCACTGTTGAGACACTGTATAACTTATGGAAAAATACAGACATCTCAGATACATCATCACAGACTGCACTGGGCGAGGATCAATGTTCTACATGACACAAACACTGTATTGTTGCCTTTTTTATATATAAAATACAAATAAGCACTTGATCTCAAACAGCAGTGTGTTAAAGTAAAAAAGTACATGTCCATCATATATCATATCTAAAATAGGCCACATATGGAGACACATTATTACAGGTTGGGGTGGGGGGAGTAGGAGATGGAGAAAGCTATTCAGTACGGTGTGGGACAAGCAGACAGCAATCCTGATGGGGAACCATTTTGGAAAAGCTAATCTTGAGAATCAAGTAAACCAAAGAACAGCAAATGCTCTTGTACGCGTTAGTGTACTTGCAACCCTTCCCAAAAACCCACTAACATAAGAAACAGGAAAATAACAATCATTTAACTTGGGGTAGGCTATTGATAATGACATGAACTTACTAGCTGAATTCCCCTAATATCTCCCATGATGAGACTATTTAGACACTCAGAGTTAATATGAGTTCAACTGAATCCTACCCACACTTTCTTCATGAACTCTGCCAGAATATGCTAGATTTAGTTTGTGGCATATTTTAATGTCATCTACTGTATATTGTCATAGTCTTTCTGTCTTTTTAGCAAAAACTTTAGTTCAGTTTAAGGTGGGCTCTCAGTTGTCATTTATTGCTTGCAGTATGAGAAGTGCTCAACACTAAAACGGAAAAAAACGGAAAAATTGTGTTTGAGTGTTTCAGTTGACAAAGGCAAACTCTGAGACAAGCACACAAAGAAATGCATGCACATATTTGTAGTGATTTCAGGGGGAAACCTTTTCAGTAAGGGGGTCGGTAAGACAGTTATTATGGGAAAACAGTGGAAAACGGCAGCATCAAATTTCACAGGGGTCTTCGACAAACATGGGTGATCATACACTTACTTCGTGCTAGTTTAACCAGTGACTATTCTCCAAATAACTTAACATTGGTTGGAGACAAGTTTTGTGTGCAATGACTTTTTGCTGATATATTGTAATTGTAATTATAATTATTATAGGGAAATCGAACCAAACCAAACCATGAATCAATAAATTAAGCTCTCAGTAAAATCAATATTGCACTGAAACTGACCCAATCTGTACAGTCATTTCACAGCATCTACACAAAATATTCCCAATGTCAATCCAGTGGTGTCCCCTACCCCTAAGATAAACAAAATCACATGCAGATGTTAAAATCTGATCTAGCAGTTATTGTATAACTTGTAGGGGTGTTCCACAGCAGTTAAGAGATTAAAGCACCCAGTGGCAAGCAAAGGCTTGGATGGACATTACAGCATCTTTTTCAGTAAGATAACATTTATTTCCAAAAATAGTCTAGACAGAATTTCTGAAAATGTGCTTATTTAAAGTGCTGAAGGCATTTTGTGAATATTTATATTATACAACATTTCTAAGGGTATTAAGGGGTGCTGAATCCAAATCTGCTGTATATGAAACTCAAAAATGTCCCAAAATGCCTCAAAATTGAGATCCAATATGGCCGCCACCGCCAGGCTGAAATCTATTTTTCAGTGTATCTTTTTGACTAAACAAGGTACAAACATGAATTAAATGTGCTTTTGTAAGTTTTCCTACATGGACAATTCGATGCCATATTCAGATTTGAGATGTAATGTGAAGAAACTGCTTAGATATGGCAAAAAAATGCAAAAGTTGTTATGAATAATTGCTATGAATAATTACTCAGTTATTATTACTAATATTCAATAATAGTCAGGCTACTTTCACTTCCTTTGTATTTTGTTTTGAGGTAAAATGTGTCAAATGTGCTGTAATGGAACCTTTGCCATCACCAATATCACACCACCACACCCCCAAAGCTTAGCTTTCTCACACTTCTCAGAACGGCTGATCAGAAACATGAGACAGCTAACAGGTAAAGTCCAGTGTATATCTTGATAATGTGACTGTAATAGGAGTTTAATGTGATAATGTTACATCATAATTGCATATTTTCGCGTTTTTAATCACTAAAAGAAGCCTAACTAGCTAATGTTAGCCAGCTAGTTGCTGGGATTAGCTCAAGTTAGTGGCTAGCTAACATTACTGGCTCAATGAGCTAGCTAAATTAATACGTATCGATGTCTTGGATTTTGCATTCGTATTCTAAGAAAACTCCTTCTTGTAGGTCTGAATTAGTCAATTGGAGACAGAAACCATGGCTGAAGCAATAGACTATACCCGAGAAAGCTTAATGTCATTAGAGCCACAGTTATGCACCATATGACATACCGGCACCAAAGAGAGGAATCACAGAGCGGCCAAACAGTGGTGTATTAGCAGCAGACTGTTTCACACATTCATCTGAACAATGACTGCACAAGCTACAGACATGGCCTTCTTCATGTCCAGGACATCTCAAAAGCCAATGCCTTACTGGACATTATATAATCAAAAGGCAAGTAGGGTATCAACCCATCATCCTGGCTCCTGCATCTGAACTTGATACACTGAACACAGTCGTCAAGGGAGTGCTCCATGTCTCCAAATCAATGCAACAACAGCATGTTATTCTTACAGTGGATGAGGCACTTTATCCAAAATTGCTAGAACTGAAGTGGTCAGTTGAAGAATACAAGGACATGTTATACCTTGCCTTGCCTTGGAGGCCTTCACATTGCCATAAACTTCCTGGGTGTGATAGGACAACACATGGTTGATTCTGGCCTGAGGCGAGCTATGGGTCAAGTGTGATCTTCTGGGAGCAAATGCTGCTCAGCAGGTCAAGGCAGGCAAGGGGTATGCACGTGCCATGCGGACCCACAAGCTTACCCTACAGGCTCTTTGGCAACTACTACTCCCACAGCTTTGACACTACAACATTCGGCAACTATGCCAACAAGCTGGTGACACAGTGTTGAAGATGGGAGAGAAGTACCAGAGGGTTGAAGTAGTCTTCGACAGTTACCATGACGAATCCATCAAAACAGGCACAAGAAAGAAACGTAAACAACGCCACCGACCAGTACGCAGAGAAATCGTGAATGATCGTTCCACTTCCAGCAGACTGGTCGAGCTTCATGGCACTGGAAGAGAACAAAACAGATGTCGCTCGACTTCTCTCAAACCACCTGATAGAACACAGCCCAGAAGATGAGCCTGTGGTTGTAGTATCAGTTGGGTTTGCTGAAGCGACCACTGTCAAGTCATCAGATCCAGAACTTGAAATCTCCTCTCTGAGTGCTGACCTTGAGGAGGCCGATACGCGACTGATTTTGCACTGCATCCATGCTCCTATGGATACAATAGTCGTGTTAGCGCCGGACACAGACGTGCTTCTTCTACTTCTAGCACATCATGATAGAATCGGATGTACCCATCTCTACATGAAAGCTGGGACATCAAAGGATCCAAATTATTTTCCAGTATGTATGACATTCGCAAGTTACTATCTGATGATCAAGTGGACACACTCCTTGCCTTCCATGCCATCACTGGCTGTGATAGTGTGCCTCAGAAAGAAAACAGCTTGGCAAGTGTTCGAGCAACATTACACCGATCTTACTGGCCTTGGGTGTACTAAGGGATGCCTCAGCCAACGCTGCAGGTATGTGTATAGGGGATGAGCAGATGTTGATCATTGTGTACAAGATTGGAAACTGGTAGAGAACATCAGCCTGTCAGACTGCATACTGCTGACTGTTTGTTATCAGAAGATATTGAACAGATAACCTGATAGTTGTGAGCCTATAACTAAGGGAAAAAAGGAACAAAGGAATACAATAATTGTAAGGATAACTGTAACATGTATTCCAATGTACTTCTACTTGTACTGGTTGTAATCTTTCTATTCTATTCTATTTAGAAAGAGTCAAATGGAATGTATAGACGCATGCAAATGCAGGAAACATGACAACACGTGCCAGAACACTGAAGAGGACTGCGAATAAGCTGTCACTGTAACTTCTACTGGGATATAGTTCAATGAATAAAACCATGACCTATGGATCTTCCTGTTTTGGGATCTTATTGATTGTTTGTACATTTGACCTCCAAATCAAAATACAAAATAAGTAAATGTAGCCTTATTACTATTAGTAGTTCAGTTCATTAGTATTCATAGCAGTTATTCATAACAACTTTTGCATTTCTTTGCCATATTTAAGCTGTTTCTTCACATTACATCTCATATCTGGTATGGCATCGAATTGCCCATGTAGGAAAACTTACAAAAGCCCATTTGATTTATGTTTGTACCTTGTTTAGTCAAAACGATACACTGAAATAATACATTTCAGACTGGCGGTGGTGGCCATATTGGATCTCAATTTTGAGGCATTTTTGAGCTTCATATACAGCAGATTTGGATTCAGCACCCCTTAATACCCTTAGAAATGTTGTATAATATAAATAGTCACAAAATGCCTTTGGGGATCTGATTTTGTGAAAATTGACCCTGTCTAAAACACATGATAGCAGCAGGCCACCTGCTTGGCTGCTAACTAGACTCAGATTTCACTCTCCACTGATTCTGTTTGTCCTGCGTCCCCAAATCTCTGTGCAGAGATCCACTGAAAGCTTTCAGCACAAATCCATTAATGTCACCTGTGGTTGGTGGAGATGCTCATATTGCACTAACCAAAGGTTTTAATGTGGAGGCTGCACATGCTAATCAAATCAATTCAAGAGTGAGCCATGAAGATAGACAGCACACATAACCCAATCCATTATTTGCCATGTATCAATATCGACAACAGAGCACAGAATGTTTTTTTTCTGGTGTGAAGGACGAGTAATAGAATGTCATCTTATAAAACATCCCTATGCACTGCTGCAAACACTTGAAGACATCCAAAACATGTGCATTAATGTGAAAGTGTGATTTAATTAGGAATTCCAACAATATCTAGAACATTTGGGGCACGTCAATGTGAACTGTTTTATCAAACAATTTCTAAATGGATTAACCTCAAATTTAAATTTGCATGCAAGTTGGACCAAAAACCAAACATTGGTTTCCACTTTCTTCATGGTAAAATCAAGTAAACTTGCTCTGAAACAAACTGAATATCCACATAATTTCAATCTTACCATTCAAGCTAGTTATGTCCCGTAAAAACCTCTGTGATGTGCCATCGTCAAACATACGACACAGAACACAATATACTGAGTTTCGAGGAGGTATAAATGTGTTAATATTTCAGCTTGAACTCTGACCTTTGAAACAAATCTTTAGATTAGCTTTTCATAGTTTTTCTGTAAACATTCAAAACTAATCCAGTGTATAATGCATTCTTAAAAGATTCTGTTGTTTAGTGAAATATATACAAATTCAGCATTAATCCAAGCTTATTGTGAGACATTCCTTTTTTATTACTTTCAGCCTCACAGTTGTTTAGTAATAGAGGAAATAAGAATGAGTTACAAATAAGTACGTTAATACATACTGACCTCTTCAAATAGAGAGATGAAAAAATATAGTGCACATCCCAGACAGATGCACCCACAATGCACAATGGAGTGAGTGGGCTCCGAGAGTAGGGGGCAACTCTAGTTTTCACAGCTCTATGCTTGAAAAGTAGTTTGGAGAACAGAATACAGACCAGCTTGCTGGACTTCAAGTGTGTTACATCTAAACATGGTTACATTATAGAAACTCCTAAATGCTCTCCCAAATGTTGCTTTCGTTCTCCCCTTGTTTTTCCCCTCAGGCTCAACCTACTAACATGGATGTAGTTACATTGGTGAGCCCATCGAGCAATAATCTTTTTTTTTTTTTTTTTTTTTTTTTTTTTTTAAGGATGGACAAATATTTGGTCACAGTTGTAGTCCATTTAGAACAATTATTGTATTACAACGGGAAATACTGGCTGAGATCTACAAAGAGCCCATAATCAACATCACATTATCTGCAACAGCAGGTAGTGTGCTTAGCGTTACACCTTTCATTGGTCAGACATACCACAAAAAATCCCAATGCCCTTTTACAAATTAAAAACTAAAGAACCTAGATCATCTATCCAGGTTTATCTGTACCTGCATTTCTGTATTTTGAACATAGGTCCATATAATCGAGCTAACAAACCTTTTCTGGATTAGTGTGTTGGATAGAACGGTCAAAAGACTTAATGGCGTGTCGTAGTGAGGTAAATGGCAGTGTTGGATCAATGCTAATCAATCACAAATGTCATGAGTTAGATTTGTCTGGGACAAAAGAGCTCTTTTTCTAAAAAGCTCTTGATTCTGGACTCTTTATTGTTGCCTTTTTAAATGAATTTAAGTCCTATGTGCTCATGTATGAGGTTGGTGAAAGTAAAGACTTTAGAGGGGTGGGGTAAGGGGCAGGTCACTGCATTAAGACAGAGCAGATAGTTAACTGTGGTAAAAATGGATTAGGATTTGTTCTCCCCTTTAGTAACGTGCGTCGCCCCTCACTCGTCCGCTCTTCTGATGCCGTGGCGGGTCAGGAGCAGGCTAACGGAAAAATCCCAGCTTCTCCCTCAGCCACTCCTCAGTCAAGTCCTCTGTGTTCCTGATCTCAAACACCTGTCCAGGTGACACAGACAACCAGAAGTGATGTTCATGCGCTTATAAGGAGCACCCCTTCTCCACCACCACCATTAACTTCCATGCTACTAAAAGCCCTGACACAGTTATCAACCTCTATAAATGGAACGCTCCCTTGCAGGCAGCACAGAGGCCCATGAGAGTGAAGTAGACGTCCTGGAATCAGAGGGTAGCCAGTGAGTCTGGCTAGTCCCGACTGTGTTCTGAAGTGTCCTTGAGCAAGACACTGAACCCTAAATGGCTCCTTCCGTCCAGAAATAGGCCTTGCATGGTAGCCTCTGGCATTGGTAGATGTAAGACATGAGTAGAGAAATGCTATATATATGCAACTCATTTACTATTTATGCAACTATATTTGAAGAGGCAGTGCATTGCAACATCACACATGATGGCTTTAGGAATCATGTTTGCCCACCCAAACTCAGAGACGCTGGTCAACTGAGGACAGCGATTCAAATTCGCTTTTTTGTGATGTACATCATTTTGTCTATTCTTCTGCCATCAAATGTCCCAATGCAAAAACATAACACATTGACATTTTGGAAGGAACGTTTCTTTTGGTTGCCTCAACAATGTAACAACTTTAAACCATTTGCAATTCCCAAGGGTTTTGCAGGGGCTAGCCACCTGCAGCATCTTAGCAGATGTTAAAGTCATCGTAAATCCTTAAATCTGATTCCCCAGATATAAATCTGACACAAAGGAAAGATGTTGATATAATTCATGGAAGACGTCACGTTTCATACAAAATGCAAAAGGTTACCTTAGTTAATTCTACAGTTTGAACCAGTTTGTTTTTGCTCCCAGCATACATCATTTGTTGCTCTGGTTTGCAACCTGTGAAATGAGATATGTAAATACTGAGCAGTCATATTTCATTAAGTCAGCCGTTCTGAAAAGGTCTAAATGCAGTGGGAAAAATGAACCAAAAATGTCTTAGTTGGCAAAACCATGCTGAACCATCACTTATTTTTAGGCATGGTGCAATTATTGTTTGGATTCAGGTGTTATTGTGGAGTAAATTATTTTCTTTCTCTAGTGAAAATCAATCACTAATGTGACTACAAGTCTGTCATGAAAGGTTAGTACATTCTCACAGTGACAAATGGTAGAATTCAATCAAACATTAATCTGCTTTATGAAGTAAATTCAGTTGTATTAGACAGGTGAGATGAAGAATAACTGCTGACACTAAAAAAGGTAATAGACTTCATGGTGATGAGATACTTACCAACAGGACTTGAAAAGATGAAGCAGAGAGGGTAGGACACTCGCCCATCATCGTGCACATACTTATAGCTGTAGACCACAAACGTACCTAAGGGGTTAAGGAGAGAAAACACTCCCGGAAAAAACAGAGACATACACTGGACACAGGACCAAACAGACTCCAGCCCAGCAAGCCTGATTGAGCACAACACTGTCACTTGCATCAACCCATTAGGGTAAGCACTGGATGGTTGGAAAGAACACTGTGGGTGGGTACCACATCGGAACAGGGTTGAGAAGACCCTGAAAAAAATCAGGATAATATATATATATGTATATATATATGCAGTGACCAACTCTCCAAATAAAAGGATATCTTGGTTGTCTTTCGGGGAGTTCATCCTTCAAGTCATCAGGAGTGATGTCCTACAATAAGAAGATGCCAATAAGTTGTTTGGAATGATTGTGGTGAGTTAAGTTTAATTCATAACCTGTGACAAAAAAAGCATGTCTTTTGGATGACAAACTGAAATATGGAATAAAAGTCTTGACTCAGTTAAACTATGTGAGGTATGACTGGTATAACTTTTTACATTTTTGTAGAGTTCTATCAACTTCCAGACTCATATCATACTGAACCGGATGTCTTCCAAGCAGAGATTTGTTCAGTCAGAGTTTATGGATGCCACATGCCAAACTTGATGGTTGAAAAAGATCAGAGCAACCCACAACATTCAGAATTTATGTCTCAAATCTCATTCTCATCCTTTGTAATCCATTCAGAATCAGATTGCAGTATTATGTGTAAAATGCTAATGCCTTGTGTAATATCCTAATATCTGTCAACTCAATGGGATGTCAACTCTGGGTGTACGCCCTAATTTTACTGAGGCTTGCTGGCTGGATAGTCACCCACTTTGTGTCAAAACAGAATGCATATAAGTAGCTTAGAGCGCCAAAACATTCCAGCAACTTGCCTCATGTTCCTCATCAAGGATTACCAGCTGTCGGTCCTTGTCAATCTTCACTGAAATAAAAATAAAGAAAAAAGAGCAGCATTATAACACCGAACCCTTATTGACAATTACATAATACAGTTTATATTAAGCCATCCATTCATTGAACAACTATTATAGCAATATAAGCTTTACATACATGCATGCATAAGTTGGCCACGATACTAAGTTGTGTTGGCCACAATGCACTGTAATATGTCCTACCATGTGACACAAATGCAGTGAAGCCATAATAATGGAAACATGAAAGGAATGTCACTGTGTGCCTACAGGGGAGCTTCAATTTCCCCTTAGGAAAGTGTAGCGCACACCCATGTTTAAATAAGTGTAAATATGGATTATGAGGTAAAACTCTGAAGAAAAATAAGAGATGGTTATAAGCTACTGTTTTAGTGTAAATGTCATCTCAAGCTACTGTTTTAGTGTAAATGTGATCTCAGTGGTATGGATATGCAGAGCAAAAAGAGAGAACAGACCAAATTAGAAGACTTCAGGGATAACTTACTGATAATGGCGGCATTGTTGGTCTCCTTTCGGAAACGAAACTCCCGCAATTTTTTCACCAGATCCTCATCAACATCACACACAACCAATGATTCACTCTGTGGGTGAAAACGTTTTCAAGTTTTTCAATGACAACTGCCACTCAGGTACACCCTATTTGCACAAACACCATAGAACTGCTTCTACCTCTGGCTGACTTTAACACATCACAGACTAATCCTATACTACAACATCCAACCCTCAAATACCTGATTCCCTTAGGGATTTCACCTGACAGATGCAAAGGATCTCAAATATATGTCTTAAGAGTAGACTTCAACAGGGACATTAGACTTCTTGTCCTAAAAATGGAAAAAAGCCCAAACCACTTTCCTTCTGGAACTTAAATCAGTATAGCTAACTCTTTCCACCTCTTGAGTGCTCTTCACGCTACATTTCAGCAAGTGATCAAGGCCAGACGTTGAGTTTTCGTTTAGTTAAAATAACACTGTTGATGTATATTTAATGTTACGGGATGTCCAAATACTTTCAGTAAAACTCAAAAAACACGTAGTGATTGCAAACACAAAGGGGCTTGATAAACTACACCGTAATTTCTAACCTGTTTACAATTTAAACCGATGAGCTGTCATTTGTTGATGACAAATGAAGTGCCTTAGATTAGAACATTAAACTCAATATGTAAAAGGACTGTCCCTATTCAATTGCAGGCTACACGAGTGTCACAGTATTGGTTACCAATTCGGACAGTAGAAAACTGATTATAATAGACGTTGGTTGGAGATATGTTTGATTCTCCCGATGAGATCAATGATCCAACGCTGTCTAACTATGTAGCCTGTTCCACGTCAATGTGGGCTCACGTTGCCTCCTCTGTGGTTTGCAAGACCTCTCATTGTGATGATCCTAGATTTTAGCTACTATAATTCCTTTGTTTCGCCACAGACCAGCGGGCCATTTTAGAATTGACGAATTATTAAAAACACGGTCAGTGGCCGCTTGCGCTTGAAAATCAATTCCTTTTTGCTAGTCACATGGATGTGATTGTGCATGTCCCTAGTTCACGAACAGGTTTTCGTTACTTGCGTTTCTCTAGCTACATGGCAAAGTACAGGAAATGAGGATTTCTTGGACGGTATGGCAGGTATGTCTGCGAGCAACACTTACGTAAAAGCATTCGCAGTTCACAAAACGTGGCCGAAATTACGACTAACAAAAATGAAACAGTTGGCTACTGACATATATTTACAGCCAACTTTCTCCCTACTCGAAAGATGCCGGGGGAGGGCTATGCTAGCTATGCTATCCGCTCCGTGCATTGACATGTTGCAGCACATCACAATGAATTGGGTGGAACTGCATATTTGTCTGGGGAATATGGAGCAGCACAGACACACGACAGTCTAGCGCACACATAAACAAACCCCCCAACGCAACGCCAGCATGATGAACGCCCCAAGACTAGCCAAACTACACACACAGTAATACTTTTTAATTTGTTTACGTCGTATTTCTTTATGTAGTTCCCACTTACCATTTTCGCGAAGCGCACTCAGATTGTGAGGACCTCAACAGTGTACTGTAGTTTTTTCAGCAAAGTCTTGTGACTCTATTCTGACCAATCCCAGTTCTTATCCACTCCCACCGCCACCACTTCCCACACTTCCTCCGCCACCACTCCCCACACCTCTCCCGATCTGACAGACAAGGTTTATCATAGTCAGAGTTAGATGTTGGCACGCTAAGGAATGTCCACACCATTGCAGGCTAGGCTTTAAACCTTTCTGTGACTGATGTGGTCGGGCAGTGAAGCTGCTGGGGGAAAAAAGGACATGACGAGAAGAGCTCTGAAGTTAGGGCCTGAATTATATGACGTTGTTACCATTATCTGGCTCAATTAGGCTATTGGGAGGAGAGTCAGTAGTCTATTCAATGATATCACCCGGGTGTAATGGGGAACTGACCCGCGATGGCCCGCGTGTTCAGCATCGTGGACGAACATACAGTGCCTGTAGGCTATTCACCCCCTTGGATGTTTAACCCTTTTATTGCTTTTATAAATCAGTCATGGTCAAGTTGTGTATAAGTTGGCTTTTTGGACAAAAAAAAAACACAAAAAAGCCCTCTTTAATGTCAAAGTGAAAACTGATTTCTACACAGTTATGTAAATTAAATAAAAATATGTAATGAAAATAAGTGATTGCATAAGTATTCACCCCCTTTAAATAGACTGACCTAATTCAACAGAGGTCCAGCCAATTGGTGCTAGAAGTCTCACAATTAGTGAAATGGGGATCAGTGTTCAGTGAATGTGTCTCAAGTGATTGTCGTATAATGACCCCTGTGTCTGGAAGGTCCATTCACTGGTCAGTATTCAGTCATCAGTAGCCTATTCCCGGCTATTGTTACACCATGAAGACCCAAGATCATTCTAAGCAACTCAGAGAAAAGGTTGTTGAAAAGTAGCCTATAAGTCAGGGGAAGGTTACAATTTTTTTTCCAAGGCACTAAACACCCCCTGGAATTCTGTTCAATCCATCATCAAGAAATGGATGGATTATGGCACATGCGTAAATCTGCCTAGATCAGGCCGTCCTCACAAACTGAGTGACCCAGCAAGAAGGAGACTAGTAAGAGAGGCCACCAATAGACCTATGACTACTCTGAAGGAGTTTCAAGCACTGATGAAGCACTCAAAAAGAAACTGGATAGCGCATCCCATGGTTTCTGACAGTTTCAAAGTGAGGCCACACGAAAAATCGTGGCGGCCATTTTGTAGGGACCACTTTCCTGCTTGAGACCAATGATTATGACGGGCGATGAATATTATATATAAGATATTTAATGAATTTGCATATCAAGCCTTATAGTAATTGGCCAGGTTCTAATCATCAACACTAATTAAATACGATAGAGGAACACGTTTCAATATTTGAAAATATTTATATATATCAAGCAAACACAAGCTATATATCAAGGTTTATGAAAACTTGAAATTACTATAAGGCTTAATATGCAAATTCATTAAATATCTTATATATAATATTCATCGCCTGTCATAATCATTGGTCTCAAGCAGGAAAGTGGTCCCTACAAAATGGCTGCCACGATGCCTCACTTTGATACCATGGGATGCGCGATCCAGTTTCTTTTTGAGATCAGTGGTTTCAAGCTTCAGCATTGAGATTGGAGAAACTCTGCATACAACAACTGTTGCCTGGGTTCTTCACCAATCAAAGCTTTATGGAAGAGAGCCACCGTTGAAAATAAGTATCGACTACAGTTCGCCAAAAGGCATGTGGGAGTCTCCATGGTCAAGTGGAAGAAGGTTCTGTGGTTTGATGAGACCAAAGTGGAGCATTTTTTCAACAGTGGCTCTCTTCCATGAAGCTTTGATTGGTGAAGAACCCAGGCAACAGTTGTTGTATGCAGAGTTTCTCCAATACCAGCTGCTGAAGCTTGAAAATTCTTCAGAGTAATCATAGGTGTCTTGGTGGCCTCTCTTGATAGTCTCCTTCTTGCATGTTCACTCAGTTTGTAAGGACGGCCTGATCGAGGCAGATTTATACATGTGCCATATTCCTTCCATTTCTTGATGATGGATTGAACAGAATTTCAGGGGATGTTAAGTGCCTCGGACATTTTTTTGTATCCTTCCCCTGACCTATTTTTCAATAACCTTTTCTCTGAGTTTCTTAGAGTGATCTTTGGTCTTCATGGTGTAACAGTAGCCAGGAATACTGACCAGTGAATGGACCTTCCAGACACAGGTGTCGTTATACTACAATCACTTGAGACGCATTCACTGCACACTGATCCCCATTTCACTAATTGTGAGACTTCTAGCACCAATTGGCTGGACCTCTGTTGAATTAGGTCAGTCTTTTTAAAGGGGGTGAATACTTATACAATTACTTATTTTCATTACATATTTTTATTTATTTTACATAACTGTATAGAAATCAGTTTTCACTTTGACATTAAAGAGGGCTATTGAATTTTTTTGTCCAAAAAGCCGATTTATATTGACCATGACTGATTTATAAAAGCAATAAAAGGGTAAAACATCCAAGGGGGTGAATACTTATGCAAGGCACTGTATCTCTGTGTGCTGCTGTCATCACTGCTGCTGCCTCTTCAAAAGAATTTCACAAAATTAATTTTGAGCCATTTTGATATCATTCAATCTAGTATTGATAAATGAACATTAATAGCCCGAAGCCCAAGCTGTAGCAGTAAGTCTAATTGTGTGTGCCTTTAAAAAGCCATCTGAATTTCCCTGACATGCAAGGTCATTGATGACCTTTTAGAATAGGCCTGATTATTAAATGGCCTACTTTTTCTGGTTAGAAGAATTGGTTGACACATTTGAAAATCACTCATAAATTGGCTAAATTTGGTAGCCTAGTTGTGTTGTGACACATGCCTATTCGTAATGAAAAATCGGAAAACGGTTGCTGTCACAGTCCGTCTGAATAATATGTGATTAAAGATAAAGTAATCTTAATTCTGTAACAAGGCATTACGATGACTTAATATTAGCCTTAATTATGACAGACATCATGATTACCCTGAACTAGAGACGGGTGTATTATTTTGATGCTGTAATTTATTTGCATAACGTTTCAGGAATTATTCATGTGCATATAGTAGAACTGGATTAAATTATTCTTTTGGGAATTTGGAATCAGAATTGTTTTGGGGATGTTGTGCTACAACTATGACAACTAATGTTTTGTCATATTGGACAGCCTATAAATAATAACAGTCTCATTTCACACTTATTTACTTCAAGAAATGTCTACAGTGCACCGTTCCACAATGGAAGGAATACCGTCACAAATGGCTTTTGGCTACCGTACAGTAGAAATGAGTTGAATCTGTCATGCGCAGTCAGACTCTCCTGCCCAACCCTCTGACAGTTCAGGGTAGTCATGTGGACTGCAAGAAAACGGTAAAGCTGTATACAAACTGGATGGGCTTATTCCCTTTAAGTCTTCCTGCCTTGTAGTTGCAACCATATACAAGTCTGTTTATTTTCAACTCGACGCGTAAAAACACCATGTTCGGGTCCTAAACGTACTTCCTTTGTAGAGTTGTCTAATTTAGTTTCACCATCACTGCACTGGCGTGGTGAATGGGTGGTCCAGAATTCAACTAGCTTAAGAAGCGGAGAGGAGGCCCACATCTAGCTGAGGTAATATTAAGTCGCCAAATGTATCCAAAACATATCTCAGCGGCTACAGTCTGACTTCGAAAGTGCAAGCTTACCTATTATTTAATAGTTAACTTACAATGTAATGTTTAGCAAGGATAGAACGTGTGCCTGCCTTGCATCGAAGTGAGATACATGTTAGCTTCCTAGCTGGTGTGTTGTAGTGCATAGCTTGCTAACTTATTAGCGTGCTGTAAACTTCGTAGCGACGAAGAACACAGCGAGGAAAACAATGTATTTAATTCGGCTTAAATCTGTTTACGGTAACACGACTTTAGCACAGGCTAGGTTACGATTTACCATTGCTTTCTGTAAGTGAAATCCGAATCTACAATCCAGTCACTAAAACTATTTGTGTTTGTATTCCACAGGCCATGGCAGATTTTTCGGTAAGTTTTTGTTGTTGCTGTTGTTGTTTGTTATATTCTATCCACCAGGCTGGGTACTAATGTGCTGTGTTTGCCATTTGCAACTTACTAACCTCGACCACCATTTTCACAAGAAATGAATACGTTATTTAATACTGACATCAGTGTTACTCCACATTTGTGTACTCAAATCCTTTACTGTGAAATGGTGGTCGAAATGTTGCTGCGAGGATATTTTGGTTCCATTATCTAGCAACTCATCGAATACCTCATAATGTGATGGAATGTAACGCTTAGCCAGCCCTCTCTCCAGCCATATGTCAATCAAATTGCTCTTCAATTACCACCAAGAAAGCTATTTATAAAGACCTCATTTGCCACCTCTGCTTATCTGGATTTACAGTGTGTTGAACGACAAATCAGTTTGCAAAGATGTTTAGACTGTCCCATAAATATTTGGTCCTACTCTTGTGTCCACACCTGTTCGTTAGTAGTTTATCTTCAGTCTAAGATAATGTACTTGGTGTGAGTGGTCTTCTGCAGCAGTTGTGTACCTATGGGAAAACTGTCTTAATATAATCCACAGTAATGGTGTTTGTTTGTAGCTAGCTGATGCCATTGCGGATGACCTCCCGGGAGAGGCCTCCAAACACGGCAACACTAATCCCTCAGCTCCAGGCGCCAACGCTCCACCACCCACCAACCCTGGATGGCCTGGCTCAGCTCCTGGTGGTCCAAACTACCCTTCTGCAGGAGGCCCAGGTCAACCATCTGCCCCAGGGGGTTTCCCTGGTGGGCCCTCAGGTCCTGGTGCTCCTAACCAGTTTCCAGGACAGTATCCATCAGGTCCTGGGGCCCCCACTGCTCCAGGGGGGTACCCGCCAGGGCCGGGGGTACCAGGACAGTTCCCTTCCAGCCCTGGGGCTCCAGGACAGTTCCCCTCCATGCCAGGTGGGGCCCCGCCAGGACAGTTCCCTGGAGGGGCTCCACCAGCCTACAACTCTGGACCGTTCCCTGGAGGGGCTCCGCCAGCCTACAACTCTGGACCGTTCCCCTCCACGCCAGGTGGACCACCTGGACCTTTCCCTAACATGCCTTATCCACAACCCCCAGGTGGGATGTATGGGCCTGGAGGCCCTGGAGCTTTCCCACCCGGCCCAGCACCAGGTTTCCCAGTTGGAGGGTTCCCCCCTTTGCCTCCAGGGTCGTGGGGAGCTCCTGGTGGTGGATTCCCTGCTCAGCCAGGTGGTCCTGGATTCCCTGCTCAGCCAGGTGGTCCTGGATCTTACGGACCGGGGCCTATGGGTCCGTACGGGGGACCTGGTGCTCCAGGAGGCATGCTTGTGAGTACATCTTTCATGGCCGTCTACCTGCCTTTGCTCCTTACATGCCTTTCACACCTAAAGCCCCTCATCAGGAAGGAATACATGAAACCAAGATAATATAAACATGTCAAATATGAATGGCTCTGTAACCTTCATCTCTGCTGTAGGTGTGTGGCTTTAGGTGTGAAAGATGTGTTGTAATTCTTTTTCTGTTCTTCTCTGCTATGAGTATGAGGGTGGGTCTAAGCTGTGTGGAGGTTAACACTGTAGTTAACACTGCTTTCCAGCACACTGAAATCGTTAACTACTACCTCTCCACTCATTCTTGTGCGTGGCTTTCACTGCTGTCTTCACCTCACATTATTTGGACGGTTTCTATCAGTTTCTATTTTCGTAACTAGCTATTTGCTATTAGCCGTAGCTATTTTCTTTAGTGCTTGTGAGCTAATTTTTATTAGGAATCCTACACACTGGTCCGATATGCCAGCACAGTCTTGATTGGTCGATTCATTGAGCAGTAGGTTGTTTGAGTCAGGGGTTAGTATTGAGCTGACACAGCACAGATTCAGGCAGGGTGTGGCAGCTAGGTGTTACATGGTGTCTAAGACAGCGCTGACCATTTCCCTCTTGGATTTGCTGAGGACACACAGTGGAAATTAAAGTAGGGAAGAAATAGGAGAAATGCCCATTGATGATCTATCGATACACTGTCAGTTCTGTCCACATCCTCGAGGGTGCTGATCTATAAAAGGGAGGACATTTCTCCAAGCAGTGTGAAAGTGGAGGGAGATAATGGTCTGAACTCCAGCTTCGGTGTAAATGTGTTCTGATGGTTTTGGGAATTCTGAAGCTATACTCTTTATCACAGCTCTGCTTGTTTCCCCTCATTTACTTCTGTCTGTTCATCCTGAAGCACACAATATGGCCTACATGGCTCTGTTGTTGGGAGTTTTTCACTTTTGCTTTCTTGATTTTTGAAAATGTGGTATTGTCTTAGGGGAATAAGGATGGACTGGGTGGGCTATCGGGTGGTTCAAAGGTGGCCTCGGGCAGGAGAGAACACCGTTCAACTCCACGCTTAAACAACTTAAGCAATAGAAACAACCCGAAACGGACAGATTGAATAACACCAACACACCTTCTTATCTTTCAGCCCGCATATAGACCGCCATATTTTTGAGTGCAGGCATCAGAAAGTCTTCTGCAGCTGCAGAAGGAGGATGAGATGGAGGATGTGGACAGCTCTTCACAGGCCTTTCTAACGGGTCCTTTACGTTACAGCTTCAGCGTCGCAGAGCCCTGCTGTCAGAAGCACTGCACCACTTATTTAATTACTTTCAGTGCCTTAAATCACCCCAGTTTGGGACCAGATTGGGTCTATTTTTTTGTACAAATGATGCACTTTATTATTAGCTTTGTTAATGTAACTGCAGCTTTCTTTTACACACCATTTTATTCCAATAATGCCTGATCATTGAAAAAAGTTACTTACTTAAGGAACATTTCTGTTGATTGACTTTGTGAATGTGTGACTGACATTGTGCCGGGTCAGTCTTAAGGTGTTAACATGGCTCCGTAGCTCTCTGATCTTGTCAAGGTTTAAGGCATACAAATCATCATAGCAAAGACCATTAGAAATACACTAGAACTTACTAGAACTGCACTAGAAAAACACCCACACCAATATACACCTTAGCCATTAGTGGGTAGAATCTCTGTATAATTTTGCCAAATGAGCTAGAATAGCTAATCAGGACATCGCCTCAACTCGATGGGGGAAGAGCGCATGTATTCTGTTTTTTTTCTTTTTTCATTTGATTCAATTTTGCATGGGAATGTGACCTGCATGAATGAATGTACATGCTAACTTTTCTCCTCTGGCTGAATAAAGACCAAGTTAATCTTTTCCTAGGTTGTTGACAAGGGTTGTTTTATAGCTGTGTTCAATGACGCCTTGGTGTAATATATATATATATATATATACAGCCGCGGAAAAAATTAAGAGACCACTTCAAAATTATCAGTTTCTCTGGTTTTACTATTTATTGGTATGTGTTAAAGTAAAATGTGCATTTTAGTTTTATTCTTTAACCTACTGGCAACATTCCTACCAAATTTCAAATAAAAATATTGTCATTTAGATCATTTATTTGCAGAAAAATGACAATTGGTCAAAATAGCAAAAATGATGCAGTGTCTTCAGATCTCGAATAATGCAAAGAAAACAAGCTCATATTCATTTTTAAACTACACAATACTAATGCTTACACTTCGGAAGAGTTCAGAAATCAATATTTGGTGGAATAACCTTGATTTAAAATCACAACTTTCATGTGTCTTGGCATGCTCTCCACCAGTCTTTCACATTGCCGTTGGGTGACTTTATGCTACTCCTGGCGCAAGAATTCAAGCAGCTCGGCTTCTTTTCATGGCTTGTGACCATCCATCTTCCTCTTGATCACATTTCAGAGGTTTTTTATGGGATTCAGGTCTCGAAATTGGGCTGGCCATGACAGGGTCCTGATCTGGTGGTACTCCATCCACACCTTTACTGGCCTGGCTGTGTGGCATGGAGCATTGCCCTGCTGGAAAAAACACTTCTCAAAGTTGGGGAACATTGTCAGAGCAAAAGGAAGCAAGTTTTTCTTCCGGGACAACGTTGTACTTTGCCTGGCTGAGGTTTGTAAAAGACCATAAGGATTGAAAAAGCGGACTGGAGGTTCTTCTAAGTTCGTCTTCTCTGATGAGTCCGATTTCACAGTAGGTGCAAGACTCTCTGGCTTGTAGGCCTCTCCAGGTCTCCGTCTAACCATCAGACGACCATGTGTTGGGCAAAGCTGAAAATTGGACTAATCAGAGAAGACGAACTAGAAGACCCTCCAGTCCGCTTTTTTCAATCCTTATGGTCTTTTACAAACCTCAGCCAGGCAAAGTACAACGTTGTCCCGGAAGAAAAACTTGCTTCCTTTTGCTCTGACAATGTTCCCCAACTCTGAGAAATGTTTTTTCCAGCAGGGCAATGCTCCATGCCACATAGCCAGGCCAGTAAAGGTGTGGATGGAGTACCACCAGATCAGGACCCTGTCATGGCCAGCCCAATTTCGAGACCTGAATCCCATAAAAAACCTCTGAAATGTGATCAAGAGGAAGATGGATGGTCACAAGCCATGGAAAGAAGCCGAGCTGCTTGAATTCTTGCGCCAGGAGTAGCATAAAGTCACCCAACGGCAATCTGAAAGACTGGTGGAGAGCATGCCAAGACACATGAAAGTTGTGATTTTAAATCAAGGTTATTCCACCACATATTGATTTCTGAACTCTTCCTAAGTGTAAGCATTAGTATTGTGTAGTTTAAAAATGAATATGAGCTTGTTTTCTTTGCATTATTCGAGATCTGAAGACACTGCATCTTTTTTGCTATTTTGACCAATTGTCATTTTTCTGCAAATAAATGAT
>NC_137911.1:7853017-7908017 GCF_963457725.1 Sprattus sprattus
AGGGGGGACATGCAATAAATTGATTTATATGATTATACACCAACTGGCCTGTAGGTGGCGCGACACAGTTTTCTTCGAATATCCCGGGAACCGTAGGGCCTTGGAGGGCCAAATTGTTCTTGTACGTTTGTGTCAAGGGGCCATGTCAACCCATACCATAACCAGTCATTACATGTATAGTGCCACCTAGTTAAAAATTAAAAAGCAAAAATGAGGTGTTTTAATCGAATATATGTCAAAGTGCTCGAAAAATTACCAAATTTGCCAGGGACATCAAGCCTGTAACCGTCCATCTTCGGTAGAGTTTTTGTCCATGGATGGAGCAAAATGGCTCTGTAGCGCCCCCTAGAACATTGCAAAAACCCCTGCGCATTGGGGTTATTTTGGCGTAGCTTGACGGAATTCGGTACACGTCTTCATCATGCTTGGACGCACCAAAAAGTCTCTTGACGCCATGGTGGCAGGTCCACAGGAAGTCGGCCATTTTTAGTGAAATATGCGTTTTGACGGCGTTTGCACACCTCGCATCTGATCAAACTCCTCCGACAGCTTTAATGGTAACGCCTTGAAATGTGGTCCGGCTACTCTTCAGCCATGGGCGACTCAAAGTTATATTGGATTTTCTCATAAGTCGGAAGGTGTTGGCGTGGCAGACCCTCAAACTTTGCCAACTTGTTAGTGCTTGCCACAAAACACAAAGTCTCTTATAACTGTTGCGTACATTGTTTGATCCACAGACAATATCTTAGGGTGGACGCTGGATCCGGCCCGAACGCGTACATATGCCTGACTGATATCACCTATAGCGCCACCTGTTGGTGGTTGGAAACTTCACTTTGTTTCCACACCTCGCATGTGATTGAACTCCTCCTACAGATTTAATGGTAATGCCTTCAAACGTGGTCAGGTTACTCTTCAGCAATGGGGAATTAAAAGTTATGAGAGTCTTTTACAAAGTTTGAAGGGTGTGGGCGTGGCAGACCCTCAAACTATGCACTCTTCACAACTCCAGTTACTTATAACTTATAACTGCATATATTGTCGAAAGTGCACGAAATTGAAAGTGGTGAATCATTATGAGACCCTCTGAATGCATGCCAAGTTTCGTGCTATTTTGTCCATGGGGGGCCATACAATATATATATTTTTTTTTTTAGAACTGTAGGGCTTAGGAGGGCCACATGTTTTTTGTATGTTTGTCTAAAGGGGCCATGTCAACCCATCCCATAACCACTCATTTTATGTATAGCGCCACCTACTTAAAAATGAAAAAGCAAACATGAGGTGATGTAATTGCAGGTATCTCTGGCTGACATGGTCAAAACTGCACCATAATGCATGGTCAAAACTGCAACAGATACACACACATACACAGTAGACATTCGTATGCACACATACACACACAGTAGACATATGTACGCATGCACAAATAATTCCTTTAATACATAAAAATGAAACACAAACCAATTTACACACACAAAACACATAAAAACACACTGACAACCATGACTCATTCTGTGCCAAAACCTACTGAACAGTTCGGTGGTCATATTTTGTAACGCTTTGCGTTACGTCTAGTTATCCATACGTCTAGGCATCAATACAATTCTTCTTCCTTACCTATAGATAAGGATACAGCATGTTTTTTTTTTAATTTTTTTTACGTTTCATATATATAGAGTGTTTATCTGATATGGTAAGAAAGGCCTTATATTGTCACTGTTTAGGAATTCGCCAGGAGGCGTTAGAATGTAACGTTTTATGAGGTACTGACTTTAAAAGTTCGAATTCTAACATTTTAGCTTCTAGTCCTCTGAGGTTGCGGAGAACATGACTTCTGCTTCTCATCGGGCAAGCATCCTGTAGCTGGCTTTTCTCGTTTCCCTCCGCCAGAGGGCGATACGATGACATTTCCTAGTAGTGTGCTTCAGGTTGGCATGCGAAGAAGTCCTGCATGAGTTCACCTTCAGGTAGAGAGAACTAAAATAAGGTTTTGGAAAGGGATCAGTAGTTTACGCCATGAACGGGTCTGTTCATAGCATGCCTACAGTGGGGGACATTCAACTTAAAAGAGGACCTGCTGGTAAGTTATCTCTTCATATCATATTTAAGACAAATGAGACAGTAACGACAGCAGTCGACTCAGCAAGTTCACGGCCAACAGCAGAGGGGCCTGTAGGTGCACAGCAGTAGCTTACATTTCAGCTGGCTAACGAGGGCTAAATGAGTTGAACTATTTGATAATGGCAGGATCTTTTCTTTTTGTTCGATCATTTGTGTGTAGGTGTAGTTTAATTCATTCGACTCGACTACCCACAGTCTATACAAAAAACAGTAGAAGTCACAGTTGCGTTAACTTAACTTTTTAGAAGTTAACTGGACAGACACTAAGTTAGTGTCGGAACGGGACATTTTTCAATGGGCAAATTATCAGCTTGCTAGCCTGTTGGTTAGTGAATGAGCTAGCTACGTGGACAAGACGACATGCGCAACATGGCAACCTTGATTTACGTGTGCAATCATCCTTAAATAAACTAAATTAAAAATGTTTAGTTGTAGTGTGTATTTTAACAGAGTTACTGAGCTTAAAACTGAACCGATTCGATGTACTAACTAGTAGTGGTTAGTTTTAGCCTTATTCTTCCAGGTACCGTTAACGTCATCTATATCCAACCCACGACCCCAGCTGTGTCTCAGCGACCGCCCTCTTGCCATCTTACGCTAAACAAAATGACATTACAATGCATTGAACTGCTTATGTGTTGCTTTGTCAGCAAGATAATTATGTATTACTTGTGTGGTACTTCTTGCGACTAGAACAGCAACTCCCAGGCTGTGTTGCCTTTTCTTCGACAGACTTAGTAGGAGAAAACGAAACTAACTCAAATTGGTCAGTGCGGTTTTAGGATTTGAATTAACATTTGCATAAATGGATTGTAAATCTAGCGATACATTTGATCACAGGTTATCATTTGAATGATATTGACGTTTTGAGGAAATGTTTCATATTACAAAGATTACAATATGTATTTGACGTCTCTTGTCCTGCCACAATTCTTCATTACATAATGGAGGAGTTTAGAACTGGGCAGGGTCATTATTCTACAGGGTTCATAGAACAGTTCACTGTGCTCTAATGCTACATGCATCATCATCCGCGCTTCTTTTCCCTCATGGCCTTTGTACCGCTGGATACATCACATTAAAATAAGCAACTTCTTCAACTGCTCTATTTGCATATTGGTCTTATCTTTGCCTTTTATAATGCCAGACACCTCTCGGCCATGGCCAGTGACCATTTAAGCCAATTAAACAAAAATGGTTGACCTTGCAAAGAGAAGGATGTTGTCCTTTTCGAAGTCAATATAAAAGGAATTCTCAATCCCTTCACTTTCAAAAGCCTGGGAACGGATACACCAGGATAAATTCCTGAGGCGGTCCAGATCTTGATATTGTGTGTTTTCTTAATGGCCTCTAACTCTTTTCTAGTTTTTGTTTTTCTCAACACTCTCGTCCATCTCTATCTCTTTCTCTCTGTTGGTTGTCCCCCAGGGCTTGGGTTTAATATAGTGGGTGGTTTGGACCAGCAGTATGTGTTGAATGACAGTGGGATCTATGTGGCCAAAATCAAAGAGAATGGCGCCGCTGCACTGGATGGACGGCTACAGGAAGGGGACAAAATACTGGCGGTAAAAAACAGACACTCAGCAGAATGTGATTCATTTGAATTGATTAGTCACTGTTGCATCCAAGAGGGAAATGACATGTCAGATTATTTGCAACAGGTCACTTTTTTTGGTTTGATTAGATAGATGATAGATGATAATGATGACATAGTTGGACCTGGATTAAGTATTCTAACATTTCCCAGTTCAGGTAGTTTACATGCTCAAATGTTTCTAGGTCATTTTAAAGGCCTTGTCATTTGTTTACCCAAACCTTGTATAGAAATTTTGGCTGTGTGTGTGTGTGTGTGTGTGTGTGTGTGTGGTGCAGATTGAAGGGATAAACATTCTCCGGTGCTTATGCTAAGCCCTGAGAGTGCCCAGTGCAAGTTTTTCTCAGGGCAGGCACACACGTCACTCAGCTGGGCACTTTTAATGAGGCTGGTGCACCACTAGACGTTTTCATTCAGCTTTACATACTAATTAAAATCATACAACTGTTCAAAGCTGTATAAAATACACACACACTTTCCCAACCCTTCTCTGTAGGTTGAATGATGAAATGGGAAAGTTATCTTTTAGTATGTTTTGTCTGTAACTTTTTTTGTTGTTTGTTTTTTTTGTTTTGAGGTTTAGTTCTGTTAACTAGATGTGGTTGCTTTTTCACGATGAAAACCATTTACCATTTTTTTGGTAAAAATCCTTAATTTTCCCCTGCAGATAAATGGCAACCGGTTGGAGAACCTGTCCCATAGCGCAGCAGTGGAGCTCTTCCGGTCAGCTGGAGAGGACGTGCTTCTCCGTGTGCAGCAGAGAGTGAGTCACAACTGACTGGGGATCAGATTTATCTAATTTCCCTTTTTCTTTCTCTTTTCTGATCAGTCAAGTGGGCAGTAGTTTGCTTAATCCCAATTCTGTTCATATTTCATACCTAACTCTTACTGTATATACCTTATTTATTCACTTATTCCACTTTACATATGCACATACTCTGCACTTTTATTGCTATTTTGCACTTCTGGTTGGATGCTAAACTGCATTTCGTTGTCTAAGTACTTGTACTCTGTGCAATGACAATAAAGTTGAATCTAATCTAAATCTAAATCCATAACTGTAGAAATGAACAGGACACTTGTCACTTAAGCGTACCAAAAAAGGGCATTGGTGTGTGTTCTCAAAGAGGGTTTCACTGGGTATACCTGCCATTGATTGAGTTCAGATAAAAGCAACAGATAATGCTTGCTGACGAAACTGTATTTTTAAATCACTATCTCTGTATCCGTCATAATTCTGCACTCAAATGGCAGGTTATTGAATGCTCATTTGTGTCATGGTGTGCCATAGAAAGTACTTTTCATGAAACGTACTACTCTGTATCACCAGACCAAAATGGATCTTTTGCTTCCACCCTAAAGGTCAATTCTCATTGCATAGTGTAGTTAGTTTGTAGTTGGAGGACTTAATAGACCACATCTGTGACATTTGCGCGTCGTGGGGCTCTTCACCAGTTCTATGTGCTGTGGAATGGCTTTAAGGTCACTGCCATGGATCTGTATTGTACTCGCCTGAAGCCTCTTTTCAGTTTTCCTTCAACCACAAGATAATTTGGGAGGGTTGGAAATCACCACACCTTCCGGAGGAATTCAAGGGAGCCATTAAGACTGTTTTAAAATCAGGCAGCATCTTAACTGTTCTGTGGCTGTAGATTGCACTAGACACTGGCTGTACTGGAACTCGTTCGTTTAACTTTTATTCTAAAACTGATTGTTCAAATCCTTGATTGTGATTGGCTAAAAGCCGTTGTAAAATCCAGCATTACCTTACAATTTGACCTGATAATATTCCATATAACTGCGCAGCGAGTGTTCCATCTGGCTGTTGCGTTGCTTCAAGGGTTGTGTGGCAACGATTTATTTAGGAACTATAATTTTTAGTGGCGGAAGAATGACGGTTTATCATTAAACTATTGTTTCTTAAATTGAATTGTCTTTATTTATGAAACCATATCAAATATTTGTAGTAACAGTTTTAGAAACGCAATAAGCCCCGCGAGTCCGTGGTTTGCGCTGATTTTAGAACAGGTAAGGGGGTTTACCTGTTCTAAAATCAGCGCAAACCACGGCCTCTTGGGGCTTATTGCTTAAATATAATCTTTAAGAACTGGGTGAAAATTCTGAAGCCTCATTAAAACAAATACAGGCATGTCTAAGGGCCGATATATGCTCTGTTTTAGACGCAACGCGTAAGCACGTAAGTTACACAAGAGCCCCTTGCGCAGTAAAATACACTCCGGCCTCACGCAGCTCGCAAAGACGTGATTGGCCGGCTAAACACAGCCTTTCACAGAGTCTCACGTTTCCTGTTTCATAGCATACTACAGTGTTTTTTAGACCCAGAATTTTTTAAAATCATGAATACCCTGCAGACCGTATCACAAGCCTTTTCTTGCGGATTATGAACAAACATAACAGAAGAGATCTGAAGACATGAACTCCTTTACAAACCGTCTTTAAACACTTATAAGGACGCTCAAATGACCGCAAATTTATGGAGAGAATATCCCATTCTCACCCGCGATTGTTTGGAGAGAATGTGCTAATTCACCGAACAAATACTTTCATATTCATTTTCCACCACTTGTGAGTCATGGTGATATCATTCATTGAGTTCATATTGACGTGAATCAATCAATTGCACCCGCGAGTTTGATAGAATGAGCCCGGTCTGCTCATGCAAAAGTTAACATTAACGTGGCGTTAACTTGTGGCCAACACCATTGTATTTACAAGCACTGACAACATTTTCTCATGATGAGATTCTCTCGCCGTTTACCTCTTATCTTTGAATAATGTAACTCATAAACACATCGTTTTAAAGCGCTGTCGCCGTCATTAAAAGATGTGTCAATAAACGAATTTCTGCATCAAGTGATCTGTCTTTTTTGCCACTGGTACTGAATTGCCAACCTTTGTATTTTGTGTAACACATGTATTCATACATCAAACCTTTCGCCCACTACACTTTCATGCTCCAGAACGTTTTTTTCCTTTGTCCTGCTGCAATAAATACGCTTACTTCACTCAAAATAAATCCTACAGTTCTGGCGTCGATTTGCTTTGCAACACGCACAATCCTTAGGGAACCTTAAGGAACCGTAAATCAAAACTTGTCTTAAACAAGTCCCTTGTGTAAATTACGTGCTTACGGCTCTGCGTCTAAAACAACCCTAAATCAGCCTTAAGGGTGATCCTTTTGTGTGCGTGCACGTGCACCTGCCTGTGTCTAGCAGTTGTGTTAAGTCCAGCAGTGCTAGTGAGGATCTATTAAAGAGCTCAGGTTCTGTAAGTCCTGAAGCGCTAGTAAAGGGTCTATTAAAGTGATCAGGTTCTGGCCGGACACTCATTGACTCTGATAGTTGACCTCTACTGGGCCCTGAATCAAATACGGTCTGGGCTTTCTGTGCTGATTGTTCAGGGTGATCATATTGTTCTTGCTGGTTTGTAATGAACTGAATTATTGTGTCAGTATATTTGTCATATAGTTGTTAAAGCAGTAATCTCTTACAATATAATTATTCATTATAACTGTAATTTTCTTCATGTGGACTCTGTAACGGACCGAGCCTCGGTTGCAGTCAAATATGTGTGTGTTTGGCCCAAAAGCTCAGAGACAGTGAGAACACATACCTGACAAGACAAGACTAACCGAACTAGACAGAACAATTAACATATATACCAGGCGGCCAGCACCATTTACACACACAGGGGTAGACACAAAATCCAAACAAAGCACCATAACTTGACAGGCCCCGAGACAAACATTGTTTAAAGAAAAGGACAAAATAATAAGAAGTAACTTTGCATGACATAATAATGTTAAACTGGTTTGTAAAACAACCACCTTTCCCAAGTGGTCTGGCCCAGTCCATTTTTGGCGTCCCCCCTGCAAGTCTGGGCAATTAGCAGTTCCACAGAGGTAGGATCCAATTGCAATCAGTGGTATGAGGGTTTGTGTGTGCGTGTGTGTGCAAACCATGTCTGTTGGGTGCACTAGTGGTTAAAACAGTGGGAAGACATGTGCAGTTAATGTGCGGTCGCACCACGACCGTCACAGACTCCACATTGTATTGGTCTCTTCCTCTATTTAATTTTTTCCCTCCCTCCCCCATCTCTCTCTCTCTCTATCTCTCTCTCCCCCTCCTCAGCCCACCATCCATCAGAACGGCCCTGTGAGCTCCCGGCCTGAGAGTGATGCGCCCGTCTCTTCATTGGGGATCCTGTTCGGCATGGCCGCAGCAGCCGCCGTCATCACTGTCGCCGTGGTCTACTTTAAGCGCTTCCCTCCCGGCCTGCGGAAGCCAATCTAAACACACGCCTCCCATTTTAAGGACCAAACATTGGAAGAATAGAGGGCCAAGTAAAAAAAAATTGAATTGAGGATTGGGACACAAGTCAAAAACGCAACCTGAAGATGCAAGCAAGCCATGTTTTCCTACACAAATAAGCAAACAACACAACAACATCAAAAAAAGTATGAATGGGTGTTCACATTGCTGGCATGATTTGCCATGTTGAGCTGGTATTCCCCTTTATTCTGGTGGGGGTTTTCTTAGACACTTTAAACCAAAGCTCTGAGTTTGTCTGTCTGCCCCAGCATTGCACAGGAGGAGGGAAGATTCAGCTGCCATGATATCAGGAGACAGAAGTCATTGTGTCTCCAAACTGACCATGTAAAGTTATATGAGGGAGAGGGAGGTAGAGAGAGAGAGAGAGAGAGAGGGAGGTAGAGGGAGAGAGGGAGCGAGCAAGCAGAGTAAGAATAAGTTGGACATAGCGAGGGGGGGAAAAATATAGAAAAAGCTGAAGAAATAACTGACCTATGAAGAGTTCCATTACTTGATCGCAACCCACACACACACCCCCTCGTTGTCAGTCCTCTTCTTTGCCAAGAGCAGAAACTCTGCCTTATAAAACTCTTTAAGCCAGTGTCTAACTTTAAAAACTCAACTTTTCCTCTTCGTTCATTCTCTCACCATGTTAGTCCTTCTTCTGCCCTCTCCTACTTTAATGCCAAAAATGGATAAGTGTAAATATCGTTCCAGGTATAAATATTGAAATACTGTCACGTCACTTACTGGGGAGAGCTTGGTGTCACATTGCTGTGGTGGCATGGTTTTTAAAACTGGTTTGTTCGTTTGTTTGTTTGTTTGTTTCTCTTTGTTATGTTTTGAATTTTGTTGTTGTTTGCCAATTATGGCGTAGCCAAGGCATAAAAATCAACCAGTCTATGCAGCTGTTTAATGCGCACCAGGCAGCCTGTCGATATCTTCCTGCCTGGTCCTGAAAATGATCCTTTGGTTTTGCCCCCTCCACCTTTCCGCCCTGCCTTAGGTGAACACATCACTGGCCTCTATCTCTCCTTCTGGCTGACGGAGAAGTTCCTTTTAATATTAATCTCTGAGTTCAAATTCAAGGCCACATGTTAATGTGTTCTAGCCATCCATTTATATTTGGTCTTTCAAAAGGACACATGAAATTGAATTTTTTTGATTGTTGATGGAAAAGGGAAGTTTTAAGTGACAATCATGAGGTAACGGTGAGATGGTAACTTGTATCTGAATGATTTCAAACCCCTCAAGATTGCATCATTCAGTATTCCCACTGTTTGACATGTTATGCATCAGCAGCTGCATGCTTCAAGCCCGTCACTGCCCCCTATTGACTTGGCTGTAGAAATGCACTATGCAACAAAAAAGGGGTCTGTGGTGTAGAAGCATGGTAGAACCACAGGTGTTTTTTCCAGATAAAGGGCCACACAAGGTAAATAGATGTAATGGACTGCAGTCCAAAGACCTAGAGTGACCATAGATTTGACCTTGCCTCTTTCTAAGACACCCACGCAACTACAACTGGCCCCCTCTATACTTTTGAAAGAGCACTTGCTATGCCAGTAAAGAGACAATGAAAGGGGTGAAACCCCAATTTTAAATGAGAAATGATTAGCATAACAACTTAGCCTTTTTTTGAACTATTTTTGTATCAGAGAATTATTGTTTGCCTGTACTGTATATGGAAAAACAGTCGAAGTATGTACATGTATGTTTTTGAGAAATTCTTTGTTAATGTTATGCACTCTATTATGAAAATGCTCATGAGCCTTAAAGAGAGGGGTGTTCAGACACTAGTGTGTGTGTGCGTGTGTGTGTGTTTGTGTGCCCATGAGAAGTGACGGTAAAATGTCCTACAAAAGCAAGTTGTACCTTGAAAAACACACACTATAAACCTAAATGGAACAGTCATTCCAAATGGAGGTAATTGTTCTTCATACTTTGAAAGAAATGCAAGTATTTGTATAGAATAATGGATGTTGTTTCCATGGAGACTTGTGAGTGACACTTTATTGTTCTGCATTGAATAATGCAGTGATGGCTCCCATATGAGCCGGACCCACCACTGTCAGCACAAAGAGAGTGGAGATGAGAAGCAGTAACGCTCAGTCTCACAACACAAATCCCCCCCTCTCTGGGTCCTGGAGTTGCTTCACCAGTCATGCAGGCATATCAAGTGTGTGTTTGGCACTGAATTAATCACACTGAATGGAGCCCTGTGTTTCTCTGTTGAGCGGGGGAACAGGTTGTTAAAGAGTGCCAATAACCACACATGCTAAACTATCCAAGCTTTTTTTTTTTCAAGAAAAAGGCCAACTGATTCTATTAAATAAGTGAATGGAGATAAAGTATGTATCAGCCTTTCATCATTTTATGCCCATGATGATTGTTGGTGAATTGCTCTCTATTGGAAATTCAAAATCCTCAGAACAGGTTGTGGGAGGGCGTTTTTGAGAGGCGACCCACATTTTCGATCACATTTTCTCAAGAATCCCCCGTACATTGCATGGTTGCTGTGGTAACTGATAGCTGTCTCCACTGGTTTTCAGGAATGGGGAAATGTTCTTTCTGTATGCTTCCCTCCTTAATCTCTGATTCATCCATTCTTTTAAAGATTGCATGTTCCAACGACCTTCTCTAGTTGACCAGTTTGAGACACTTCATTTTGCAGCTGTTTGGTTCAATAGACGTTCACACATTGATTTACTATATAAAAACAAATGAGGATGAATCCAAAGACCAATAGATTAGCTGCTGTGCATATCTCCGGTACTCAACTTTCCATACCTGCTGCCTTATACTCACCTGAAACCATAACCAAATCACTGCACTTACTAATTAAAGGGCTTGTGGCATACATTTTGACTTGGATTCTCTGTCTGTGTTTGTGTGGCTAATGCAACAATGGAGAATTGATAAACAAATAGTTCACCATTTTTAGTTTTTATTTTATTTGAGTTTATTTTATTTATCTAACATAAACCTCTTGCTTTATAGACAGGATTGGTATTTGCGTCACTCCTACATGAGTGTATTGCAGCCTGAATCTTCAAAAGGAATGCTCTGTCAGTGAAGCCATTATTCAATTGCAGGGCATGATCTGAAGGTTGAAGGACAGTGAGTGTGAAAGCAAAAGTTGAAAGGGGAATGGAGAGTTTCCTCAGGAGCTTTTAGTGTCCGTTCCCTCAGCACGTTTATGAAGCCTGATCCTGTATTCACTGACCTTTGGATCCACAGTCTGGATTTAGCCAGGCTATGCCACCTCACATCATTCTGCTCTAGATCAGGCTCATCTACTGCTCCTCATCACATCACTACAAAAAGTACCTCTCTGGGTCTGTGTTCCCACAGAATATTAGATAAGAACTGCCCTAGGATCGGTTGGCCTAAGCTCATTGGTTGCATAGGAATATCTAGAGGAAACCACAAGACATTATCTCCATGTTTGTTCTTTTCTGCTGAGGGTGCATTTGTATCTCTGTCTTGCTGCATTCGATTGCCGTGTGATTTAGTTGGCCATAACAAGCTGCGCTGTACACTGATGGGAATCGGAGCCCGGAGGGGATGCCAGTGAAGGAGAGGTACTCTCCACGTCTGCCTATGAAGAAAATCAATGACCTTGCCTTTAATGCGCCTGGATAAAAACCTACTACAGCTGAGAGAGAGAGGCAAGAGGGAAGAAAAACAAGGTGAAAGGCAGACTCAGGAGTGCCTCACCTCACCATCACTCTGCAGAACACCAAGGTAAAGACATAAGCATAATTATCACGTCTTATTGGTTGTTGGAGATAAGTTAGGGTGATAAAGGCCGCGCCACAACTCTATTCTGTTTTAAAGGCTTATCAGTAAGGTGTAAAGGTGATGGAGCCCAGCACACCACTTGTGTCTGCTTGGTCGTAACAGTTTATCAGGATTGCAGCCATAAAACCCACAGAGAATGAGAGTGTGCTTTTTAAGAGTGTTGTGTTTAAGAGCTTGACTCAACAATTTGACAACTCTCACTGTCAGACACACACACACACATTGTTTCTCACAGCCCACCCTCCTTTATCTGTTCAGATTTCCAGGCTGCGTGCAGTTTTCCGTAGCAAATGAGTGACACTAGCGGTTTGAGCAGCCTTCTCCCAGCAGTGCCTAATGTACTCACACTCACTCCCCTGTCTTTGCCTACCTCACCCTCTCTCACACACACACTTTAAGACAATCGCACAAATTGCCTGGGGCCTTCTATTATTAGCGTGGGGGGGGGGGGGGGGCGGTACAAAATTGTTGGGCCTCAGCCTTCGTCTGCATTTGATTGGATGTTATCCCAAGTGACAGTGCACTCTGCAGTAAACGTGCGCCTGTTCACACAACTGCAACTGTCTGGAGCACTGGGCATGCCTTTACCGGGAAGGTCGAACCTTTCTAAGGGGTGAATTAGGACAGAAGAAGAGGTCTCTACACATAATGCAAAGCAATTAGCAGGACACAGTAATGGTCATTATCGTCTTGGTACTCAATTTGTGACCCAAACGGCTTTCCATGCACATGACGGCATGAAGTGTTCATCAAAGATTTTCTTTTTATTATTCTTCCTCTACCTTTTTATTCACTCATTTTGGTAAGCAATATCAATATACTTAGACTTCACCAATCCAGGTATGATATGGTTGATACAGAATAAAAAGTTTTGGTCCCTAGGTGTGCCTTTCCCTTGGTGCTAGTTCCCCCTAAAGTGGGGTTAGGTCAAAACACTTATAGTTAATAGTTCTTTTGCCAAGTCTTCATGGCAAGCTGGCCTCTAGGAGGTGCATTACCTGAGCTCATTACTATTGATTTGTGGAGTGGCACCACCTAGAGAACAATCAATCACCTAGTGAAAACATCTAGCACTTTATTAGCCAATATCTTGTGATGTAAAGGTTCTAACTTCAAAATTTCACATCCTGGCCTACATCACCAAATTCTTTGGACACATACAAAATGTTGTCCATAGGGGAGCTGAAGCTGACGCAGTTAAAGACTGCTTGAGCTATAATTTTTATATGTGGTATGCTTATACTTGGCTACATTTACTCACATCTCCTACTGATGGATATTATTTCCAAGCACTGTTAATGACTTAAGAATATATGAATCAAGTGCCTTGTATTAATATATTCCTTGTATGAATCATGTGCTTATGAAAGCAGGAACATGGCTTTTCGGTGTGTGTGTGTGTGTGTGTAGCTTAGGTTATAAGGTGCCAATTAGTCTGCATACGTACAAGAGCATGTTTAGACCAAAGGCCATAAGAAGGGTCAAACTGTGCTTCTCTCAATCTTGTGCAAAACTTCCATCCATGCCTCGGACGTCAGAGATCCACCACGTGGTTATCCCTACTGAAAGCTAAACTTCTGTCTATATACAGTGGGGAAAATAAGTATTTAAACCCCTGCCGATTTCGCAAGTTTGGCCACTTGCAAAGAAATGTGTGATCTATAATTGTAATTGTAGGTGTATTTCAACAGTGAGAAACAGAATATCATCAAAAAAAATCCAGAAAACTGCATATTATAACATTTATGACTTTATTTGCATTTGATGCAAGAAACAAGTATTTGAACCCCTAGCCACTTACTTGGTGGAATAACCCTTGTTGGCAAGCACAGCCGTCAGACGTTTCTTGTAGTTGGTCACCAGGTTTACACACATCCCAGGAGGGATTTTGGTTCACTCCTCTTTGCAGATCCTCTCCAAATCCTTAAGGTTGCATTTTCAATGGGAGGAAATGAGGTTCAAGCCTAATATTCCACGTTACATGGCCCCATCCATAGTCCCCTCAATGTAGTGGAGTCGGTCGTACCCTTGGCAGAAAAACAGCCCCAGAGCATAATGTTTCCACCTCCATGCTTGACGGTGGGGATGGTGTTCTTGGGGCCATATTCAGCATTCTTCCCACTCCAAACGCGGCAAGTCGTGTTGATTCCAAAGAGCTTGATTTTGGTCTCATCTGACCACATCCTGTCTCCCAATCCTCCTTAGAATCATTCAAGTCTTCATTGGCAAACTTCAGACGGCCCTGTACATGTGCTTCCTTGACCAGGGGGACCTTGCAAGTGCTGCAGTACTTAAAAAAATTACGGCGTAGTGTGTTGCCAGTGGTTTTCTTGGTGACTGTGGCCCCAGCTGCCTTGAGATCATTCACAAACTCCCCCTGTGTAGTTCTGGGGTTATTCTGCACCTTTCGGATGATCACCGATATTGCACGAGGGGATATCTTGCATGGAGCCCCAGACCTAGAGCGATTGACAGTTGTTTGGTGTTGCTTCCATTTACGAATAATCGCACCAATAGTTGTCTGCTTCTCATTAAGCTGCTTGCCGATGGTTTTGTAGCCCATTCCAGCCTTGTGCAGGTCTACAATCTTATCTCTGACGTCCTTGGACATCTCTTTGGTCTTGCTCATGGTGGTGAGGTTGAAGGTGTGAAGTATGATTCTTTGGACATGTTTCTTTTATACACGTCACCAGTTGAGATCAGGCGTTCCTTGTTAGACCTAATGAGGACTAATCTGTGTGCTTCTTGAGCACATAACTGGTCATTGGGAGCCAGAATTCTTGCTGTTTGCTTGGGGGTTCAAATACTTATTTTCTGCATCAAATGCAAAAAAAAGTCATAAATGTTATAAAATGCAGTTTTCTGGATTTTTTTGTTGATATTCTGTTACTCACTGTTAAAATACACCTACCATTACAATCACACATTTCTTTGCAAGTGGCCAACCTTGCAAAATCGGCAGGGGTTCAATTACTTATTTTCCCCACAGTAAACCTTGTGCGATGGGTTTATCATTGCTTCACTTTCAGCCTTGTGCTGGGAGGGGAGCCTGATTGCAATTGTTGTTGTTGTTTGTCTAATAAATGTACTTATACGCAGCTCCGGTGTCCTGGTAACTAGGTAACTAGGGTGAATTTTCACCTATCACAGTTCCATTTGGCTTGCTCAACAAAATGGCAGCCAGCGAAATCACAATTCAGCTGCCAATGAAGGTAATAATATTTTTCCAATTCAATTATTTATTTTTTGATATTAGGTTTGTATTCAAGCTGAATTTCTGTTTAGTTTTTCGGGGTTTTATTAGTTTAAGTTAAAAGTCATCATGGAAGATGTCAACATTTCAAGGCTAAGTAAATGTACAGGAAGATGTTACCACCTGCTGGGCATTGCTGCCTGTCGCACCTCCTCCGGTGCCCATGGGTCAGCTGCAGGGTCATAAGCCAGAAACCACCATTCACCAACGTTTCACTCCTTTAATTCTGGAATGTCTCCTGGTGGCGGAGCAGTGACAGGGACGTCTCCCTGTCACCCCCTTCAGCTGATAGTTCTTCCCCCCTGCTTCTGTTGTCTGGTGTCAGGTGTTCTTCCCCCAACACCTATCCTTCCTCCTCAGCCAGAGCCTAAAGCTCCCTTTCTCAGCCTCCTCTGCCAGGTCCTTTGTTGCCCTCCTTAGCCTCCCTCCAGTCACTCCTGCATCCCTCAAGAGGCGTGTGGTTGTCAAACCCAAGAACCCTCGGCATCCAACCTCCACTGGGTAGATGGTAGCCTTCCAGCCAGCCTCCCGGCACTCAGCAGCCAGCTCTGAGTACTTGGCCTTCTTACGTTCAAAGGCGGCCTCAATCCCCTCCTCCAGTGGTACTGTGAGCTTGATGAGGTGCACAGATCTTGCCTTGGTTGACCACACAACTATGTCTGGCCGGAGAGATGTGGTGGGGATCTCCGTGGGGAATTGGAGCTGCCTGTTGAGGTCAACCCTCATGTTCCTCTCCTAGTCGGGGGAGAAGGGCCTTGATATTTCTCTTGCCCTGGTGTTTCTCCTTACCCCTCCTTCTGAGATAAAGCTGGTGTGGTCCTCTTCTGCTGGTGGTTCATTGTTACACCTCCAGCACTTCGTATAATTCCAGCGCAGTCGTATAATTCGTTATGTATCTGATGTCTTGCTGCAATTCTGCTGATCGTTTGTTGGGTGTTGTTTTTGTTTGTCCTGTCTTATTGTTGTTTCTATGTTTATGTTCATTTAATGTATGTTTACTATCTGATTGTTTTGTGGACCCCCTCGAAAACGAGATGGTACATCTCAAGGGGTTACTCCCAATAAAGATAATTTCCAACTTCAGCTAGCTTTCTCAGGACCTGGTCATGGCGCCATCTGTAGTGACCCTGTAAAAGCGCGACCTTGCAGCCTGCTAAGATGTGCTGGAGGCTTGCGTTGGGGGCACTGCAGAGTGAGCAGCATTCTTCATTCCTAAACAACTGGTGGAGGTTCCGAGGACAGGGAAGCGTGTCATAGGTTGAGCGGATGAGGAAGCTGAGTCTTGCCTGTGGAATCTTCCACACGTCTGACCAACTGATGTTCCGGTTTGCAATTCCCTCCCAGGTTGTCCAGCTTCCTTGTCGACCCTGCGACACAGCCTTGATCTTGTAGCGATCTTCCTCCATCCTCGTCACCTCTGACACCACCATCTCCTTCCTCTCCCTACGGTTGGCCTTGGACCAGAAGCGAGGCGCCTCTCCCCATCCTAGCCCTGCTCTGCCTTCCTGGACTCTGCCCATGATCTCCCAGTGTTGCAGCCGACCGACGGCTTGGTCAACCTCGGTTCGGGCATCCCACTTGCGGCTGGTTAGAACCTTGGCGTTTGCATTCCTTACCGACTGGTCTGTGGACTCCCATAGTTTGAGAACCAGCCTGGTCTTCTCCTGCATATAGCCCAACTTATGGACTGCAGTGGCAGCTGCAGTGTGTTCCTCCCAAAGAGACCTGTTTCAGATAGGCACCGTTGCAGCCCCAACCACTTTTGGATAAATGAATTGGCTTTCCGATCCATCTTACTTGCGGTCGATGAGGGGATCTCACTCATTTTCAGGGGCCACATTACCCAGTGTAAACTGGTAGCACCAATAGCACCTAATCTTAACTAGCACAATATTTTTGCTAACATCGCAGTCCACAATACAAAATGTACTCGACTGGTACCCGTTGCCTCAAACGCCTTAAAAACTCTCTTTATTGATTTAAAAGTATTTATACTCATTAGAGCCAAAGTCACTCATACTGTCTTTAAACATCTCATGCAGCTGAATGTCCTTTCCACTGAAACAGTCAAGACCAGCATCATTAGTCAAATTTGAACTGTATTATGAATGTTTGGGTCTCTCTAGGATGGTGCACAAATCACAATCAGTTCCCTGCTACATCATTGTGTTGTGCCAGCTGTAGCTGCAGCTTGACATATACGCCACATACCTGAATTCACCGTACATTCACTAACCGCTTTCACTATTAAATTCTAAATTAACTCACACTAGTGCAGTGCCCGTAGGAATTATGCATTCTGTAGTGTTAGCAGACGTAGGTGTAGCTGTTGGGTAGTGTAATAGCAAGACATATTTGCACTCCACATAGGTAGGCTACAGGTTACACTGAAGTGTTATTGTGATGCATGTTTCCTTTTCATTAAGAAATGTTTTAATGTTAGCCTTTTTGGAGATATACCAACAAATAAAGTTTGAGATTATGTAGTGGATGCAGTTGAATATAGATGTCAACGTTGCTGTCTAAACTATAAACTAAATGTCATAAAGAAAGAAATGATTTAAAATGAATGGTTGAATGGTTGAAATAGGATCACTTCTTTATTGTAAGGGTAAGTGTAGGGTAAGAATGGTCATGCAGTTGGACTCAAATGTAGGTTCATTTTATTGAATGTATGTAGCCTACTGTACTGTATGACTTCGATGATGCTAGCTTTGACAGCCCACTCTCAGACAGAGCGTAAGCTAATAAATGTCCTTACAATGGGAACACAGTTTAAATACTCTGACTGGAGATGGCGTTACTATCCCCCACCCGAATTCAGTGCAGGACTGGGAGGATAACATGACAACGTGGGCCAACATAATTTACAGCGAGATTTGCGCTGACTGGAGATGGCGTTACTATCCCCCACCCGAATTCAGTGTACAGTGCACGTTCGATGCACGTCAATAGGCTAGCTAATTTCACAGCAATTAACGTGAACAGGTTAAATTTACTTACAGATGAGCAGGCCTACTCCAGACGTCGAAGTGTGTGTTCATCGAAGTGTGTGTTCCTCATGAATAGCCTACACACTATAGGACATTTTACGCCCAAATCGCTGGTCTATGTCACAATGTATTGGCTCCCGTTGAAATGCATTGGGTTTAGAAATCGCGTCGCTAAACCCAATGCATTTCAATGCACGGCAAACGGTATACTAATAAACAATATGAATATTTTTGATGGATTACTATTCCCTGTCTGTTAGATGACTGTACAACAGACATTACTTTGAAACTTAATATAAAGAAGCTTAAAAATAAACAAATAGATAAAATCAATCACTGTTTTAAGATTACCTGAGCAAAAGTCTGTATCTGTTCACCAAGAAGAATTTGAATGCGGACCTCCTTATCATATCCAACGCTATTCTGAACTTTGAGTGAAGGCAGGATAGTTTAATAACGCTACGCGTTTGATTGTGACGTCACTACCCATAGTGCCGACGGGACGGGAAACGATAACCCATTGTTTCCTATGGGAAACGGTAAAATACAAATACCTCGCGAACTATAAATTCAAAAATCTTCTAAATCAAGGGTGCACAGGTGCATGACATGCGTAAGCTACATGCGAAATCTCATAACTAAAATAACTACCGTCAGGGAGATACGCCCTAGACTGACAGACACACAGAGATTCCTGGATTTATAGATAGATGTCATATCTGACATATCTGACTTCTTCACCTGATAATAAAGCCTGTTTCCATTAGTTTGCATCCTGACACGCTATATCTCCATTTTGAGGTTGTTGGCTATAACTTCACAGAATTTTGGTATTGTGACTCCCTTTGAATGGGTTCGACTTCGACACCTGTCGTGTTGACACAATAAGTGCAATTTGTTTTGGTCTTTACTTTTACTAGTGCAGTGCCCGTAGGGGGTAACATCTATGACGACGACTGTTCTATGACTATGACATCATTCACAAAAAAGTGTCCCGATGTATCTGTTGTAATTCGTTTGTACTTTGTTTTCTCATTATTGCAATATTATAAACCTCAGTCTGCATTTACCCTGGCTGGGAGAGGCTGTCATTCGGAAGATACTGTGTGTGATCGCCTTTGCTCTGTGTTCATTAAACCTGTCAGAGTGTATGAATAAAAGGCTGGGTGCCAATCAAAATCACAACGCAAGAGTGGAGTACTACACCGCTAAAACGGTGACATGGGTTTGCACGTACGGCAAACGGTAAAATACAAATATCTCGCGAACTATAAATTCAAAAATCTTCTAAATCAAGGATGCACAGGTTCAGGACATGCGTAAGCTACATGCGAAATCTCATAACTAAAATAACTACCGTCAGGGAGATACGCCCTAGACTGACAGACACACAGAGATTCCTGGATTTATAGATAGATGTCATATCTGACATACAGCCGCGGAAAAAATTAAGAGACCACTTCAAAATTATCAGTTTCTCTGGTTTTACTATTTATTGGTATGTGTTAAAGTAAAATGTACATTTTTGTTTTATTCTATAACCTACTGGCAACATTCCTACCAAATTTCAAATAAAAATATTGTCATTTAGATAATTTATTTGCAGAAAAATGACAATTGGACAAAATAGCAAAAAAGATGCAGTGTCTTCAGATCTCGAATAAAGCAAAGAAAACAAGCTCATATTCATTTTTTCAACTACACAATACTAATGCTTTAACTTAGGAAGAGTTCAGAAATCAATATTTGGTGGAATAACCTTGATTTAAAATCACAACTTTCATGTGTCTTGGCATGCTCTCCACCAGTCTTTCACATTGCCGTTGGGTGACTTTATGCTACTCCTGGCGCAAGAATTCAAGCAGCTCGGCTTCTTTTCATGGCTTGTGACCATCCATCTTCCTCTTGATCACATTTCAGAGTTTTTTTTATGGTATTCAGGTCTCGAAATTGGGCTGGCCATGACAGGGTCCTGATCTGGTGATACTCCATCCACACCTTTACTGGCCTGGCTGTGTGGCATGGAGCATTGCCCTGCTGGAAAAAACACTTCTCAGAGTTGGGGAACATTGTCAGAGCAAAAGGAAGCAAGTTTTTCTTCCGGGACAACGTTGTACTTTGCCTGGCTGAGGTTTGTAAAAGACCATAAGGATTGAACCAAAGCGGACTGGAGGGTCTCCTAGTTCGTCTTCTCTGATGAGTCCAATTTTCAGCTTTGCCCAACACATGGTCGTCTGATGGTTAGACGGAGACCTGGAGAGGCCTACAAGCCACAGAGTCTTGCACCTACTGTGAAATTGGACTCATCAGAGAAGACGAACTAGGAGACCCTCCAGTCGGCTTTGGTTCAATCCTTATGGTCTTTTACAAACCTCAGCCAGGCAAAGTACAACGTTGTCCCGGAAGAAAAACTTGCTTCCTTTTGCTCTGACAATGTTCCCCAACTCTGAGAAGTGTTTTTTCCAGCAGGGCAATGCTCCATGCCACACAGCCAGGCCAGTAAAGGTGTGGATGGAGTATCACCAGATCAGGACCCTGTCATGGCCAGCCCAATTTCGAGACCTTAATACCATAAAAAAAACTCTGAAATGTGATCAAGAGGAAGATGGATTGTCACAAGCCATGAAAAGAAGCCGAGCTGCTTGAATTCTTGCGCCAGGAGTAGCATAAAGTCACCCAACGGCAATGTGAAAGACTGGTGGAGAGCATGCCAAGACACATGAAAGTTGTGATTTTAAATCAAGGTTATTCCACCAAATATTGATTTCTGAACTCTTCCTAAGTTAAAGCATTAGTATTGTGTAGTTTAAAAATGAATATGAGCTTGTTTTCTTTGCATTATTCGAGATCTGAAGACACTGCATCTTTTTTGCTATTTTGTCCAATTGTCATTTTTCTGCAAATAAATTATCTAAATGACAATATTTTTATTTGAAATTTGGTAGGAATGTTGCCAGTAGGTTATAGAATAAAACAAAAATGTACATTTTACTTTAACACATACCAAGAAATAGTAAAACCAGAGAAACTGATCATTTTGAAGTGGTCTCTTAATTTTTTCCGCGGCTGTATCTGACTTCTTCACCTGATAATAAAGCCTGTTTCCATTAGTTTGCATCCTGACACGCTATATCTCCATTTTGAGGTTGTTGGCTATAACTTCACAGAATTTTGGTATTGTGACTCCCTTTGAATGGGTTCGACTTCGACACCTGTCGTGTTGACACAATAAGTGCAATTTGTTTTGGTCTTTACTTTTACTAGTGCAGTGCCCGTAGGGGGTAACATCTATGACGACGACTGTTCTATGACTATGACATCATTCACAAAAAAGTGTCCCGATGTATCTGTTGTAATTCGTTTGTACTTTGTTTTCTCATTATTGCAATATTATAAACCTCAGTCTGCATTTACCCTGGCTGGGAGAGGCTGTCATTCGGAAGATACTGTGTGTGATCGCCTTTGCTCTGTGTTCATTAAACCTGTCAGAGTGTATGAATAAAAGGCTGGGTGCCAATCAAAATCACAACGCAAGAGTGGAGTACTACACCGCTAAAACGGTGACATGGGTTTGCACGTACGGCAAACGGTAAAATACAAATATCTCGCGAACTATGAATTCAAACATCTTCAAAATCAAGGATGCACAGGTTCATGACATGCGTAAGCTACATTACTTTGAAACTTAACATAAAGAAGCTTAAAAATAAACGAATAGATCAAATTAATCACTGTCTTAAGATTACCTGAGCAAAAGTCTGTATCTGTTCACCAAGAAGAATTTGAATGCGGACCTCCTCGTATCCAAGGCTATTCTGAACTTTGAGTGAAGGCAGGATAGTTTAATACTGCTAGGCGTATATTGTTTGATTGTGACGTCACTACCCATAGTGCCGACGGGACGGGAAACGATAACCCATTAGTGGCTACGGGAAACGGTAAAATACAAATATCTCGCGAACAATAATTTCAAAAATCTTCAAAATCAAGGATGCACAGGTTCATGACATGCGTAAGCTACATGCAAAATCTCATAACTAACGTAACTACCGTCAGTGAGATACGCCCTAGACTGACAGACTGACAGACACACAGAGATTCCTGGATTTATAGATAGACTAGTGCAGTGCCCGTAGGGGGTAAGTTAACATCTATGACGACGACTGTTCTATGACTATGACATCATTCACAAAAAAGTGTCCCGATGTATCTGTTGTAATTCGTTTGTACTTTGTTTTCTCATTATTGCAATATTATAAACCTCAGTCTGCATTTACCCTGGCTGGGAGAGGCTGTTATTCGGAAGATACTGTGTGTGATCGCCTTTGCTCTGTGTTCATTAAACCTGTCAGAGTGTATGAATAAAAGGCTGGGTGCCAATCAAAATCACAACGCAAGAGTGGAGTACTACACCGCTAAAACGGTGACATGGGTTTGCACCGTACGGCAAACGGTAAAATACAAATATCTCGCGAACTATGAATTCAAACATCTTCAAAATCAAGGATGCACAGGTTCATGACATGCGTTAGCTACATTACTTTGAAACTTAACATAAAGAAGCTTAAAAATAAACAAATAGATCAAATCAATCACTGTTTTAAGATTACCTGAGCAAAAGTCTGTATCTGTTCACCAAGAAGAATTTGAATGCGGACCTCCTCGTATCCAAGGCTATTCTGAACTTTGAGTGAAGGCAGGATAGTTTAATACTGCTAGGCGTATATTGTTTGATTGTGACGTCACTACCCATAGTGCCGACGTGACGGGAAACGATAACCCATTAGTGGCTACGGGAAACGGTAAAATACAAATATCTCGAGAACTATAATTTCAAAAATCTTCAAAATCAAGGATGCACAGGTTCATGACATGCGTAAGCTACATGCGAAATCTCATAACTAACGTAACTACTGTTAGTGAGATACGCCCTAGACTGACAGACACACAGAGATTCCTGGATTTATAGATAGATTAGTATTTTAGCCATTATTATTAGTTTAGTGTAGTTTTATGTTTTTCTTCGGATAAATGATTTTATTTCAGTTTACGAAAGTGTCCCAAAAACTTTTGTTTTCATGTGTGAATGTCCAACCTTTATTCAATATTGTATAGGCTTTTTTTATAATGGCATATAGCCTACTGAAGCTATTTACCCAATTTCAAACAAATCAGCCATAAGCTACATGTTTTCTTCCGCTCCTGTGAATTGGTTTGTTCGATCTTCTCAATTGTAATCCTTTGGCTACTTTAATTTCCCAAATAAAATAAAAAAAACTCTTCAAAAACTTAGACCTACGTACCAGAATGCAAATTTTGAAGCAGTCATATCATTCAACCTTTCGCTTCTTGGGGCATTTCACACAACTGCTTGGACCTTGATGATCGCTGCTTCCGCCCTTATTTTTTATTATGTGTAGTCTATCCAAGTGTAGCCTTTGGCCTATGTCCTGTGATAAAACGTGAACGTAACTCCAGGTAGGCTACTTCTTCTCACCCTATCAGTTTACAGCCCCATCCACAAACTAAAGGTTCCGTTACGCTAAGTAGGCCTAGGCTATATTTTGGCCTTGAAGACTATCGTTCCTTATGTTTTCAGTCAGAATTATAAAGCCTACACAACAAACTCTTTAGTTTCTTGCTGCTAACATAGGCTAATCGTTCCCGTTAACAGACTTCTTGGAACGGAAAATATCTTATTATTGTTGTTATTTGTTTGTTGGTAGCTATTTAACTTAATTCTTGCTCATTCTCTCACTTTAAGGGCCGTCATATTACGCACCGCTATGCGGTAGCCAGATGCGTTCTCCAATGAGCGTCAGTGATTTTTTTCCTCACGTTCACGCGCATCTGTGTTGATTACGCCTCTCCCCGCCCCCACGCGCTGTTCCCTGTGCTATGATGGAGAATGGATAGGGGGCTGCGAAATGATGCTGATGATGTAATCAAACATTTCTCTCTCTCCCCTTCTCCCTCTCGCATGCAGAATCCGCGGACAACTAGCAGCACGGAACAAGTCACCGGGCTCGGGTGATGTCATCTGTTACCCCTCTTTGAGCAGTGTCTTTGTGGGAGGACCGAAGCCGAGTGGACAAACCCCTCTGAACGCAAGCAGGTGGTTGCGGCGGGACAGGCTACACAATTGTGGGGGTCAGCGGTGTGTTTCACCGTCGCAACCCCGGGTCTGGCTGTCCTAGCCACACTCAGTTCGATGAGAATCCTACCCCAACCTGTCGCGAATGGCTGCAGCGAACTCAACTGCAGCAAGTCTCGACCATGGATCCGATGACCGTCTCCAAATTTGCGTTGCCTTCCCTTTACCAACTACAGCTTTGGCACTGACAGAAGCCCTCGGAATAAAATTTCCTATGATTTGATCTGGTAAGAGAAGGCATTCGTTCGTTACCTCGTCAAGCCTCCAACCGCTAGCTGGAGAAAGTGGGTGTTACGTGGCGGATCAGCGTCCGACTTTAGCACTCTCTTCACCAGATGTCGGACAGTTTTTTCTCTTTAGCTGGATCACTTTCATCGCTCTCCCACTTGAAACACAGCTTGCTCGGGTCCTTCAGGGTTGTAATAACGTCAGGCAAATACACCATGACCTCTTACGGAATCAAATAACGGAACAGGTGAACCCAATCTACCCCAGCATCTTCCCAGTGCCTCAATTAGCCTAGGGTCTAAAGAGATTAGGTTGTTTGTAGTTAGTGTGTTTTGTTCCCTTTAGCTCTAGTTGAGCTGCTGTTCGTGGTTTTAAATCTTAAGTGGTCGAGCCATTATCGCCAGCCAAAGGCCTTACATGTGCCTGATTTTGTTCTCCGGCTAGGAAACCAATGACCACTGATGTCCTGCGAACCCTTCTCTAAATCCCAGCTTGCCTTCCCCATTTTTCTACCTCTCCATGTTTTGGTCCCTTTATAGAATAACCTGAATATGAGCGTTGTTGTAAGACCTCGGCACCTTTTAACTGAATAAACGAACAATTCATCAGAGCACATTACTAAGTGACTGCAGCGCAGCGGGAGTGTATGTTGGAGACTGCCCGATGTGTTAACCCCATACATTCGTTGCCTTGATTAAACGGATTACCGTTACGTGGACGCCTTTGGTGTGTGCACGGTGCTGCTGCCAACCCTAGTGCTGCCCCGGGAGCAATAAAAAACGTGTTTGAAGAGGGATCCGGACGCTTCGCCTTTTCACTCAGGAGCAAATAATGGCCAATGAACCGGTCATCCTCAACGTGTATGACATGGTAAGATGCTCTCCAGGATGTCTCATCTTTAAGCATTTTTCTGTGTTTCAGTCTTCTACTTTACAGAAGTCCATCACTTTCACAACATATGAAGTAGGCTAATAATACAACACAGCACTTTAGCTAGGCCTGCTTCACAGCAAACAGTGGTGGTGATCAGACTATTAGCTCACTGGTCTGTGGTTAGCCTGTCTCATAGTAGTCAATCAGCGATTTAATTACCCCAGCTCTAAATTCTTATCCAAAATACAGTACATCTTCGCCAAGGTACATTCATTACCAAGCTGTTGTATTGCGCCTCTACCATTGTTTAGCAAAATACATTCTGCAAAGAGCAATAGACAGTCAACATGAACTTACCATGTATGTTTTCTAAGTACAGTGTTTTAGATAGCAACTTCTCAAAGACAGATTATATTTAGCAGGTGAAGAGTTTATCATTTCTTTTGTATGAATCATAGTTTCAGCATTGGACTCTTGGACGTTATCTTCCATGAGGTCAAAGTTGAAGAAATCTGGTTGTTGTTGTTATTGTTGTTGTTTTAATACTGCAGAGTTCAGTATTCTGCTCTGGGCAGGACAGCAGTCATTCACTGGAGATGGTACCAGCCACTGGCCTAGCACACAATCAGTCCAGTGTGTTAGCAAGCTTATCCTGTCACCTCTCCTTGCTTGTCTTTGGTCTAGTGAATTAAGCCTTGCTAGTAGTACTCGCATAGCTATCACAGACACACACATAGGTTTCTGTTTTTTTCCATCTCAATTTCATCTATTATGATGAAGTTGTAAAGAGTTGCTGCGATTGATATGGGCCCACACATTGAAGTCTTTGCAAACCTGGTTTACATTAAATACAAGAGCAGGAAGAAGAAGTTTCACATTTTGTTGAAAGTTGCTATGAAGCACATATATTATCTCCATGCCGCAGAATAAATGGTTTGTACTGTTTGTTTTACACTCTTTTAAATCATTATGTAATAGCTGCCTCAGAAAGAGAAACATTCAGTTTTACAGGAGGCTTTTTATGATTGGTCTTCCATTATTAATGGGGTTTCCATGCAGTGTAGTTTGCTGCCAAAGATTTCATTCACAAAGAGAGTCTGAAGCACATGAAAGACTGCACTTCTTCAAAGCTGCATCAGAGCCCTCTGTGCCTTAATATAAGCAGCTGACTCTGGATCAGTCAGAGCAGGGCCAGATCCATTTGATATCTGGACAGTATTTGTGGTAGAGCGGTAGTGTGTTAGACTTAACTGGTTTGAAATCAGTGAATGAATGAGTTCACAGAAGAGAGCCGTGCTGCATGCATTTTTAAAAACATGCTCTTTCAGCTTGTGCTGTGGTTGGCAAATAGATTCACCAGCTTTCAGGGATGAGATCATATTCATAAGACACACACACACACACACACACACACACACACACACACACACACACACACACACACACACACACGCATACATGAAGCATAGGTCCACAGTGGTTCCAGAGAGTGAACCACTTGTCAATTCTTGACTGCTGACTCACCCACCCAGGACACATGTCATCAGCTTTATGTGGCACCTCAGCTCTTTTGTGACACACACAGACACACTTTTAGTTAGAAATGTCTTCTCTTCATACTTCACATTTGAAAATAAGCAATATATATAGGAATGTGTTATCCTGTTAGTGCTTTAAAATACAGATTTTTATACCAAGGCCCAGCCAGAAAGTCTGTCCTAGACATACTGTGAAGTGTGTGTGTGTGTGTGTGGGTGTGTGTGTTTCGGTGTGTGAGTGTGTTTGTGTGTATAACAGCAGTCACATGGCTGGTCTTTGCATCATTCTGACTGTCAGACACTGCACAGTTCAGCTCACATGCTGGAGCTAATCCAGCTTCCAAAAGTCACTCTGACAAGTTGGATTTCTTTTGGAATTAAATAAAAAACTCTCTCCTTCCCCTTCTCCCTCCCTCTCTTTCTCGCCATCTCCCTATGTCTGTGTCTATTTCTGGTTAAGGCTTGTTTCACAAAATGTGGCATTTCAGTCACAGCCCAACACAAATAACACACACACACACACACACACATTTCTGATGTACAAGCATTCCATTTCATTCAGGCAGACAGGTGTCGGTAAGGTCACCCCTTTCGCCATTCTTTCATGGCTGACTGCACCCACAGCTTGCTGCGCCTGAAAAACTAAAAATATGAACTGACATAGAAATTCAAGCACAAACACACACACACACAAACATGCACACAGAGCAATAAAACACACTGCTGTTCCATTAACTGATTCATTTTTGTACCCCAGCACGGAGGGGGATGAACAGGTCACACATGTGTCTGTGTGTATGTGATGGAGCGCACCCTTGAGACATACATTGTAATGGGGAAGCGTGTGTGTGTTTGGTAGAGGAAATAGCCCCTGGAAGTCATCATGATGGTGGGGGGTTGCCATCTGGCCAGCCCCCAGAGCTTCTCCTCGCAACCTGAAACACCTGGTGCTCAACTGTACACACACCCTTATCAACTGAATAGGGTGCAGTCAGCCAGATATGTCTTGATATGAATTGGGATAGTTTATGATGGGATAGGAGGGAGTGTGTGTGCCATATTCACAGTGCTCTTGCGAGCCCAGATACTGACATGCTGGAAGGCATGGATGCAGCGAAGCATCAAATCTAAGCTTGGACACCGTGGGTGTTTGTCAGTGTGTGTGTGTGTGTCTGCTCATGCAATTCTGCTCATATTTTGCGATAAAGAAAAGAGAATTTATTGAAGAATGGCCGTCCAACTTTTGGAGTTTTGGAAACGCAAGCTCTCTAGCTGCATGAGGAAAGCTCATGTCAGATACAGGCATAGGAAGCTAATCTTTAAAAAACAGGTCCACTTGCAACTCCTCAACCTTGCTAAAATGGCAAGCTAGGTGTAACTAAATGTTTCAGTGTCAAAAGCCCTTTAATCTCATCCCTTGCCCTCATGCATAAATATTATCTGCTATGATGCGTGTTAAATTGGGGCTCATTTAGTGCCGTTTTGGATATTCTACTGGTAGAGACCTTTTGGGTTTGTTCCTCATGATATGGAGCATTCATCTTGTGAGCCAATCTAATTTTAACCTGTACTGTACGTGCTGCTGTGTTTTCTGATTGGTGGACCATGTGTCCTTGCAGTAGGTGGCCTGTGAAGGTTCTCTGCATGGCTTCATACAGTGGAATAAAATGAGCCAGAACATAACAGGAAGAGGAAGTGTGTGTGTGAGTGTGTGTGTGTGCCTAACATGTGCCGAATATAGATTTACTGAGGTTAATGCCTTCTTTAAGAAGCAGTCCTCTGCAAGAGACCCTCCTACCCAAGGCTTTGAGTGACAGCTTTGATGTTCCTTACATGCTTTAATGGTCTGCTTTCCCCGGCTGCACATGGCCCTGTCTCCTACAGCTGTCAGAGAATCACTGGAGGTTTTCTGTGAAGGTGCTGTTGGATCGTCTCATGATAACGTATTTCATGATTAATGTAACCGCTGTTATCATAAGCTTGCTCTTGACACATAGACAAACTTAAGCCTGCTGTCTACTGAGAGGGCACACTAAAGGCACAATACAAAATACTGTATGCTTTGTGACTGTGGTAGATAACGCATCATAAGAAAAATTCATTAGCTATTTTTGTTTGTTTATTTTTGTGTTGTCTTTATGATGGCACAAAATGTACAGATTCTGTAACAATGGATGGGGGTCGGAGTCTAATTCTCCACATGGGTCGCTGAGAGGCTGAGTGCATCTGTGTGTGTGTGTGTGTGTGTGTGTGTGTGTGTGTGTGTGGTTGTGTGTGTGCGGGTGAATATTAAGCAGCAGTACCAGTAATGTACTGCATTTTTAATGAGAGACCAGCTGCTGTCACGACTTTTAACCTCCTCTCTCAGGAGTAGGAGGCCCAGACAGGGGTGTGTGTGTGTGTGTGTGTGTGTGTGTGTGTGTGTGTGTGTGTGTGTGTGTGTGTGTGTGTGTGTGTGTGTGAGTGAGAGTCATTGAGATAGAGAGGAGAGAGAGTGAGTGGAGGTTGAGGAGTCTGGTTTGACAGATTTAATGTGTGTGTGTATATATACATACCCCTCATTTTGGGCCTTATTTCTCTTTTGTTGTCTTGCTCCTTCTGTTAAAGACATAAATGCAGAATTTACCATGACATCAAAGCCAGGGTTTTCATGTAGCCATTTTATAATTGAGATGTCAGGGTTTTGTTAATGGAATGGTCTCGGCAGTGAGGAGCTGTTTTGGCTCTTAAAATATTTGCTTGTTTGGATTGACATAATGTTCATTCATGGCGTGTGCACAGGATTTGATTTCCAACGGAAGGTAATGAAAGGGGTCATCAACCTTTTTCCACACTTGGTTTTCATGGCAACCTCTCGTGGCACCTTGCCACTGAGCAAAAGGAATGATTAACATGCACTTTCTATGTTGACTTCCATGGGAGTGATGGGGGTGTGTATGCAAAGTGCCAGGGTCAGAGAGAGTTGATTGGTTTTAGGACTCTGGAATGTGATTCATTCAAAGTCAGCTGTGCACAAAAACAAGTCAACAAGACACACACATACACACTCACACAAACTGACACTTTCACTCCGAGGTAAGAGCGGCATAGGACAAGCTTTGGACAATCAGATTAAAATCTCAGATCTGAACCACTCATCTTGGATAACCTGTTGTTGACATGAAGCATAATCCTTTCAACGATATTGTGATAATACCATAAGTCTGCTTTATTTTCCCAAGGAATTTATGCTGGCTAGAAAAAGAAGACTAGTTGAGTCCCACAGTGAAAGAACCTCTTATCCATATATTGCGTATCCATAGCCATATACTAGCAATCCTTTAACCTCTACCTTCTGAGGGTTTTCCATGTCACGCCATATGGATTGTACACAGTACACAGAGACCTCCCTCTCAGCTGCTGCACTTTGAAATTTGCTCAGGTACGCTGTGCGCGTATACACATTAGATTCAATTATTAATGATCCAAACACAATCTCTGCTGATCGCTCATAGCGTGAGAAGAAGACTGTCTATAGGAGCCATATATACATTTTTTGTCTGCTTCGGTTGCCTGCTTATGCTTACAATGCAAAACCTGGCTGGTCTGCTGTCGTATTGATTTTTTCTCTTTCTCTTGTTTTTCCCCCCTCCATATCTACAAGTCCTCAAGGGTACAGACACAAACAGACAGACACACACACACACACAGACAAACACATACACACAGAGACACACAGACACACACACACACACACACAGACACACACAAACACATAAGCACAAACACATAAGCACAAAGTCAGACATATCCTCTTTCGTTGTGCTGTCAGAGCCTATTGCCATATTCTGAGAGAGAGAGAGAGAGAAAAAAAGAGAATTGCCTCACGTACAGAGAAACGACAGTGAGAGAAAGATGAGATGAATCGAAGGTGTTCAAGGAACTCAGTACTTTCATTCTCCTTCTGTCTCTCTATCACTGTGTCTCTATAATTAATCACTGTGGATGTTCTGATCTAATCAGCCGCACACTCCCACTGAGGCAAGTCTCTCTGACATCAGGCACAGCTCCCGGTGAGTTCCACAGACCCCACCCAAACCTGGCTCCAACCCCCTATTGCCCCACTCCAGAAGGGGGGGTGATTTTGTCCCTGCTGGAGAGCCCTCCCCAGTCCCCAAGAATAATTTCAAATCCTCAAATGCTTCCGGATAGTCAGAAACCTCAAACGCTTCACATTGAAGCCCCATGCAGCTGCGCATATGGTGGGAGAATTGTGTCATAATTGGCCAGCTCTTGTATAATATAGGCTAATAATGATACCTTGAATGTAGTGTAAAAAGCTCTTTCTGTATTCTGCTCTAGATCAGGAGCATAATTAAGTGGATTATTAAACACACCCAACCGGTTTGCCAACATTTGCCGCTAAGCAACTAAAAAATACTTATTTTTGCAGTCCCCATATCCTGGTTGCTCACTGAAGGATTTATTGACATCTGTTGGAGAGAGAAAGAGTAGCTTCTCACCCCAAATGCAGCGGCCTCTGAAAACACTCTGGTGCTGCTTTGGCTCCGACATGGTGCCTCAGAAATACAGTGACTTATTGCCCCTACTCCCGTTTCTACAGGGAAAAAATGGTTGTCTTCCCCCCTCCTGTAACCTGATGCTGGCCATCTCATGTTATAAATGGCAAGCAGCCTCTGCCGCTGTGATGTATGGCACCCAGCTCAGGTCTCAGAGGCTGTGGTTAAAATAAATGGGCCGCTACAAATTTCTCTGAAATGCTGCTGTTTTAAGGGAGGTTTGTGTTTGTCTGTGCTGCAGCAGTCTGTGGTATGATATGCTATGTATAGCTGTTATCCATCATGCTGCCACGTGCAGACCAATACATATGCAATGACACACAGCATCTGTATCACGCAGTGCCTTTCACATAGAGCTCTAGTTGTGGTGCTTGTATGTATTTCTATCTGAAGGCAGGTTGATGGCTTTACTCCCATTATCATCCCCCACTAAATCCAACACACCCAGGATGCACACACACACACAGATACACAGAGAGAGAGAGAGAGAGAGAGAAATATGTGTTCAGGACACACTCACTCTGACAGCGTCAATATCCTCTCTGTAATATAAAGCCTTATCCATTTATCAGTTGCTTCTGAGCTGCTGACGAGCAAAAGTGCTATTACATTACACGTACACACACAGACACACACACGCACACGCACACGCACACGCACATACACACACACACAGGCATAAACTAAATCAGAGAAACCCAGTCTTTATCAAGATTTATGAGTCTCTCACGTGTACACTCAGCCAATAACCTGATCTGAAAATTGAGTGTGTGTGTAGGAGAGGGGGGAGGGGTGGTCAATGAATGTGGGTGTGTGCACATGTGTTTGGGGATGTGTGTTAGTATATTTGCATGTGTGTACTTGTACATGTATTAATTCTTTATTTTGTGCCATACTTTTACAATGATAGTCACACTTAAAATGAAGGCAGTATCTGTGCCCAACTGTCCATGTTTTGTTGACTACTATGCAGTATTTGCCAGTTGCAGATCAGTTTTAGACATTTAAACACTATGAATCTTTTTCAGATTCCTGGCAGTATTTATGTTGGACCACACTTCCTCTCTCTCTCTCTCATAAAGTCTTCCCCTGCTTCTCATTGTGTCCCTCCTCCAGTACTGGATCAACGAGTACACCGCCACCCTGGGGATTGGAGTCTTCCACTCAGGAATTGAGATCTATGGCAGAGGTAAGACACAGAACCGGATCCTTCTGTCCAACCACCATCTTTGTTTGTTAGCATGATATAATAAGTAATGTAAAGAAGTACAGTAGGATTTGCATGAACTGCCTGAATTGTGTTGAAGTCAGTCTTAAATTGGTGTATGCCTTGACAGTTGTGCCCATGCCAAATTGTGGTTTTGCTCTGCCATTAACAAAAGAGGCTTTGGCTCTTATTACAGCCTTGGGATTCGATACTGAACTACTGAACAGCACATGAGATACCAGACTGAACTGGTTTCTGGTAAAATCAATAAGGCGTGTAGTCAGTGTTGGTCTGACAGAACAGTTCAACCCAAACCATCCATCTTCATGGATAAAGCAGTGTCCAGAACTGAGGGGTTTGGGCTCGGTCCAAGTGTGCTCCATGGTGCCGGTGCTTTCAGCTCGATGTCAGCACAAATGTTTTTGTTCGGCACAGGAACATTCAGTCCCACCACTGCGATAGCTGGCCTGGCTCCATAAGAAGTTAAGCACCAGAGTTCTCTCTTTAAAGTTGTGTTGAATGGAAGCACAGGTGCTTTTTGTATACTTTTATTCTTATACTCCCAACAAGGCTTCTCATTTATCATTTTCAATGTTGCAAATATGCCTGCAACAGCCACAGTGTCAAAGAATTGTCTTTTGTCCCAGTAGCACTTCTAAGTTGGTGATCTGTTGTGACAGTCTGTCTGTGCGAAAGGCTGTGTGCTCCTGAGACTCAGATTTTTGGGGAGCCATGATTGTGTCTTGTGTTACGGCCATATCCCAACAACCTGTCCTTTTTCCCTCCAATTGACTGTTGAATCACCACTCATTTATTGACTCACCGCTCACTGACTCATAACCCACAGTGAGAGAGAGAGGGAGAGAGAGAGAGGGAGGGTGAGAGAATATCACTGTGGCAACCAGGGCTGTGTGTATGTGGGTGCACTTGTGTGTGTGTGTGTGTGTGTGTGTGTGTGTGTGTGTGTGTCTGTGTCTGTGTGTCTGTGTCTGTGTGTGCATGTGTGTGTGTGTGTCTGTGTGTCTGTGTGTGTGTGTTGTGAGAGTTTCTATATACTTAGTTCCAGGAAGAGACATAGCGTTGCAGCATATTTCGTGGAGAGAGTGATGATAAAATATGGTCTCTCTGTCATGCTCATCCTTGTCTTCGCGTGTGTGTGCACCAGACAGTCATTTATGCTACGAAAGTGTCAGCCTGGCACACGGCACTTCACTTGGCACAATGCAGAAAGGGGTGTGTGGAGGGATAAAAAGGTTTGATGGCATCATTCATCATACTGGGATCAGAAAGAGACAAAAATAAATTGATGACACACACTTTACATCCCACTTTTAATCATCAAATAATTTCTCTATCTAAAAATGTTTAATTAAATGTAAGGCAGTGGAGTTTGTATTTGACTGCCTCTTGTGTGCCATGTACTGTATTTTATTAATTTTGTGGCTAATCCTTTAAGTCAGTTTTTCAAATCTGTGGTACAGATATTACTTTTTAAGTTAACATATCAAATCGTGAATTGTTACATCTTCTCACTGGAGTGTGACTAGCTGTCTTCTGTCTATTGGTTGGCCAGAGTTTGCATATGGTGGCCATCCGTACCCTTTCAGTGGAATCTTCGAAATCACCCCTGGAAATGCCTCTGAGCTCGGAGAGACTTTCAAATTCAAGTGAGTGTGTCAGTAAACACACACACAGAGAATACACACGCACTCTCTCTCTCTCTCTCTCTATCGCACACATAAGCAAGCACACACTCACAAAACACAACATACACACACACAAAATAATTATTGCCTTGACCAGGAGCTGAACTTCCAATGGAAAGGTATAACAGAGGATGAGACACTTTAAAGGTCAATACCTTGTGTGGACTGTGGTAATAGATCGGGGACTAAGGTTACAGTCTCTGTAAGTGTAGTATTTATCAACATAATCAAGTACTCTCTTACTCTCCTTCTAACACATACATCTCACATATCTACTAACATGCGAACACAGAAATGCCCACGAAAATAACTGGTGAACCGTCAGAGGAAGCTCAAGCTCAAAATACTAACAATAAGCTGCATACTGTATTTATTCCTTTCATCCAATTATTAGTTTAAGTAAGTCGTGGTGTAGAACATATAAAGCCACTTAGTTGTTATTACAGAGATAAAGTGTACATTTAATGAAATATTATGGCAGAGAGACTGATCCACTCAAGCACACTTGCTTCCTGTCTCCAAAGGGAGTCGATTGCACTGGGCACTACAGACTTCACAGAAGAGGACATTGACAAGATCATGGAGGAGTTGGGAAAGGAGTTCAAAGGCAATGCCTACCACCTGATGCACAAGAACTGCAATCACTTTTCCTCCTCCTTGTCAGAGGTGAGTCCTGCATTCACACTGCTTTGTAAGCACATCAATCAATGTCAATGCAATTATCAATATACGCACTGTGGGAACCTCTGCAATACTATGACTGGAAAGATAAAAGCTTTGTGTGTGTGTGTGTGTGTGTGTGTGTGTGTGTGTGTGTGTGTGTGTGTGTACGTATGTGTTTCACAGCTGCTGTGTGGCCGTGAGGTCCCCCGCTGGGTGAACCGTCTAGCCTACTTCAGCTCCTGCATCCCCTTCCTCCAGAGCTGCCTGCCCAAGGAGTGGCTGACACCGGCTGCCCTCCAGAGTCACATCAGCATGGGCCTCCACAAGGATGAGCCTGCCGAGTCCAGCGACGAGGACTCCCCCTCGACCAATGGGGCCTCGGGAGGTCCCGCCGGGTCCTCTCACAGCTGCCGTCACACCCGAGTCTGACACTTGGCAGACAACGCAGCTAAAGCACTGAACCCTGCTGTTTCCCTTTGGGGCTAGTTGTGCCCCCCGCAGGCTTGGATGACCAACTAACATCACCTCTCTCTTAAGATGGAGAGAATATAACAGAGAGAGAAAAACAGAGAGAGAGGGAGGGAGAAGAGGGAGACATAGAGAGGAGGGCTCCTGCGCTGAAAACGGAGCCAGCAGGGATTACAAATGATACTCAATTTATCTCCTCAGCTACAATCCCTCCCTTTATAGAAATTGTTTCCTTTTTTCACCCTTTCAGAGGAACTAGCCTTTTTATCAAGCCATTTTTTAACTGTTCCTCTTTTATGGGACAGAAAGATCCCTCCTCTTTTTAACGGATGGACAGCCAAGACTGACCAATGCCAATCGTCTGTTTTTGTATGCCTCCGCCATCTTAGATTAAAATGGTAATTTACTATGTTGTCCGCCTGGTCCTGCACCAAGAGCTCAGTTTCCCTTTGTAGAATAGGTGTCTTCCTGAGATGGGGATTCAGATTTGCTCATTCTCTTCTGTTTGTCAGTTGTTGTTTCTTTTTTTTTTTTTTAATGTTGGTCAAGACAACATCTCCCACCAAGGTGTTGGCCCTCTGCTGTTACTACAGTTAAATACAGGCTAATAGCAGTCCTCCTCCAGAGTTGGTTTTAATCTGCACTGGTCAATCTGAAGTTGATAAATAAACAATGTGGCAAGTGTGAAAGGATCACATTCTGCAGATGTCCTCAAAAACATTAGCCTGGCCATTACCAGCCTGTGACTCCATTTCATTCCGTCTTTCAGTCTGGGCCAACCCAATGCATTTTGGTTTCCGAGATGGGCGGGTGCTTATCTTGAGGTTTAAAATCATTGGAGTTCCCTTAACCAATCAGCAACGTTTAGTAAGCATTCGGTAGATTAAACTCTTCCCAAAGCCAGTTGGGAGAAGAGCTACGACGTCCTTTCCAATCATAAAACTTACAAGAAAATACTCTTGTTCTCCTTTTAATTTTCTGATGTTCTCGAGAGTTGAGACAACTTTTCCGATAGCTTTTCGTGTCTTTTCCTCCAAGGCGAGTTTTGCGTCACAGCTCTGAACTGTTCGCTGATTGGTCCTACAAAATTTTGAGTCCTGGAGACGATTGTCAACGGGGTTAGGCCAGACTGAGTATGAGCTTGAAATCAATTCAGGCGGAAATACTTAGGCTGGTGTCACCAGGCTACAAAAACATGTCCTCAAACCAGAACCTGTAAGCAAAAGTCATAACCTTCGAAGTAGGAGAACAATTTTGTTTCATGTCTCAAGTTTGTGTCAGATTGTGGTTAATTTCCGCTGTCAGTTTTTTGAGTGAATGCTAGGCTTTTTTCTTTATTTCCAACAGGCGGATATCTGATGAGTTGTACTGAAGAATATTAAACTTATAAAGGATTGGTGTTTAGATGAAGCCTTGATATGAGGACACATACATACACATACACTTACACACATTGGGTTCTTGCTATGGAAAGTCAGTCATAAACCCCTCAGTAGTTGATTCACAGGCTCAGAGTCGAATAGTTGCCTGCCTGTATTCAAATGGCCCATCTGAACAATGATTGGAGTTGTGCAGTTGATTGACGGGGGAAGGGAGACTGGAGGAAGGGTGGAGTGCAGGAGGGTGAAACTTGGGGGTATCTGTTGTAAAGTATTCCACAAAGGCTGTGAGAAGTGGACAGGCCAAACCATTGACTCCCATGTTAATGGCCACTTATTTTTTGATGCCTGTGCCTGCTCTATGATCTCTGAGGTAACAGCAATGGGGACAGGGTCATCAGGCAACAATGATTTACTTTCACACGGGTGTTGGATTTACCAGCGGCTTGTGTGTATGTTTTTCAGATCTGTTTTACAAGTTAAAGTTTTGGGCTGAAGCAGCAAGAATGCATCATGCTCTTGCTAATGTGTCTCACCTCTGTATAGCGTGGAGACAAAGGCTGGCCATACCATGCTTTAGTGTTTCAAAGGATGATTGTGAAAATAATTATTCAATCATTCCCTGTTACTTTTTGTTTATGTTACAGTTCCACTCTGTCCATGTGGTAGTGCTGCTAATGTAGGTGCATATACATGATCTCCATATACACACTTAAAGTTATGTTTCTTTCAATATTTCCAGACCCACAATGTGTGTGTGTTTGTGTGTGTGTGTGTGTGTGTGTGTGCGCATGTGGTACTCCGCCACACAGGGCTGTTTACACTTCCATCCCCCTCTCAGGTCCTCAGAGTACAGTCACATGGTTTTCAGTGGTGTGCCACAGGTGTTCAGTTTCCATGACAATGACAACAGCAACAAAATATTTATGGAACTTGTGAATATTTGTGCAAACTTATTTCTCCTTCAAGACTTATTTTACATGTGCAGCATCATGAAATCATGGTAGTAGACCTCTTATTTGACCCTATTTCCCCCAATTATATTAATGTATTGTTTCAGAAGGACTTTTGAAAGGCCAGTGTCCTGAATTCCCCTCAGAAAAATCTTTTGCCACTTTCTAATGAGGAAGTTAAAGCTACCTGTAGGCCTAGTATTACTTTTTTTGTGTCTTTTTCAACCTTGATTGGTATTTCCTTTTCTGACTTGTTAAAGGCCCACATTTTAAGAAAGAATGGTTGAAGAATAAAGACGTAATTACATTTTTGTCAGGCACTTTTGTCATATTTTAAATATTATTTGTTTGTCTCTGTTTTACACGAGACAACACATGGATAAATTAGGCACGATGAAAACACACTACAAAGGTACAGAATTGTATATGTCCCTGTATGGATTGACAACAAACGGTTGAAAATGCTCTTGTCGGGGTGGTCTCAGTGAGTATTAATATATTTTCAACCCATAGCCAGTCATAACAGTTAGGCCTATTTTTAGGACATATTCTCTTACTTTACCAGCAGATAATGTAAACACAAACAAATAAGCTAGTGAAATAGTTGAGAACACGCCCTCATCCTCCCCATCTGCGTACATAAAGAGGCCCAAGCGTTCCGGCTCCAACATTTCCTGTTTGTCAGAGTTGCTGAAGAAACGCCATTTTGTCTTTCCGAACGAGCAGCAAGGTGAGAGACATTGTGGTTGTAAACTTCCACGTTTCTGTTTTATTTATTTATAACACATGCAGATTTTGTACTAGATTGTGTAGGCAATGTTTGTGGATACAGAAAAGGTGATGGCAAATATAGAATATGTTTGAGCGCAAATAACATATATCAAGGAAACCTAACACCATCGAAGGCAGGACGGTTAGCTAGCTAACACGTTTACAGTATCTTCATAGACCTTGGTTGGCTAGGTAGGTATGGCTAGTTATTTCGGTTTAGCTCGGACGAAGGGCCAACTTGAGCAACGCGCAAATATTTTCATGGCTAGGCTTGTAAGAGTATGTATCACATGCAACACATCTATAAGCAGCGATATCTATACTATCACGTGGCTATTTGTTCGACCGTTGAAATCCCTGCGTTACATTAACTTGCGGTGTGTTGCTCTTGCTTTAGCTATGAGTGTTAGCAAGCTAACTAAGTTGCTAGGCACTTGATGTTCGCTTGGCAACTTGTCGATTTTATTGTCCTGTATTTGTAACTACTTTCACGGTAACTCTTAAACCATAACATAATAAGGACCAACAATGAGATCGGGGTAGTTATTTGGGTCCGATATCGTCTCTGCGCCCTATGACCACGGAAGAAGCTCCTGGAAAATAGACACGTAGTACGGCTAGCTTCTTGCATAGAAGGCTTTTACGTTAGCAAGCTAGCAAGCGAGGTGGTCTGTTAGCTATAACTTACTGGCTAACTGAGACCAGCTTCGTCGACGTTAAAGAGGTCCTGCACACTTAAATATGTTAACTGTAAACTAAATTATACGACAAACTGTGATGAAACACATCGATGCTGGTATTTATAACGACAACATTTTTAATTATCGGTTGAACACAGCGGTATCTACTCTAGCCCTGAAGCCAGCGTTACCAATTACTTTCAATTGAAAGTAGGTAAAGCCTGCTCGAAAAGTCGCTAGATGACTCCATGCATTATTAACATACTGGTGACTTCCATCGAGTCTTGTGGTAGTCTTCTAGGTCCTCTTTGCCACAACTAACGATCGGAACAAGTCGCAACTTAACATTCATTCTAACTGTCTGTGGGAAGGCCGGCTTATGAGAATTTTGCTATTTTTCAACAGATACAGGAACTTGTAACCATGAGTGGATGTCGAGTGTTCATCGGTCGCCTTAGCCCTCACGCCCGCGAAAGAGACGTGGAGAAGTTTTTCAAGGGGTATGGGAGGATACGAGAGATCAACCTGAAGAATGGATTTGGGTTTGTGGTAAGTTGATGTCATTATGTTAACCTCTGACTTAATGGAATAATGTCAACCTCCGTCTGTACCACTGATCTTTGATAAAATTAACCTGGTTTGCGTGTTCGTAGGAATTTGACGACCATAGGGATGCAGATGATGCCGTTTACGAGCTGAACGGCAAAGAGCTGTGCAGCGAGAGGTATGTTCCACACTGTTTAATTAAATAGTTCAGTTCTGGCGTTAACCTCAAAGCCATCTTTAGTGGAGTGGTCAGACGGGAGAATGTAACCTGGTATGGGCTTTTGCAGAGTCACCATCGAGCATGCCCGTTCTCGCCGCGGAAGAGGAGGTGAAGGAGGTGGTGGTGGAGGAGGAGGGGGAGGACGAGGTGGTGGTCCTGGAATGGGGGGTGGTGGTGGGGGACGATTCTCCCCGCGCTTTGGAGGCTATCGCCAGTCTCGCAGTGGAGGTTCCAGGTATGAGGATTCAGGTTCACAAAGGTACAGTTGTGATATTTGTGTTTACATGGTGGTTTCCACAATTAACTATCCTCTGTCTAAGACTGTTCTGGGAGAAAAGTTGGTTAATTCAGACCTAGTTACTGGGTCCATCAGCTCATGTAAGGCGCTGTCTCAGAATTGACTGTATGTTTGTCCTTGATATAGGTATGGCCCACCTGTTCGCACGGAGCACAGAGTTGTCGTGGAGAACCTCTCCTCTCGGATCAGCTGGCAGGTGAGCAGTACTGCCCCCAAGTGGGCCCCTTGGAGAACCTCCCCCTGCTTGCTACTTTTCATTATACAAAATTCACACCTGTACAGTCCCTCCAGGGTTTCGCGATTAATTTATTTATGCAATCAAAGTGACATAGTTTGGTGTTTTTTTTTCTTAAAAACAAGTTAATCAGACATTAGACAGGTTTTTATTAATTTTGTAATAGTTAAGTTTTTTTGTGTTCATATGTCTTCATCCTATACAGTGGAGACATAAGAACTACTTAAAGATGTCATCTGATTTCACACATGTGTGAACTTGTATGGTCATTTCAGCCATAGTAATGTGATTGAAAAAAAAGTTTAAAAGAAAGCCACGTCTTGGTTTGAACCTATTCCAAAATCACAAGGCTAGTATTCAGAGCCTTAGTCATGAGTGGTCCTGTTCTATTGATTGAAAACTAAACCTAAAACATGAGGATTAAGAACTTTCTGACTACTCACTCAAATTACCCTTCAAACAGCCCATAGATGAATTTAAAAACGGGCTTTTATTTTGTATCCCATCTCTGTGCAGCATGACCGATGCCACAATATGTCGTTTGAAATCATGTTCAAACGCTATTTACAGTTTCACAACTGACTAGGCAAAATAACATGTGTAAGTAGTTTAACTTCTTATGAGAGAACATTTGCATATCCAGCTAATTTCACTGCAGCCTTTAAGACATTACACTGGTTGACAGCAAAACTTTGTACCACCACCAGGAGGCTAGAAGTTGCGTCGTGATTTATTTTTATTTAAATATAATTCTTTTTATTGAAATCTTGACTTGCGGATTTTCGAAAAACTGGAGGGACTGCTGTTAGTGATCCTTACAAGTTCACTCCCTTTTTTTCTGGTTATAGATTAGGTGAAGGTAGAGTGCTGTGGTTCATTGCAATGCTTTCATCAAACTGGTAGTTTTGCCCCTTGCCATTACAGTGAACCCAGTAATGTTTACTAAACTTCACTTTCACCCACCTTTTGTACTTGTATCATTCAAGAAAAAAGAAAACAAAATCCTAGAAACAACTTAGTTTTAAAAAGGCAGAAAAAAAATCAATGCTGAATGGTTTATCTAATCAAGTACATTTTTTTGAAACCTTTTCTTTTTGAACAGCTGCTCTTGTCTGGTTCTTATTAACGGAGTGGCATGCACTGCCCCAGGGAGAGGAGGGTCTGGTGGGCGTAGAGTCCTCTGCTGGTTGTTCTCAATAGTGCCCCTATGGTGCCTCACCCGCGGTTGCCGCTGGTCTAAAGTGGTCTCGGCGGTGCCTCCCCCTACAGTAGCGCAGGATAGCCTTAGAGGAGGGTCCGCAGCCTGGCGACCCCAACTGCTGTGTCCGCTACCCCCCTACTTGAGTCCAGCACGCTTCCCCTCTCACCGCACTCTTCCGTTTGGGTCTTTATCTGGTGCTGACGAAGCCTGGCAGGGGGTGTTGAAGCAGGCGTTTGGGCTCACACCCCGCTGCTCATTCCGGGTCCTACTACTTGGTCTCTCTGGTCTGGTGGTTCCTTACTTGTGGAGGCCCGGATGGCTGTGGTCGTTTCTCAAGGGCTTAACACTGCGTTGGTTCGCTCCCCATTTGCTAATTGGACAAGTGGCTCTTTGCTAATGTCTCCTGTGGTTTGGAACGGTAAGTAGCACTGCGCTCATGTGAAGGGTTTTGGTGTAAAAGGGTTGCTAGGGTATGTCAGGGCATGAAGGGTAAAATGGGATACAGTTTTGAGGGTTGCTTCTTTTAAATTGTAAAACTGTTAAGTGGGGATCTGGTTCATGTGAACCTGTAATCAAAACGTGTTTAAACATACTTTTTAATTAAATGCGTACAGCCTTTTTTTTTTTATAAAACGCCTGTACCTTAATGCCAGGAGCACCCTCTCAGTAGAAAAGAAAGTAAAACTAAAAACTGTAGAAGTAGCTGTAGTGTGTAGTTTAGACAAAGTTCCCATTTCACCACAAAACCACTGTGGATGTCCATCTGAAATGAACACCAAGCACCCACACAAAGGAACCAATTTGCTGCCTTCGTTTCACAGTTTCTAATAGTAAAGTCTGCCATCTTCTCATTGGAGTGGAGCAGTAGTTTTTGTCCCAAACGCTGGTGAGGTTTTTGCTACATGAGCACGGATTACTGTTGGACAATGGGGGAATGCACTAGAAAATGTCATGGTACATGTTTGTGGTTTCTGTGTCTTGACTGCGTGTAGTGTGTTCACGTGTGTGTCTTGTGGCTTGTTGCTGACTTTGTTTTGCGCCTCACCACAGGACCTGAAAGATGTAATGAGAAAGGTGGGGGAGGTGACCTTTGTGGACGCCCACAGGCCCAAACAGAACGAAGGGTAAGGAACCATGGAAACCAGCATGAATTAATTTATTTTTGAGTGTTCAAATGCACCCTAGACAATGCTTTGTAACTCAATGAAAAGGCATCTTGATCATTTTCTTTAAATTTGCGGTACTCAGATCTGCTGTAACTGTTTTGCATGGCAACTTGAGTTTGAAATGTCATGGCAGATCTGAATGATGCCCCAACCTTTAATCTTCCAGGCTATTGTGTGTGCATATAATGGGTCATTAACTGCTGCCACCTCACTGACTGTTTGTTTCTCTCTTTGCAGTGTGGTTGAGTTTGCCTCTCACAGCGACATGAAGAACGCCCTTGACAAGCTCAATGGAACTGAACTGAACGGACGCAAACTCAAGCTCTTCGAGGATCGCAAGAGGAAGTGAGTTACCCAGCCCCCCTGTGTATGCGTTGTAGGCAGTTTGGTGTTGGTTTCATTATGTCATGGCTTTGAGTGGGGTTATGGGGAGTAGTTACTTTGGAGTGTTGGTAATTAACTTAATTTAAGTAATATATTGGTGGCCTGTTTCTCTGAATGGTTGACATTTTTAAAAATAGGTTACCATTTTATACTAGGTTTAGTGGAACCTGAAGTATTTTCTATGCTATATTTAATTAAACATGGTATTCTATACTGTACATTTTGTATAAAGTGTGCTTTTTTTTGGATTGAAGTAATGTTCTTACTTGCTGCTCCTTTTCTTTCTTACAGTCGTAGCAGGAGCAGCTCTCGCTCCCGTAGCTACTCCCGGTCCCGCTCCAGGTCCCGCTCTCGCTCCAAGTCCCAGAGCCGCAGCCGCAGCAGGAATCGCTCCAACCGCTCCCGCAGCCGGTCTCGTTCGGTTAGCCGCTCCCCAGACAAGAAGCCGTCTGTCAGCCGGAATGACCCCCCACGCCCACGCTCGGTGTCCCGGCCACGCTCGGTGTCCCGCTCACGGTCCAGGTCCCGCTCTGTGTCTCCACCCCCTGTTCGCAAGCAGTCCCGCTCTCGCTCCAGATCCCGCTCCCGCTCTCGCTCTGCCTCTGTGGAGAGCCAGCACTGATGAGGAAGAAAGGGGTTGTGTGCCAGTGTGGCAAAAGTGTAGGGGTGTGTGAGTGTTTCAGGGGGCGAGGATGAACTCAAGACCAGAGACCGTGATTGTGGCTCCTCCTGGTTTGTGGGGTGGGTCGGCTTGAGTAGAATGTTGTGGGTGGTAATACCCCCCCCAGTCTCTAATTGTTTTCCCTCTTGTAGCCCTGTATGAGTGAGCCATGGGGCTTCTATGTCACTGTTGGACTGAAAGCTCCTGCCATGTGATTCTGTTTGGGTGTTTTTTTTTTTTGTTTTTTTTTCCTTCCCCTCCCTTGCTGCGTTTAACAGATTTGTCCTTGACAAACTGAGGAAAGTTAAAATTCTTTGTTTACCCCCCCCCCGCCCCCTTGTTTCTTGAAGATTTGTTTTCCCCTTGTCCTTTAGGTTGATGTATTTGTACCATTGAGTGAGGGTGCATGTGTGTCTGGCATCATGGCTGTGTCATCCAGTACTGCTTCCTCATCTCGTCTAGCTCCTGGACTCGACTTCTTGCAGTCTTTGTTCTTGCAGGCGTTGTAAGCAGTATTAAGATGTATGCGTGCACACAAGCACTATGGAAAGACTGTCCCGCTTCTGCTTTTTTTTTTTTTTTTTTTAAATGAACTTTTGTTTAGTCTTAAAGGTGGAGTTGAGAGAAACTTAAGTGAGGATGCACTTAATGATTCTTTTTGTTGTTTTATGGAAGATGGACTGCTGATTTTAGTTGTGTGCTGTGTAGGCATGTTTGGTCCTCACATAAGACTTGTTTCAGTGAAGTGACTCATTGATGGCCAACTTCATAATTTTTTTGCTCCTTTTTTCTTTGTTAGTATAGCTTATTGAGTATTTTATTATTTGGAGTATTCCGTTTTTTGTTTAGTTTTCTTTCTCTATTAAATTCCCATTAAAATCTGGTATTTCTCAAATGAAACTGTTGAATATTTTGCCTACAGAGCCACTTTGTTAGCATGAACATGTCTTCAGCTCTCCAGTAAGCCGGAAAAGGGAGACGTCTCCTATCAGCGATGCAAAGCGACCAGAGGATTTTTTTTTGTTGTAGAGGAAACACCTCTATGCTACTGATATAATGTGTAAATTCAGAATCCTGTCTACAGCATTCATTCTACTAATAGTGGTACACCAGAAGAACACCTAATTCTAGTCGTATCAGAGAGTTCTCTTACAGGCTGGCTACCCCAAGCTAGTGAACCCGACTCTTGGCAGTCTGAGGATCTCACATGCAGCTGTTTTATCCATAGAGTAATTGGAGTTGGTTGAATACTCCTCAGGCTGTGCTAATTTAACTGTTCACTGTGACCTGTGATTTGTTACAAAAAATAAAATCTTTAAAATCTAATGGTGTGAGCAATACTTGTGATTTGGCTGCCCCTTTGGCTGCAGAAAGGCTCCTAGTCCAGAAATGGTAAAGGGATTGATCTGTAGTCATCAGATAACAGGGATGGCGTAGTGCTTGGTGCTCTCGTGGCAGATGTTGAAAGGGTGTAACCTCTGGACAAGGCAGATTTGAATGTTGCGCACAATGTCTTCCAGTTACAGAATTTAAACAAACATGTGGTACATCAGGCAAAATCGATTCTAAATAGTAACGCCATAATAAATATCGGTAACACACAATAGAAAGTGTTAAAGGTGCACCTATGAAGGTCTTAATAAAAGCTTGCCAAAGGCCTATGGGGACTATGCCTTGTGTGTATATTTATGAGTGCTGCTTGAAAGTATGAATCCCTTGAGCAGTTTAGAGTTAGTTTTACCATGACGTTCCTGTTATATCACCAGTTTCCCATATATGAAATGTCAGGTTTATGTTTATCAATTACACTTTTGCACATACACTAATTCCATGTTTCATGTAGTTTTTTTGGCTACTCACTAATCCCTCTAAACAAGTACATGCAATTGATAAACATAAACCTAATATTTCATATATGGTGATAAAATAGGAAAATCATCAAAAGTTAGGGAAGGAAGGTAGAATAATCAAGAAAGGAACAATAGTGGCTATGGATTGACAGTAAACAGAGTGAAGCAGAAATGAGTGTGAAAGGAGCTGTAGAGCGATAGAAAAAGAATCAAGTGGATGGAGTATGGCGTCAGAATAGTGTTTATCACGCGTGTGAGTTTTGGCACTATTCTGACGCCATAATGGAGGTTCTACAGAGAGACGGAATGAGTGAAAATAGGTGGAAATGGTAGAATGATGGATGGATAAAACGGAAGGGAGGATAGAGGACTGTAAAGTTAAAGAAGGCTTACAAAAAAGTTTAAAGAAGAGTAGGAATTAATGGAGTAATAGAAAGAAGAAAGGAAAGAAGAGTGAAAAGGAGTAGCTACGGATAAAGAGAGTGAAGAGGGAAATACTGCAAGAAGGAGATTAAAATGGACTGAAGAAGAGAGGGAGTGTGAGATAAAGTAAACTGAGAGGGATAGAAAGAAAGATGGAGAGAAAAGTAGAGAAAGTAGAGTAGCCTTAATATTCCTAGTTAGAGAGAAGAGGAGCCTGAACCTTGGCGCAGGTGTCAGTGAAGCACAGGTGCTAGCCAATGTAATGACCCTATTATGATTTCACAATGGCCCAATGTAAGGCAATGGAAAAATGTGTATTAGTTCTTCTAATAACTTATATTAAAGTAGACTGAGAGGGATAGAAAGAAAGATGGAGAGAAAAGTAGAGTATGGAAGGTGTCTCTTATCTTAAAAAGTTAAGCGGTTCGAGCTAAATTAAGCGCAGAAGTTTGTTACAAAGAATACGAACTATAAGAAGCCTAGCAATGCAGGGCATTTCATGCACTCTAATAATGGTGACTACTGAAGTGTCAGCCATAATACAAATTATTCTGTGAACGTAGGTCTATGTGTTCACTAATAACTGACAAAATCAGTTTTCCAAAAATTACTGTTTATTTCACCATCACTCCTACACACAGTAACGTAAGTGAAGAAAACGTGTGTAGGAGTGATGGTGAAATAACAGTTATTTTTGGAAAACTGATTTTAATTATTAGGCCATAGGCATGTACATGTTGTATCGAAGTTTGTTAAATAACGTACAAACGAGTACTACACAACTATTAAAGGTTATGACATCCTTTTCATGTTCGAAGTTGTGCTAGTTTTGTGGTCCTATTCGCGTGGGCCACAGTTAAAGTGAAGACCTTCGCATTTTAACCGTGTACCTTAACCGTCCTATTGTGTTTTGGTCATAGTGACCCGAAACTATTTTTTAAATGTTGCAAACTTGTGGAAATCGTTGATGAAACTTAACGGCTATGTTGCTTGCTTCCTAAAATGTCCCCAAAAGTTATCTATATTTATCGATTTTTTAAAAGTCATTTTCAGTGTAGCCCCTACAGAACTAACGCCTACTGTGATTTTTTTTCCAATATGACCTGAAATAACTCCTGATATATGAGCTGCTCTGTCTCACTTAGTGTAGCCTACGATAAACTAGCCAGCCCCTTCCCTCATATTCATGGAATTCCAATCTCAAGAAATAGATTTTAGAATGCAATTAGCAATGCATTTCAGCTTTGTATCCATGTTTTTAACTGGTTTCCTCCCTCCATGTATTTCCCCCACTACAACACACTTACACTTGTCATTTTTTTTTTTTTTTTGCATGATTAGACCTTACTTCAAAATGTGATGGTGAGTGCACATAATTGTTAGCTACGCTAATATATAGCTTTGTATTAGGATTAGCATTAACATGCTGGTGATAATCCCCATTTCTCCTGTGCCAATCTTTATGATATTAGCATGTGCAGTTCTTACCATTGCATTTCTACATTTATTTATAGATAGCACGAGAACATCACTAGATGCTCTAGGTTGCCCAATGTATTGTATAGGCCAACCTGAGAAGATACAAAAAAAACTTAGCTTAAAACTAAAAATGTAGGGGTAATTTGTAATTAAGCAATTTGAGTAGACACTTGCAGATGTGTACATGTGCGCCTCAGCCAAGGCCTCACAGTGAGAAACAAAGACAAATATAGGGATAGACTGAAACAAACTCTTATGATGTAGCAGTTCAAGCCTTGTTGCAACATTCCATTTAACACTTTCCAGGTTCAAATTTGCCTACAATGGTTGTGTGTTATTTTTTTATAAATACACACCCTATTATGGATTAATCCTTACATAATTTACTTTATCTGGTGTAAAGCTGTTGTCTGGGAAGTCCAGTAAAGCTGTGTTTCCCCCCCAAAATGTCCTAGTTTGTCAAGAACATACCACCCTGTCCTTTCTCAAACTCCCCTTGTTATGACTTGCTTTCTGTATAGCTCTAGCCCATCAACGAGACATTTCTTTACCCTGCTTATCCATCTAAGTGGATGTTACAGACTCACAACCTCCATGTCTTAATTTGAATAGGTTCATAGATGGTTTCATTAGTGTTCAAAAAAGGGTTTACCTTTTTTTCCCCAGCGTAGTTTCACCTACAGTATGTTGACAAGGGTTTTGCTTTTTGAGTGCGCTAGAGAGAGACAAAACCAGCTGACTTTGTAATCTCCTCTTTGGTTAACACTGTAACACTGTTTACACATTTAGGTGATGTATAAGATATTGAATCCCAGGTCATAATGAACCAAAGGTAAAAGGTGTTATTTTTTTCTTACATCAAAAGCAGGGTTAAGGATACCTAGATGTTTGCATGGCTGTGGTCTGCCTTTAAAATGCAGTCACCTAGCTTACTTTGGGGTTTTCTTATGGTCTACTACAGCACCTTTTTTTGTGAGTGTCTTTCTAATGAACATTGGTCAGTCCTGTTATCATACATTGACCACTGAATTTAGTTTGAATTTGAATTTGTTTCCTTTCCATTTCCTTGCTATAGGTGAGGCATTTATACATTTGGTAACTATGGTACAAACGGTGCTAAACTCAAAGTATAAGTTGAAGTACTTCACATGTTCGAAGTTCCGTTTTGTGATATGGCTTTTCAAATATGACGCATAAAATTAGCGAGGTGTTGAAATGATGTAAAAGCTCCAGCAGGTGGCAGTGTATGCTAACGAAATGGCAGGTCTCACTCTAGGAAAAATGTTCTGCAATACTGATGTAATGAAGTTATTCAGTATAGGATATCCATGCTTTTGTCGGGTGTCAGTAAATGATCAGGCATCATCAGGTGTGGTCTAGTGGTCTAGAAACAGGAAGATGGCATTGAGTGCTAGTCTTTGCCCTTTGGAAACCCTGTCTTCCAGTGAAAACCAAAGCAAACATTTAAAATTTAAATTTCATGGCTGGTTTGAGACAAGTTTGAGACTGAAATACAGATTGTATGACTTTGTGGGGGTGCTACAGACAGCATGGAAAAAATGACCGCAAACACATGTAGACAAAGTTATACCCTAATAACAAATAGATGAATTGCATTACAAGGGACTGTATAGCCCTGCTATGTGGCCATAACCTGCAGCAAGGTAATTCAAAACACGCCAAAGTCATGCTTCCTCTTTCTCGTCAGATACCAGACTGGATGGTTGCTCTGTCCCACCCCAGTTCGTGAAATTTCCGTTTTACAGTCTGGTCTGGTGGGTTTTTGGTTTTTGATACACACCCAGGGCGTGATGAGGGGGCAGTCCTGCAGCTAATGAGCTGGTAAAAGCCTCAGAGTGTTCCTGATTTTCACACTGGCATCTGTCCAAGCTTTTCCTGAGCACATCTATGAGTCTTCCCCTACAGTGCCATTTGACCCAAACGTGTCCTGTTGACCAATAAGCCATGCAGCAGCCATAATTTCTTGGTGAAGGATTGTTAAATCCTTTGTTATAATATTCAGTCGCAACCAATCCTTTAGTTTTGACACTGGGGACAGTTCCCACAAATATTTGTTAAATTAATAATTTTTTGCCTACCAGCTCCATCTCTTTTTCATTTCAACCAGGGCTGGCAGCCATGTCATGGATTGAGAGTGCAGCATTCACATGGTTTACCGTAATTACTCACATGGCCTCCATGGCTCTGGTCATTGACTCAGCGGATGTAACTCTGCCAAACTATATCAGATCAGTTTTCACCAGGATATGATCTGGAAGCACTCGGTGAAGTCGAGCTTGGAGTCCCGCTTGTTCTGTCCTGGCAGTTGGTGGGTGGAAAGGGTTGGCTAGGTGATACCATTCAAACATGTTTTGAAGTTCAGAAGTGCTGGAGAAGAGAAGAGAGGTGAGCACTGAGTCCTGATTGGTTCAAAGTTGATCCAGCTGCTTCAGTTCTAATCCAGGACCACACCCTTGGATGACACCACTAGGTCTGGACCACTGTGAGCAAAAGCCAAAAAAACAGGCTACCGAAGATGCCCTACTAGTCAGTTGTTAAGGCAAATCTTCATGTCCAGGACTTTTTGTGAGTTTTGGGCAAGTGTTGGTCTATTCCATTGGTCTATTCCATTGGTCTATTCCATACGACTATCTATGATTTATTCCAGTCTAAAGGTGATTTGGTCAGTGATGGTGGATGTTATTTTGCAATAAATCACTTTACAATTTAGTTACTTTATATGAAAAGGACAGGTTAGGACCAAGTTAAATAGTTAAATAGGACCTGATGTAACATTTAGATAATCAGGTCACCTGCAGAGTGATTCCCTCAACACCATGTATCACTGACTGTGATGGAAGCCCCCCCCCCCCCCCCACTACACATTCCTAAGGCCAACTGTAATAAGTGTGGCCTGTATACAAGGCTCCAACTTTACTGAATTAGACAGGAGACATGACAAGTCTTTGAGAGCAGCATTTGGTTATTGGATCACTGTGGATCCGTCGTTTGCCCTTAAAAAAAAAGGCTTGTTGCCATACAGACCAATGCAGCCATCATGCCAATTTCTCATGGGACTGTATCATCATTGAATCAGAATGAAATTGCTCCAGTTTCAGAAAAATCAATAAGGACCCTCTTGCGAACGGAGCAAAGAACATGCAAAAAGACCCAGGGGCTCAGCCCTATCAGCCATATTGACTGAACGTGAGCAAGTGAACACTCACAGTGAGCTTCCTTGAAAACGTGGAATACGGGTTCTAAAACAGGCTCTTAAATCTGGCCCTGAATTTGTATAATAGACAGACATGTGATTGACTATTTGTTCTTACTTATCCTGTGCCTCCAAGGTTTCACCTCTCTCTCGCTCTCTCTTTCTCCCCCTCCTTATATCTGTTCGTACTTCAACATCTGAATTAATTTAAAACTCAGTTGTCCCCGGCAAACCATTCATCGGCGCATTAACTCTCAAGGCTGTTCCGTGAAATACTGAAAAGCTCTCCAGTTAAATGAAATTATTTCTGAAATAAAGAAACACACTTGAAATGGCAGCTTTTGTGTGATTTAGTTCAGGGGAGTTTTGACTCAGTCTCTGTCTTTTAGGACTATAAAAGACCCCCCTTCCAAGAGAAAGATAGAAAGAGAGGGACAATACTGTATTCAATATTTCTGTAGCCCTTCGATGTATCTTTCATTTCATGTTCTTGGGAGTTTTGTGAATCAACATGATCTATTTTTTTGTAAACTAAACGATATCACAGTAAGCTACTGTGATGAAACACATCTACACATTTTTTTTTTTTTTTTTTAAATATCAGCATTTTATGGGTTGAAAATGGCACGCCATCTAGCAAAGTGTTTAAAATCATCCAAGGCCGATGCTGACGTATAGTCAACCATCGTCAGTTTATCTAGCCTACGTCATGATATAATTAAAGTAAACTACCTCGAACCCCATGCATTTTGGGCCTACCTTAAAGCAGGTCGTGACAATTTTTTTTTAACGATGGACACCAACTTTTCCCTGAGGTAAAATACTGAGTAAATTTGACACTGAAAAAAAGTGTTCAAATGACTTGCCCTCCCCATCATCTAACCTGCAGAGTTATTTCTGCGTTATGGCAATCGATACGAATGATCTCAAGTGTCACCTCCCAGCGGGCCAGAGAGCTGTGTCCGTGAACCTCGCCCCACAGCCGGGCATCAGTCAACTAGTACACCGTGTCCTCTGCGGAACGCACATCAAGGCATGGGCCTTCCCCGCCGAGCCAGACACAATAAGATAGAGTAGTTATTTTGCCGTGCAGATTGCCATTATGGGCCATAGACTACAGGAATAAATTCAGTGTAGGTGGTCTTAAGGTTGCAGGGAAGGCTGCCTCTCCAAGGGCGTGGTCCATCGAGGTCCGTGTAACACTATGAAGTCCGATAATGCTCTATACGTATAATTAGCCAAACGTTTGTATAAGTCACTTTATACAATTAAAGGACTGAATGTATTTAGTGTTTGTTGATAGCCAAATAGAAATTATGGGAGCTCTGGGAGATAATACGTTTTTAATACCATGGCCGCCAGGTGAATAAGGCGAATAGACTGCTTGCCCAGGCCTGCAGATGTGACAGGCCAGGAAATAATAAACTCCTTGACGTTGGCTTCTTCATTTGGCAAGGTCATTGTTTAGTAATTAGAATGTTTGCGATCTTATTGATGACATTATGCAACAATGCCAATTTGTAGGTGTTTTTACAACCCAAAAGGCTCTGTACCCTTGGTTGGCTAGGTGTGTTGGACGCGGGCCAGATGTGATCCAGAGTGCCCGGCGGTGAGTGAGTTCGAGACTACATCGGACACCCAGGACACACTATGACGTGATTTCCTGGTGGCGGTGGTGGGCGCGTGGTACTGCAGTTTCGTGGAGCGGAGATTGCGAGAGGAGATCCCGACATGGGCTGCGTCGCGGCGACATGAGCCTGTCCTCTGGATCACTTGCACATGCCTGAATCCACTCGCAGTTACTGAAGATCTGAGCCAGGGCTGCTTATTGTTTTCCCGAGCATAACGATAATAGTTCAATTAACGCTGCCGACAATTTTACTGCGTCGGGTGTGAGAGGGTCCAGCAATATCAGCGAGCATGGCGGAAAGAAGTGGCCGGCTGAGCTTCGGGAGCGGGGCACTAAATCGACCCGTTCCGATGAACCTGTTCGCAACTTGGGAAATAGACGGATCTTCTCCAAGTTGCATCCCAAGGTAAGACAAATGCAGCTATTGACTTCACAGTGGGTGACTCGCTAATGCACCATTGCGACGCAGTTTGGAATGCCAAGTTATTTAGGGTCTGTGTGTGTAATTTAGCGGACGGCCCTTACTAAACCATTGCGTTGCCTTTGGCATGCGGCCACTGGCTCTTTAAACTCGCTTTCTTAACAGTCCTTAAAATATTGCAATGTGTTGCAAAATTAAATGAAACATATCTGTCTGCAGTAACTGCAGAAATGTTTTGCACTGCAGCGATTGAGTTCAAAGGTGAATTGTGAAACTCAAGCTCTCAGACGGGCTGTCACACTTCCTAGTCAACTGTGTTATTCTGCCGTGGGTTGTTTTCTGTCCTGGTCACAAATAAACTCAGTCGCCGCCATGCACACCGACGGTGCAGGCGGGGGTTGTTCGTACATGTCGGTGCATACATTCCGTAGTTGTGAAGCTGTGTTCTTTACCAACCTGGCTGTCTCTCATCAGACGAGCATGGCCGAACACCAGTTTTATATCACTTTAAATGTCTTAGTTTCATCGACAGCTAGTAAGTGCTCTCCTGACTGTGTTGGTTTTGATAATCAGCTAGTGTCTGTATTTAAACACCCCTTGTGTTTGGAATCGTGCCCCCTACCTTGAGCAGAAGTGGCCCGTTGTGCACATCGCCACGGTCGCCCAGTTCTACAGACACTGATGCAATAGGTGGTGGAAATCAGTTCACCGCTATTTGATTCTATTATACTCCATTGTTTTCTGTTCTCCTGGACTGAATTATATTCTTATTCGCGATGTATGGTGCCTCGCCGTTTGTGGAGGCATTATACTCGTTTTGGTTACAAAGCAGCCAAACAGAGGCAGATTCCTTAGCCTCCCACTGACTCCTGCGGCTGCCACAGAAATGCCATGTGGCGGTCAGGGGGGGCTTGACCTGAATGCAAATAAACCCACTGGCTGCATGCTGGAGCACTGTCAGTCCATCATTCACTAGGAGACATACAGGGTCTGCTGCCTTTTCTGAAAAGTTTCGTTCTGGCCACCTCTCACTCTTTTCCACTCTGTCTTTCATTCTGTATTGGCTATTGATTCTGGTCGAAGAGGTCAACCTCTCAGTTAAAGCTTTGCAGGTGTCAACTGCCCATTATAATTCTTACATGCTAAGCATACATCCATGCTCACAAATACACACACCTGAGCCTATCCTGCCTACCCATGTTAACATTCAACCCCCACCAGGTGTGTGTGTGTTTGTGTGTTTGTTTGAGTGAGGAGTGTGAGGACAGACAGAGAATCCGACTTGAACACTCTTCTTAATAACTATTGCCGTGTTCTCTGGGTCATCCGCTTAATTGAATGTCCCTCTCAGTGAAGGCAAGCTTCCAGACCTCAGACCAAATCCACCAGACCCCAAGCCTCCATCACTCACTCACACCATCACCTCTAAAGTCTTCCTTTTCAGCTTTAAAAGAGCTGACTTGAAAACACTCAGTTTTTCTCTCATTATGCCAGAATCTGTGACATTATTGTCGAAGCACTCCCTCTCTTTTTCCCACTCTATCAGGACCTTTACAGAACTAATTTTTCATAGCTGACAGTCATCATAGAAACTACATTGACTTATGCACTTACAATGCAGAGGGGGAAATTGACTATAGACAGGCACAGATTGAACTCCCTGCAGCCTGAGAGACAGAGAAACAGACAGAGAGAGAAAGAAAGAGAGCTTGCCTGCCCGGATTAAGGTGTAATGTTCACACTGCTGTGTGCCCGACTGAGCAGTGCCATGCAGGAAAGTGTCTTAAAATGACGGACACATTTGGGCTTTGGATCGCCCAAGAACTGGGTCAGGAGCGGACTGTGTCTGAACTGTAGATGACCTACTTCTTTCCACCCTCAGTGAGTGAGTGAGTGAGTAAGTGAGAAAAGAGGGAGAGAAAGACAGAGGGAGTGAGCTGGTTTTATTAGGACTATTTTTTTTCTCCCCTGGAAGTTCTTTTTGGGGCGTTTGG
>NC_137911.1:7925774-7933274 GCF_963457725.1 Sprattus sprattus
CATAGCCTAGTCCACACACACACACACACACACACACACACACACACACACACACACACACACACACAACACACACACACACACACACACACACACACACACACACACACACACACACACTCACACACACACACTCACAAACACACACACACACAAACACACACACACACACACACACACACACACACACACACACACACACACACACACACACACACACACACACACACACACACACACACACACACGGAAAACTCACACACACGCGCACACACCTACACACACAGAGACTACCACTTACACCCTGTAATAGTTTTCTGGGTCACCCTGTTGGAGAGAGGCTAAATTCTGTTCTGCTGCATTTTTAATTGATTATATTTATAGATGAAAGGAAACTGTTTCACTTTCCCCCTCTGTTCTCATTGACCTTCATTGTGTGTATGTGTGTGTTTGTTTCGAAGTGTGTCTGTGTGTTTGGGTAGTGATAAGAGAATAATTTCCTATAGGTATCAACATGTGTGTGCATACGTTTATCAGTTATAGGTGTTCGTCTACAGTACCTTATTACTTACAATATCCATAGCATCTGTTTATCGCAAGACATCCATGTATGCATTAGAAACTTAAGAGTTTCACACACACACATACGCACACACACACAACAAACAAGCACACAAGCATTTACACACACACTCACACAAACACACACACACACACACACACACACACACACACACACACACACACACACAGTCACACACACACACACACACACACACACACACACACACACACACACACACACACACACACACACACACACACACACACACACACACACACACACACACACACACACACACAGAAGACATTTCTATAAATCATTATGCTGAAGCACAGAACAGAAACTTGCTTGATTTCCTCGTTATAGCCTCTCCAACTGTCCAATCCCCTTCACAGAGCCTGAAACCTCATTCCCTGAAACACTTCCCTGGCCTTTAAAGAAAGAAAAAGCCTACAAAGGTGACTAGATTTACACCAGAGACGCACGGCCCACCTCCAAAGGTCAAGCCAGTGGCCGTGAGCTCAGCACTTTACCAATCCAGCTCATGGTCTGGCCCTGTGCTCATAAAATAACTAGCTGTTCCTGTTTCGCAGTCGCTAAACGCAAAGCTAGCAGGAACGGTATGCATTCTGCCCCAGTGGTTTTCTGAATCCCAAAAATCCTGATTTATGGTTCCTGGCGTTAAGACCAGTTTTTATTATCGCCTTAAGAAAAATGACAAACCTACAGGACTTGTCAGATGTTGTAGAACGTAGCATTAATATTTATAGGCCGAATTCTGAGAGTGAGGATTAAAGCGACCCAGTCATTACGTGTTGGAAAATATGTGTGGCGTTGCATGGAAAATGGTTGTTTCTCTGCTGCGCTTTTGTCATGATTTCACGCACTCTTTCTCTCCCTCCCTCAGTGTGCATCTGGTGGAGTTCCTTTAGTTTCTCCCTCATCAAGCCATCATCTGGCCCCCAATGTGTCATAATTGGAATGATTTTAATTCCATTCTGTCACCCAATCTAAATTACCATCTTCACCACGGCTGCAAGCCTGGAATTTATGAATTTGTTACACTGATATAAACAAGCTATTACAGTATTATGGGACTGGGTGTGTGTGTGTGTGTGTGTGTGTGTGTGTGTGTGTGTGTGTGTGTGTGTGTGTGTGTGTGTGTGTGTGATCCTCTTGGAGAGACAGATGGGAGGTAGACAGGCTAGTCATGTGCCCTGCATAACATACCCAATGCACACGTGTACACATGCGCACACACACACACACACACACACACACACACACACACACACACACACACACAAGCACACACACACACACACTCACACTGAAGCAGGATGAATGTCGAGTCTGCCTTTGTACCCACCCACACACACTGTCTCGCTATCAGTATGTCCCAAAGGCACAGGCAGACTAGCCTTGTGCGTGCGTGTGTGTTTGTGCGTGTGTATGTGTGTGTGTGTCTAATGGCCCCCACTATTAATAAATGATAAGCACTAAATAATACAGCCTACTGATTGATGCCTGAGATGTTTTGAGGAGCAAGCTGAAATCTTTAAGGAAGAATCCAAATATGTGTGCGTTTGTATTTGGGGGTGACTCCAGGTTCATGTTTAGGTTGTTAGTCTAATGGGATTTACTTGTCTTAGTAATGATGGACTGAACATCAAGGTAACATTGTTACTTCTAAAATGTAATTGTGCCTTGTTAGCAGAGAAATTAAATCTGTTTATTTCATGTTTGTGTTTGACTTTAGACTATTTTTAGCACTCTCAATTTGCAAACCTCAGTAAACGTGTGTGTGGCTAAGAGACAGGGAGAGAAAGAGTTGGGTAGGAGAGATTTGTTTTGATCAGTTTCAGGCGGTGTGTGTGTGTGTGAGTGTGTGTCTTTGTGCCATGCCATCTTGCCAGCTATATCTCCGCCCAGGCGTCAACTCCCAGATATGAATATTACATGAAGGGCTGAGTGGTGGGGACACACACACACACACACACACACACACACACACACACACACACACACACACACACACACACACACACACACACACACACAGTGTTCCACAGCACTGCCCCTGGGGGATTTTAGAAAATGTCCCCAGTTGCCTATTCTTCACACATTGTGTTATATAGCCTAATACTAATGTTATAGTTATTTCTTAGCCACTAAGTGCATGTCTGAAAAGAATCAAATTCGGTTTTGCAGTATAAGGCCCAAGTCTCCGTTTCTCAGATACTAAAGAAGCTCGAGACTTAAAATGTGTTGAGTACAATGACATTATGAACATATGTATGAAGCGAATCCAACAAGTGCCGTCAGGAGGCCTCTGTTGATTTCACACGGAATGACCCATATCCTCTTGTACTGCACTTGAAAATAACTACTTGTACTACACTTGAAAACTACTACTTGTACTGCACTTGAAAATAACTACTTGTACTACACTTGAAAACTACTACTTGTACTGCACTTGAAAATAACTACTTGTACTACACTTGAAAACTACTACTTGTACTGCACTTGAAAACTAATACTTGTACTACACTTATAAAACTAATACTTGTACTGCACTTGAAAACTAATACTTGTACTGCACTTGAAAACTAATACATGTAGGGCCTACTGCACTTGAAAACTAATACTTGTGCTACACTTATAAAACTAATACTTGTGCTACACTTATAAAACTAATACTTGTGCTACACTTATAAAACTAATACTTGTACTACACTTATAAAACTAATACTTGTGCTACACTTATAAAACTAATACTTGTGCTACACATGCAAATACCCACACTGAAAATGTACATGGAGGACCTCCGTTGTTTCATCATATTCAAAGACACAGTGACAAGATATCTGTTCCAGATATGATGGTCATTTCTCACCAGCCACACAAACCGCACTGTAAAAGCTGTAAAGTGGTCATAAAATGCAAGATATTTACAGGTCACCACTTTCTAACTGTGATCTGAACTCCCCTATATCCTGGCCCCTCCCTTCCTGAGTTGGGTAGAGCAAAGGGTACTAGCTGTCCACTGATCCATGAAGAGGTTTTGGAAACCTCTCGAGTGATATCAGCATGGTACAGGACGGGAGCCGCTAAGTTTTTCCCACCACAGCGGTGTCCATCCCTTCCCTTACCCTTCCCTTGGCAGTCATCTGAAGAAGCAACCATTTCCTCCCCAGGGTAGACTAGTAGGCGGCACACCACCCCCTGTCCCTTTACCCTCAAGGCCTCTGCCACATGACTCATGTGGAGTTCCAGAACCTTTAATCCGTCTCTATAGTAAAGGCCCTTCAGTGGACCTACACATGTGTATGGAGATGTCATGGTGCTATCATAATACCCTTTCACAGAAGAATGAAGCCCAGTTCATAATGGCTTTAGTGAGTATGTTAACTACCCAGTGCCTACCTTCGTTATTTACTAATATATTTAGGGTTTCTATAAACATGAATGGAATAATTTCTGAGGGAAAAGCTCTGAAATGAGCAGTAGTTTGTTGCCACATAATAGAGGATTTATGAACCACAGACTAGTCCTGGACAGAGGTTTAACTGCACTAACGCCTGATGTGCTTGCATTTGGTATGCTGCACTTCAAACAGAGCTCACCCCTGACAACACACTGTAAGTCATATATGATGCTGACTACTTATTGGTGAGAGAATTTGATGCCATTTTATAGTCTGTACAAAGGAGATGTGCAGGACTGCAGTCCATAAATTAAATTAGGGGAAGCATTATTGGGATGATAGACCTCAGGGCTACAGTGCACATAAATTAGCCTCCACTCTCCTGAATAGTTTAGAATAGTCAGATGACAGGCCATTCAATCTGGGGAGAGTTGGGACACAGTCAATAACAATCTAGGTCAAAATCAATATCAGTGTCAACGTCTAGTGTCTAGACTACATTATAAAATGTGTCTTAATCTTTCAACGCAGTTGTGTTTTCTCATACATAAAATGAGACCACACACACATCATAATAAGTACCATTTATCTGTTCCATCAATCGCAGTATGTTCTATACGACTGTACGCCAGTAAAATACAGGCAAATAAATGACTAAATAAAACTGAGTCCTGGCCCTGAGCTAGCATTGGTGTGTTCCTGTAGAGCAGGATGCCCTGCCATCCTGACATTTGCCCTCCTCTCCCACTGGCTCTCATCATATGCCTTATGGAATAGTCCTGATTCAGCTGCCTGACACCATGAGGCCCATCTGTACTGTACCAGGTGTGTCAAATGAAGGGTGCAGCGTGTAACAGTGTGCTGTAACAGCAAGGCTGTTATGGGTGAAGGTTTGGCCTCCCTGCTGTAGGGGCCTGGATGTGTGTGTGTGTGTGTGTGTGTGTGTGTGTGTGTGTGTGTGTGTGTGTGTGTGTGTGTGTGTGTGTGTGTGTGTGTGTGTGTTGTCCTTTGAAGGACAGCGATGTGTTACTCCACCCTCAGGACCTTGTAGGCGCAGTCCGTGCTGCCGGGGACATTTTCAGTTGAGGTTGAGTGGGATCATTAGTCCGGGTGGTGCCCCTGACATCTCCCAGTGGGAGAAAAAGGCCCTGGAAGTGTCCCCATCATGGAGGACAGTGAAACAGGACCATTCAGAAGACCTTCAACCTACAGTGTAAAAATAACCACAAATCTAGAGACAGTGGAGAGGACGGGACGGGACAGGACAGGACAGGACAGGACAGGAGAGGGGAGGAGAGGAAAGGAGAGGAGAGGAGAGGAGAGGAGAGGAGAGGTGGAGTGGAGGAATGTGATGTGATTCTGGCAGCAAATGAGAGAGAGAGAGTGTGGGAAGAGAGGGGAGGGGAGGAGAGAATGAGAGATAGAAACTTCCCTCCTACAACTTTCAAAGGAATCTGGTCCTCTAGGCCGTTGCTCAGAGAATAAGGCTAACAAGGCAGCCTTCGCCTCTTCACTCAAGCATCCACACCATGCCATAGAACACAACACACACACACACACACACACACACACACACACACACACACACACACACACACACACACACACACACACACACACACACACACAGGACACAAACACATGAGAACACAAACACATGCGAACACAAACACTCACTGACACACACATGCACTCACTGACACAGGACACACACGTTGAGACACCTACACTCACAGACTAATAATTTACATACCGTAGTTTATTGTATCTGTGATGTATCACGTTAAGTGTCTTATGTGACTGCTCCTGTCATGTGTGTTTGTGTGTCTCTGTGTATCGTGTGGGCTTTGTTTTTCATGGGGTTTAATATAAGATGTCTAATTAACTGTAATGATGCCATCAGTGAACCCGGCCAAGGGTAATTAACTTGGATCATTTGATATGAAAGTCAAATGCAAGCATACATCACAATGTTTTATCTAATTGACTGTCCTTGTCAGTGTGTGTGTGTTGTGTGTGTGGGTGTGTGAGTGTGTGTGTGCGTGTGTCTGAATGTGTCGTCAGTAAGAGTGTGTGTGCGTTACCCCATTTGTGCGAAACCAGCTGACTATAAATGAAAGTGTCCTCTTTTGGCCAATATTTAAAGCAGTAGATAGATCTCAGAAGAAGCTAAATCAGCTCTAAGATGACATTGGCCCTTTCTATTCTAAGACAGCTCAGTTGCTTTTTTTAAACTTTTAAATGGAAAAAGAATGTTAGCCTTACATTATACTGTTACCAACGAGATAATATGACTTTGTCTTGCAGCCTTTCAGGGTTATTCAGGATCTGTTGGACCAGCTGCTGGTAAATTAATGCTGTCATTAGCCTGACTAACTACTGGCTGGCTGGAGTGATTTTTTTGACTTTTCCTGGAAAAGTAATGCATTTACGGTTTGACCCTGTTTGGGTGAAGAAAAATATTAACTGCACATCTGTTGGTAATGATTATTGTAATGTTGTATCATTCTAGCAGTGCACTTTGACATATTTCTGGAATGTTCCATAAACACAGTTTGCCGCTGCCATTCTCCCTTATAGTAATTACAGTATATACCAGTTTTGTCACTGTAGCGAACATATAGCTGTTTGGTAGCCCCATCCCAGGAAAGAGATATCAAGTCTTATTTCTAGCACTTGAGACCCATTACCTTGATAGTTCAATATGGGGCTTAGGATACATGTGAGTTCCATTAGTTTAATGTTGTCTTAATGTTATAATGTTGTAGTGTAGGCACCTAATCCAGCTGGTCTTTGTAGTCTATGCTGTGGCCTCCTCTCTGTCCAAGAAAAATGACAGAAGCATAAGCAGAGTAGTAGCAAACCAGGATGATTCCAACCTACAAAACCTGTCAAGTTCACATCCAAAACCAGGATCATTCCAACCTACAAACCTGTAAAGTTCACTCCCACAATATAACAGTAGCCGATATTGTGTCTGCTGTGGCAGATGTGCCGGTCAAATGCACATCTGTGTTTTGACAGGCTGTGGCTCACAGTTCAAATGAGAGTCATACAGTTTGAGAGGTACCCGCTCATTATACCTAAACTGATTTAGACAGCTGTCTGGCTTCCTGTGAATTTGACAGTTGACACCTACAATATGAAGGATGTGCTGATAGCAAAGACAAACTTAAAAAAGCCCAGGTACAGACTCTTCTTTTGATTAGCGGAGGAATTTCCTTGTGAAATGTGTGTAAGATAGTCAGAATGACGGGGTGACTCAGGGTGACTGTTCATCGTCTCCTGGAATAGAAACAAGGAGAGACAGAGCATACTGCTTATGTCGCTCCAGCCTCTTTGTTTTGACCAGAATAATGACCACTGTGTGTATAAAGTTGAAGCCTCTTTGTTCTCTATATTCCACAGATTTGTGCTTGAAAACATTGATGTGCAGTGCATTCACTCATATATAATCTGGTCTATGTGTGTGTGTGTGTGTGGTGTGTGTGCGTGCACACATATTTGT
>NC_137911.1:7940774-7945774 GCF_963457725.1 Sprattus sprattus
GTTTTGGGAATCCCTGCCGGACGCATTTTTTAGGTCTCTAAAAGAGGACATGTCCGGGAAAAAGAGGACGTCTGGTCACCCTATATATGTTGTCCTGTGCTATATGTTGTCATGTGCTATATGCTGTGCTGTGCTATATGCTGTGCTGTGCTGTATGTGGTCCTGTGCTATATGCTGTGCTGTGCTATATGCTGTGCTGTGCTGTATGTGGTCCTGTGCTATATGCTGTGCTGTGCTATATGCTGTGCTGTGCTGTATGTGGTCCTGTGCTATATGCTGTGCTGTGCTATATGCTGTGCTGTGCTATATGCTGTGCTGTGCTATATGTTGTGCTGTGCTATATGTTGTCCTGTGCTATATGTTGTCTTGTGCTATATGCTGTCCTGTGCTATATGCTGTCCTGTGCTGTATGTGGTCCTGTGCTATATGCTGTGCTGTGCTATATGCTGTGCTGTGCTGTATGTGGTCCTGTGCTATATGCTGTGCTGTGCTATATGCTGTGCTGTGCTATATGCTGTGCTGTGCTATATGTTGTGCTGTGCTATATGTTGTCCTGTGCTATATGTTGTCTTGTGCTATATGCTGTCCTGTGCTATATGCTGTCCTGTGCTGTATGTGGTCCTGTGCTATATGCTGTGCTGTGCTATATGCTGTGCTGTGCTATATGTTGTCCTGTGCTATATGTTGTCTTGTGCTATATGCTGTCCTGTGCTATATGTTGTCCTGTGCTATATGTTGTCCTGTGCTATATGCTGTGCTGTGCTATATGCTGTGCTGTGCTATATGCTGTGCTGTGCTATATGTTGTCTTGTGCTATATGTTGTCCTGTGCTATATGTTGTCCTGTGCTATATGTTGTCCTGTGCTATATGCTGTGCTGTGCTATATGCTGTGCGTTGTAGTACTGTGTTGATGTACTGGTATATTCTGGGGTGTGGTATGCATAGTTGTGTTGTATTATGGTGTTCTGCTGTGATTGCTTGTGTTTTCAGCTGGGTGTGGACTCAGGAGCCTGGATGTGTTTATGACATCTTTTAGCGCTTTGCAACGAGTAAACTGCTGTGTTATTTATGTGGGGCTATTGCTTTTGTATGTGTTTATATGAGAGTGAATCATTCGTTTATGAGAATAGTGCAATCATGAGTAATCTGACTTTGATTTGGACAGAATGATTTTGTGTCAGACAGACTGTTCTCACAGTGAATCTCCCGTTTTCTCTCACTCTCTCTCTCTCTCTCTCTCTCTCTCTCTCTTTCTCACACACACTCTCTCTCTCTCAGGCTGTGCAGTCTCACACTGAAGAAGCTGGTTGTGATGAGGGAGTTGGACAAGGAACTCATATCTGTAGTTATCGCCGTCAAGATCCAGGTATACACACACACATACACACACACACTCTCTCTCTCTCTCTTTTACACACACACACACACTCACACACACACACACACATACTCAACTGATGCAGAATCTTCATGCCTTGTACACAAGTCTGTAAAAAATGCATAACCATAACACGTCAAGCCCAGTGTAAATATTTGGGCTGCAGTTAGTGTAGATGCTTACACTGTGCGCTGTTAGTCAGATCAGAGGCCACATGATTTAGAAAAGAATACTGATTTAGAAAAGAAAAGACAGTGACACTTTATTATATTATTACAGTGCGTGGCACGCAAAACGTCCTTCGCAGTGTATCTTTGTGTAAAGTATATATTACTTCCTCTTCACTGAGCTCTCCCCTCTCTAAGTGGTTGGCTGTTATTGACTGCTGGTAATGTCTGTGTGTATTTGCTGAGTAGACGGTGGGACCCACAAGTGACAGTTTAATCAGTGTATGCAGACTGTACAGTGTATGCAGACTGTACCAAATGGCTAAGGCCATCATAGCAATGCGGGGGTGGTCTGAACGCAAGCGGTTGCGCGTATGACCTGGGGCTAATTGAGGAGATGATTTCTTCCTCTGGCTGCGTGCCAAATTTCTGTAAGGCTCAGGGAGTCTGACACAGGGGAGGCCATTTCTGCCGGCAGTCAGATGCAGCCTTCGAGCTTAAATGAAACCACTTTACGGACAAAAATCGTTCGTTGTTGAAATCGTTAGATTTGGTTTAGATCAGGGTCTGGAAAGGAAGAGGTGAGAGCACCTGCTTGTTTGATGTGTTTTTCATACACCTTAAAATGAAGCCTAGTTTTTTTTTTGTCTGTGGTGAAACTGATGATGTAACCGTAGCCATAGCAAAGTCCTCCCCCCCCCATCCCCTTCTTTCCACGTGAGATAAATCACCTGCACATTAGTGCTGTTGCCTTGGTGAGAGCCATAGGGAATATGTCCACCTTGTTATCTGGTTCTACCTGACAGGGCGAGGAATGAGTAAGGTGTGGGAAGAGATGCCAGAGCTCAGAGATGTCAGTGCTCAAAGATGTCAGTGCTATGAGATGTCAGTGCTCAGAGAGGTCAGTGCTGAGAGCTCAGAGATGTCAGTGCTCATAGAGGTCAATGCTTAGATATGTCAGTGCTCAAAGATATCAGTGCTATGAGATGACAGTGCTCAGAGAGGTCAGAGATGTCAGTGGTCAAAGATGTCAGTGCTATGAGATGTCAGTGCTCAGAGAGGTCAGTGCTGAGAGCTCAGAGATGTCAGTGCTCATAGAGGTCAATGCTTAGATATGTCAGTGCTCAAAGATATCAGTGCTATGAGATGACAGTGCTCAGATATGTCAGAGATGTCAGTGCTCAAAGATGTCAGTGCTATGAGATGACAGTGCTCAGAGAGGTCAGTGATCAGAGATGACAGTGCTCAAAGATGTCAGTGCTATGAGATGACAGTGCTCAGAGAGGTCAGTGATCAGAGATGACAGTGCTCAAAGATGTCAGTGCTATGAGATGTCAGTGCTCAGAGAGGTCAGTGGTCAGAGATGTCAGTGCTCAAAGATGTCAGTGCTATGAGATGACAGTGCTCAGAGATGTCAGTGCTCAGATATGTCAGAGATGTCGGTGCTCAAAGATATCAGTGGTCAGAGATGTCAGTGCTCAGAGATGTCAGTGCTATGAGATGTCAGTGCTATGAGATGTCAGTGCTCAGAGAGGTCAGTGATCAGAGATGACAGTGCTCAAAGATGTCAGTGCTATGAGATGTCAGTGCTCAGAGAGGTCAGTGACCAGAGCTCAGAGATGTCAGTGCTCATAGAGGTCAGTGCTCAAATATGTCAGTGCTATGAGATGACAGTGATGTCAGTGCTCAGAGATGTCAGTGCTCAGAGATTTCAGTGCTCAGTGATGTCAGAGATGTCAGTGCTCAGTGATGTCATTGCTCAGTGATGTCAGTGATGTCAGATATGTCAGTGCTCAAAGATGTCAGTGCTCAGTGATGCCAGAGATGTCAGTGTTCAGATATGTCAGTGATGTCAGTGCTCAGTGATGTCAGTGCTCAGTGATGTCAGTTCTCAGTGATGTCAGTGATGTCAGTGCTCAGAGATGTCAGAGATGTCATTGCTCTGAGAGGTCAGTGCTCAGTTGTGTTCAGCTGTGACAGGCAGGGAGGCCCGAAGGGAGTGGTTGACAGCTGGGTTGAGTGAGCTGGTCCTGGAGCAGTGGCTGCAAATGGAGGGGAAAAAGACAAGCTTCTTCTTCGCCCCTTAATGATCTTCTCATTGTTCCTGTGCTGTCTCTCTTCCTCTCGATGACTCTCCCTCTGCCCCCATCTTGTACTCTTTATCCATCTCTCTCTGTCTGTATTCTTCCCTCATTATTCCCCTTATTATTATTATTCTCTCTTTCTCTATCTCTCTCGCTCTCTCTGTCCAGGGCTCCAAGCGTATCTTGCGCTCCCATGAGATAGTGCTGCCCCCTACAGGATTCATTGAGACGGACCTTGCCCTCACCTTCTCCCTGCAGGTAACCAGGGCAACAGGACGCAGCACGACCACAGCTGCCTAAGTTTAATCAGTCAGAGATCACATTTAACTGATATTAAACTGAAATATTAATGAGCACTTTAATCAGATATTACCATGGGGGAGCAGCCGATAATCACTGTTCTGATTATATCTCTTACTCCCGAGTCTATTTCTTGTTTGTCTGTGTGTGTGTGAGTGTGATCTACTGTATGTGCGTGTCTGTGGGTGTTTGTCCTTTTGTGCCTGAATGTGCATAATGATTGTCCACTTTATGCTCAAATGTGTTTTCATTGGTGTGTGTGTGTGTGTGTGTGTATGTGTGTGTGTGTGTGTGTGTGTGTGTGTGTGTGTGTGTGTGTGTGTGTGTGTGTGTGTGTGTGTGTGTGTCAGTACCCTCACTATCTCAAGAGAGAGGGGAATAAGCTCCAGATTATGCTCCAGAGAAGAAAGCGGTATAAAAATCGCACCATCCTGGGCTACAAGACACTCGCTGCTGGATCCATAGACATGGCTGAGGTATCAAACATGCACACTTCTTTGCAACCCTCCTTCATTTTCAGTGAATTGCTCTCTGAATTTAGTCAGTATTAAGAGTTAGTGTGTGTTTTGACATGTGTGTAACAAGGATTGCCATTGGCTTGAGGGCTCTCCAGAAAAATACATTCTTTCACACATGCATACACACTCTCTCACAAACACACTCTCACACACTCTCTCACACACACACACACACAAACACACACACAGACACACACACACACACAGATAGCATGCGCCCCAGGAAGAAAGTAGTCAAAACATAGCAGAGGAAATCCATCTTCAGTGTTTCATAGAGCCTCTCTATCCTTGGGCTTAAAGCTACACCATGAGGTATCCAACACACACACACACACACACACACACACACACACACACACACACACAGACACACACACACACAGACACACACACACCACACACACACACACACACACACACACACACACACACACACACACACACACACACACACACACACACACACACACACACACACACAGACACACACACACACACGCACACACACACGCACACACACACGCACACACACAAGGAAGTAAAGCTGGACTG
>NC_137911.1:7958274-7990774 GCF_963457725.1 Sprattus sprattus
CTTTCTTTGTTTTTCTTCGCTCCCTTTAAAGGAAAAAGAGCTTTCATTTTGATTTTGCAGTAAGGTATTGTGGTCTCGTGGTCTGCTTGACTTTGTAGTGTAGTGTTGTGATCCGAGCCAATCAGCTGCTCTTGTGATCTGCTTGGTCCCTCCCTCCCTGAACTCAGTAGGCCTGAAACAGACACTTAAACCACACTCCCCTCACTCCCCCATGCAGGACACATGATATTCTATTCAGTTTAGTGCAGCTCAAAATGGGCCCTTCTTCCATGAATCAGTGGAATAATGTTTTAATCTCCAACCACCTCTTAGTGTATTGCACTTTATTTGTTTGTGTACATGCATGACAAGTAACAATCAAGAGTTTTGCATATTGTCGTATTTAAACTAGTGAAGTGTAGAACTCCGTCAAGGCTGTTCTGCGTGGGTTGTGATTTGGGTGTGTCATGTGGTTTAAGGGTCTGGTTTGAAAATAAGAGAGTTCTGCTTCTCTTTTCCTTCTCCAGTTTTCCTTCTCTTGCCCTCCTTCCCCTCCTCCCGTCCCCGTTGGTATCAGGTGAACTAGCCGTAGACCAGTGGGTCACACAGTCCGTGACAGGTTTAGCTCAAGAGGCGCTTTCAGAGCAATGCATATTCAGTACTGTTCACTGCATTATGTTTTGCATGGCCTGTGGCAATAGGTGTTATAGCACCGTAACACCTATGATAAATGTCAGATATTACATTGATGAACAGCTTTTTTAATGCAGTATAGAGAAATAGCCAGCAGAGTGCATACGTTATATATGACAACACCACATCTAGACCTTAACATACATGGTGTTCCTTCTATAATCTTTATTCTATTTGTATTTCTGTCTTTCATGATATGATTGCAAGTAATATTGTGATGGCAGGCTCTCTCTCTCTCTCTCTCTCTGTCTTTTGCTCTTTTATACACCACATACACACACATATAAACGTATTATATTCTAAGAAATGTCACAGGATAGTGTCCCAACCTCTCTCTTCCTTTATCTGTCTATATCTCTGTTATTTCTTTTTCTCTCGTTAGGGAGTAAACATGCTGGTCCTTGAGAGAGAAGAACAACATCTGTCTCAATGTGTATATATTCTTCCCAAGAAATAATAGCATACTGTTTAGTAATTATTTTTTTTTACAAATATGGCTAAAGTGGGTAAATTCAGTGTAGTTGTGTGCATAGTGATAGTTTTTAAATGATTTCTAAGACACAAGTTGTTCTCTCTCCCTCTGTCTGTGCACTGCTTCCGGTAGATTGTCTCTCTTCTCTCTGTCCCGGTAAACCATTTCCTCTTTTGGTGCAGCTGAGGTCTTGATTGACTGGTGCTCCTTCTTCTTGGGCAGAATCATTGGTTGCCATGGTGCTGCGTGGCTACTGATATGCTGATGGCATGCATGCCGTGTTCCATGGCTTTGGTGGCAGCTGTGAAAGTGGTTGAAGGGTTATAGGCTTTGGGTTAAGGGGTTCCAAACAAAACCTGGAAACCTGAGTACCAACATGTTAACATTTCCTTTTTTATAAATATATGGGTAAGTGAACGTGTTCCAGGTTTTATCTTTGGAATATGGGGTGAGTGTTAAAAGGTATAGAGAAAAGGTTCCACTACATCAAAAGCTTTACAATAAAATACACAACCCAAGCTTTTGTTGAGGTTAGATTTAAAGGGCACTCCATCTTAGTAACATGTCATGCCAATGGAACTTGCATCATGGCATATTTACTCAGTTTGGCTGAAGGATATTACTGTAGGATCCTGATATGCCCTTAACTGACTTGATTCATTTCGGAATGATGATCTCATACGAGTTACTCAGGTTTGGCTGTGTTTGCATGAAGGGTGTTTTATATGGCCATTGTCAGTGATTTTTCTTAGATGAAGAAATATCTTCAAACATGGCTGTGATTTTCCAGTGAAGAAATATCTTCAAACATGTTAACATTGAAAACTACATGAATGTCAGTATGAAATTGGCAAACTGTGGTTGCTTTGACCTTGCAGTGACAGTGGTACTAAACAGTAACAGTTGTACCCATGTTTACATCACAATGGTCATCACTATGAATAAATATGTTATAGATTAGCTATAACATATATGTGGCAGTAGGAACAACAACCACCATTCAGTTAGTCAGAATCAATGGTTGTGTGCTACAAAGAAGTTACAGTGTTTTATGAGTTCTCAAAGAGAAAACCTTTGATGGTTCCTCTGAAAGGAATCAGTCTCTTTGGCATTAACAATGTAGAGATCTAATTTGTGACTAGAGCATTAAGAGAATGATGCTTCAAAGATCTTTCAGCAGCCATATATCTGGCCTCTGGCTGCAGGGTTCTTGAAGCGTCATTCTCCCCTGTGCATGAGCATGTATAGGCGTTTGATTAGTTCTGTCTGCCTCTTCTCCTCTCTGTAGCCCTGATGAAGACTCCTGTCAGAAATTCATTCCTTTCATCGGGGTGAGTTTGAGGAACCGAACACAAACCCAAACCATAGATCACTCCTAATCTGGGAATAATTAGAATGGAGGGGATGGGTGGTGTCTGTTTTTGTTTGACTACTAAGAGAGGTAAGCTGTTTTTTACTGCTTGCAGATGGTTAAAGTTGGGATTGTGGAGCAGTCGTCTGCCACATCAGGTAAGAGCTGAAATGTCACGTTTTCTTCAGTGATTCATTTGTCCTGTTGTGTTTTTCCATCTCACAGAGGAAGTGATCCAAGTTCCTCTCAATCTTTCCTTATGCCTTTTTCTCTATTTGTCCTCTTCTCTCCTCCTCTCTTCTCTCTCTGTGTCGTCGTCCCCCCCCCCCCCCCCCCCATCTCTTTCCTCCTCTACCCCCCTCTCTCTCCTCCTCTAGGGGACTCAGATGATGCTGCTCCGGTGGGCTCTGCTCTCCTCTCCTCCACGCCCCCACAGGTCTCCCCTGCCCTCAAAGAGGCATCCCCCACTCCCCCCTCATCACCGTCTGTCAACACCGGCTTCTACAGGTACACACACACACACACACACACACACACGCACACACACAGTCACGGGACGTCAGGACTCAGAGATGGAAGTTCAAAGAGTTTATTTGGAAACAGCTGGGGAACGGGGAAATGGGAAAACAAATACAAACTGGGATAACGCTCAGAAGATAAATGTCTGAAAAAAACAAATGGAAAACTAGATTGCCAAGCAAACAGGAAATCAAACACTGGAGATTATCTAAACACAGAAAAGCAAGAGCGCAGGGGCTCTGGAACAAGACAGGAGATAAAGGGAACACCTGGAAGTCAAAACACGGAGCAGGGACGATCTCGGAGACGTCGTCAGGAACTGGTTGCTTTTCGGCGTGTAGTCCTTGTATCAACGAGGCCAGACCAAGGAGTGAATGGAATGAGGAGTTAATATAGTGGTGGAGGGAGTGGCAGGTACAGGTTATCAGACAATCAGGGGATTGGGAAGGTGACTGAGGCAGGTGTATTGAATCAGGAGGGGACGTGGCAGGAGCAGGGCTCAGAGCTGGCGTGACACACACACACACACACACCCACACACATTTGTACTCCTACAGTATAATCTGCTCACTCCTCCTCACATCTCCACTCCTTTGCATTCCCCTTTTCTACTCCCCTCTCCCCCCCTCCCATTCCATGTCTCTCCTCCCTTCCGCTGCAGTTCTCCAGGTGGTGGGCAGGGGGAGCTGATGGGCCTGCAGGTGGACTACTGGGTGGCGCAGACGGAGCGCAAGCGTGAGGTGGAGAAGCGAGACTCCTCCTCCAAGAACACCCTCAAGTGCACCTTCCGCTCGCTGCAGGTCAGCAGATTGCCACTAGGTGGCGGCGACTGGGGTCCGCAGAACACCATGGCCATGACCGTAGTCACACAGGAGAAGAACAAGAAAGGTGAGAAGGATGGGAAGACAGTAGCATGATCCAGTGACATGTTTATTCACACACACACACACACACACAAACACACACACACACTGCCATAGATGACTGATTTGTGAACTATTCTGTATTTACTACATTGTCCCATCCATTCCTTGCCACAGAGCCAAGAATTCAAGGGCAAAACATATTTGAACAGCTTAGGAGAGAATGACATGTTGTTTAGCAGACAAACCTACAGTGATCTTCAAGTTTCCAGCAGTTACAGGCAGGACCTTCTCTGCTGTGTCATGTTTAGATGTTGATTGACATTGTTTGTGTCCCAGTCATGTTCCTGCCAAAAAAGTCGAGAGACAAGGAGGTGGAGTCTAAGAGTCAGGTCATCGAGGGCATCAGCCGTCTAATTTGCACTGCCAAACAACAGCAGACCATGCTGAGAGGTGAGTGTCAATAATACCGTCAGTACACAGCCACTCTTAAATCTGTTTTCCAGTCAGTCCAGTCAGTCAATCACTCAACTATTTCAGATTGGCAGCGATCCATTCCATTGTGCCAGTTATATATGACATGATAGAAATGAAGACACAGATGTATTGTTTTGTGTCGTACCCTTTCTATTTGGTCCATTAACTTCTTGACCCACAGCACATACATAATACGGGAATTGGGCCTCATTCTCATACACAGTTAAGAACAACTCCGCTTATGGAGTTTACATTTTTTTTTTTACTTTGTTAAGTGCCATTTGTCAGGGCTAGCAATAATCTTAAACTTGAAGTGCTGCTGATTCTCAGTTTGAATTATAAAGTATAATCACTGACTAATGTAGTAATTTCTAATATTATATTGAAGTAGTAGTAACTTATACTTTCTAACAGTTATTTAAATCTGTTCATTGTTTTGATTTTGATTTTGAAATGATATACCTTCAATATTTAATTGGTTAACTAGTGTGACCCAACAGTGTATCTCTCTCTCTCTCTCGTGTGTGTGTGTGTGTGTGTGCGTGTGTGTGTGTGTGTGTTCCTGCAGTTTTGATTGACGGAGTGGAGTGGAACGAAGTCAAATTCTTCCAGCTTGCGGCGCAGTGGTCCTCCCATGTCAAACACTTTCCCCTAGCCATATTTGGACACTCCAAGGGCCCTTACTAGGCCCCCCCCCCCCCCCCCCCCAAGAAAACAGCACCTTCCCCCAGCCCCTTACCCCTTCAATTTACCCATCCCCATTGCACAACCACACACACACACACTTACACACCAGGGTATATGGACGTCACAAACCCTACTTTCCAGGAGATCCAAGACCTTTGCCGTGTGCCAATACCATTCACTCATTCTCTTCCCACCCACCCAATGCCCCATCCAGCCTTGCACCCTGACATCTTAAATGAAGTATTTGTTTTCAACATTTTGAGACTCTTTATCTCTTTTTTTTTGCGTGAGGCTTGCTTTTTTTTTTACCTGAAGGACTGCTTAAAACCAGGTTGGACCCAGAAGAGTTTTCCTCACCTGTTTTTTTTTTCTTCTGTTTTTAAACACTCCCCCACTGTTGTTTTCTGCAAGGAGAATGAACAGATGCCTACTGATCTTTAAAAAAATGATTAATCCGACTAAAGAATGTGTCTTGGATTCTGTCAGCGCAGTTTAACAAAATGACAACTCTGTTTCAACGCCCAACATCATAGCCTCTATAAATGTCAAAGAATGATGGGTTGAGCTAAGAGACAAAAAAAAGAGGAATGAATTTGTTTGGCAACAGACACCGAAGAATATATTAACAGATTACAGATAATGAATGATGAAGTGACATCTGTATTAACGGCTGAATGTGTCACCTTCTCCCTGTATCTCCCTATCTATCTCTGACACACAGATTTCAGCCGTTGTTTTGGTGACATCAGCCCAACCTCACAGCGAATATCAAATGCATACCTTCCCCTATATTCAACCTCTGTTTTTCCCTCCATCGTTGTCCAGCCCTTATGTCTCTAGTTCTACCTGGATCCCTCCTTCTGCTTCTCTCTCTTTCATGTGCAGATCCAATTTGGTCTCTGTCACCATATCAGCCTAACAACAGTCTCGATCCTGGCTTTTACTATCCATTTTTCTTTCTCTACCTTCACTCTCTCTCTCACTCTCAATTTCACTATCCCTGCGTCCCTAAATGCACTGACCCCACGCCACCACTCCTTGGCCCTACGGTGACCCTTGAGGTCAGGTCACGACCTGCACTCTAAAAGCTGCCACTGCTTTTGTTTTTAATTGTTGTTATTTTTTAATGAATTAGCTTGTGTCGTCTTCTTCTCGCTGCGCTCATGTGTGAATGTATTCTCAGAAGGTACCCAAAGCTTAAGCACTTTTTAAAAACTAAATGATGAGGATGTTCTCATTTTTTATGTGTGTGTTTGTGTGAACTTATTTTAATGTTTTATTTGTTTATTAGCTCCCCTTGTAAATGGTGCAGTTGAGCTTTTGACCTGTTCCTCTCAGACCGCCAGACAGGCAGACAAGACGCAGCTGTGCAGCCACTAACTTGTCAGCGCGTCGCTCAAAAGCCATAAAGCTGTCCCCTGCACTTTTGATCTTTTTAAAGTAACCTTTTTTTTCTTCTCTCTTCTCACCTCCTGATCCGTCCGTCACCAGTCAGTATGCAGAACAAGCTGTCGTCGTCTTTTTGAATCGGTGTGGGATTCACCAGTTATAGTATTTGGCCTTAGGAATAGTTGCCTGTAGAGCTTCTAACATTGTAGCAGGACGACGATGACCGCAAGTTAAGAATGGCCTACTGTAGATTATAGTTCTGTAATGTATGGATAACAACAGCTAGCACTGCAACTGTGCTCATTGTGTTATTTATTTGTTTGTGTTGCTTTTAAAGATATTTTTTTTCTATATTAAAATGTGCCTCAGCTGTCCTCCAATTGACCAAATGAAATTCAAATTGCCCCCTATCCCCTATATGTAGAACAATGTATGTAAAAGGTCTTTTAACCTATGAGCAGCTCTCGTTTGTGGTCGACAGTATGTGAGTGTGACCCCTATGAGGACACAGGTTGTCATAACCTTTATGGAGTTGCTGTGTTGAAATTCAGCCCAGTATATCCACTCAAGTAGTGATTAATGCAAAGAAAACGTATTTGTGATGAGTTTAAGAGGTGTTATCAACCCACCCACACACACACACTCTTCTTTGTTAAATTTGGTCTCTCTTGCATCGTTGTGGGTTCTTTTCAGACCCAGTTTAGCTGCCTTAAATCAAGGCAGTCCTGCAAACTGGAATATGCCATTTAAAAAAACAAACACAAAAAAAACATCAGTTGAGATTGTGGGATGACTGTTTTGAGAAGTTTCGAATGAGTTGAATAAATATGTGTTCACCTCTACATGTATTTAATGTTTGGATAGCCACCATAGTGTTTTCTTTCTCTCCTGTTCAGTTCAACAGTGCATTGCAAGTTATGTGTTTGTTTTGGTGTTCAGTTGCAGAGGGGTTGAAGGATCCCCTTATAAATATGTATTTGTAAAAAAATAATAAAATCAAAACGAGACTACCACTGTAATCCCTGTACAGGGAGTAATAAAACTAGACACACTAAAAAAATCTTTTGTCGATTATTTACCTCTTCCTGTACATCATATTGACTTCACCCCTGTCCATGTCTTATTTTGATTCCAGAGATACATCATGAAGAAAATGTCGATGTAAACTGTCTGTTGAACTAGAAGGAACGTGTGGGGATATGTTTATTAATGAACACTTTTACATATTTCACATTTTATTACATTACAAATGTATAAACCTTACATAACATTACACAACATAACATAGCAACAACGAAATAATCCACTCGTAGGTTCATTTTGTATTCGTTCTGTCCTGCACACGTTAGGTGTGTGGTGTGCAGTCTTTATGTTAAGCTATGTAGTTACGTCAAAAGTAAAGGGACTGGGGTCAGCTGGCTTGATGATGTCACAGGCAGAGGAAGAGGATCTCATCGGAGCAGGAAGCGAATGGCTGCACGACTCCAGAGAAACGCAACCAAGTCCTTTTCACGTTTCGGAATTTTTGTCTAGCCAACATGTAATTAAATAGACACCAGGGCTATACGTTAGTGGGCAGAAATGTATCTTACATTTGCATAAACGCATCGGATGTCAGCTGTCGTAAAGATTTCTGTAACTTAGAAGCGGAGTAGCCACCAGGCGCACCATAGTTTCCAAACAGAACCGAGGGGACAAGATGAAGGAGGTAATGGGTTGTGGCATGAGATCGTCTGTGGGGTTCCTGTCCCGGAGAAACATCACCGGGCACCATCTAATGAAGGAGGAATTCCAGCGACGTAGGCTGGGTGGTTGCACCAGCCTGTTCAAAAAGGACCTGCTGGGCCATTTTGGATGCGTGAACGCTATAGAGTTCTCAAACAATGGAGGAGACTGGCTTGTGTCCGGTACGTTTGGCATGTCTTCCGTTTGTAGGCAACACGATGTGTTAATGTTGATGAACTTAACGTAAGCCGCATTCAGCTACACTTGATGTCTGTGTGAAGTGATAGAATTACAGCTCTGCTTGCTCTGGCCATAATAAGTAGCTAACAGTAGTTGGCAAATTGCAACTTGTTTGTTGTGACAGACGTACAATGAGTGGTCACTAAGCACAGGCAATCCCACTAGTATGCTTATGTTCCTGCTGGGATTTATGAAGTCAAATGCATTGTAAAATTGTTAGCACTGTAAATCGAAAACATGCCACGCTGGTCAGACATTTGACAAGCTGATAGCTAGCGCTAACGTTTGAAACCTTCACCACGCAGTTGTTAGCGTCTCGAGAGATCCAATCATAGTTGGAGAGTAGCCATTGCGTCTTAATTCAACTGTCGGTGCATTGTGTGGTCTAAAGTGAGATAATAGTTTGACGAAATGCAGATGGTGTCTGATGCAATTAAACTCTTGGAAAAGATCGGATTACCGTTCCACGAAGTATCGATTGAATTGCCAACACTAGTTCCCAACCTAAGGCCACTTCCTATTTAGATTATAGAGGAGCAGTCAAAAAAGGCTGTCCATATTGGCGATCTTGGGTTCTGTAACAGGTACTCTCTAGAAAGCGGTGTATAGAGACCAGCTGTTGAATTTTGGATCCTAACCATTATCGAAACATACTGCAGGCTGTGAAGTGCTCAAGTTTATGATTCGGCCCTTATATTATAATGTGTCGCTAATTTCAACACACTACATTTTTTAGGCCATCTGAGGGCATTTTGTGTCAGGAGTAGCCTAGGTCTGTGTGTTTTTAGTGGGAATGTAGCCCACCTTACATTTAAGAAACGGGTTGTTTCAAGATCAGACGCGACGAGTTTTGCTTAATGGCCTCAATGAAACAAACGAATGCAATTTCTCGTGATAATCAAATAGATGTAGAGAATTAGGTCAGGTACCCCTGGAGCAGTTAAACGTACACGTAGCCTATTGTATACGGTCCCCCCTTAAATCAGGAGCAGCTGAGTGCCATAGCCTTAGAAGACCTGAACGAACAGTTGAATCACCTGAAGGACGGTTTACATGTTAAGTTGTTTAGACTAGTCAGGGGCTCTTGGTTGAACTGAGCTTCACTAAACTGTAATCACATGGGATGTAATCCCTGATGTCCATCAGGGTACATAAAGCCCATAATTAGCCGGTCAGGTCTGAATGGCATTGCATCTTTGGACACATCATTGTAAAGCTACTGACAAATGACACTTAAATATAACCCACACGCCAATAGACACTGAGGTAAATCAGTTCAGAGATTAAATCAGGAAGGCCTAGACCTACATTTACAGTCCCAGCCTGTAACCTTGAAGTGGACCAGAGACTTGGCACAAAGGCCCACCCAAACCCCACCTCCCATGTGGTGCTGTATGAATGCTTTTACTGTTTCATTTGCACTACACATTTCTGGAGTGGTGCGTTGAGCTTCTGGTCAGTGCAAGATGGGACTGTTAACCCTTCTTTTCTCTTTGTGTTTGGGGGTGCAGTGGTGTCAGTTTGGCTGGATAGGGGGGTCTAACAATTCGGTTTTGAGTTGTGGCAGTAGTTTGTAGTTGTTTTGGTTGTTTGCCAACACTGATATAGAATGTTTATAAGGTTTCTAAAAGTCAAAATCTCATTTTCTCTCTCTCTCTCTCTTGCCACCGTCGTTGTGTCTCTCAGGTGGAGATGACCGCAGGGTGCTACTGTGGGACATGGAGAAGTCCATCCACTCCCGGGCCAAGCCCATTAAACTGAAGGGAGAGCACCTGTCCAACATCTTCTGCCTGGCGTTCGACAGCACCAACAAGAAGGTATTCTCTGGAGGTAAGTGCCCAAAGCAGCATCCGTGTGTGGGCATGAAAGAGGTGTCAACTTTGGAGCTCAGCAAAGAGGAATCTGGACTGTCGTGTTTCTGTGCACCTTAATACTAAGAATGATATCTCACCTTCCCTTTACCCTGTTCCTCAATAATCAGCTCATTAAGATGGATGGCACTTTCCAGAGAGTAGCGCACCCCGCCACAAATGAGGGCAATGTGAAAAGGCTTTGGCTAAAGATCTTCTTGCATACAGCTCCATATATTCCTCTTCCTCTTCATTTCTCTACCTCTCCTTATCTTTCCTCTGAGGCTCTCTCCTCTAACTAGTAGTTACATTCCTGCACTTTTTATTTCTTATGTGAAATAGTATTTATTCTTACACTAGGTCTCTATTGCTCGTAGCTTGATTGTTTTCTCCTTTGTACGTCGCTTTAGATAAAAGCGTCTGCTAAATGACTAAATGTAAATGTGCTAAATGCAAATCTATGTAAACTCCATGTCCACTCTCCTCAATGGAGCGACAAGGTGGGCAGAACTTTCCCTTTGATCAACAAAAGTTGATCTCAGTTTAGTTTTCTAGTTCCTAATCAATTTGAAAAAAGGAAGGTTTAAAAGTATCTATTGACAGGTAAGGTATGTGCAGCTACTCGCATATACCCTGTCTTGTGTTAAAGTTCACAGACTGAAAACGCTGACCGGTAGATTCTTTTTCTCCTCTTATATCTCCCCCCCCCCCCCCCCCCCAACTCATAGGGAATGACGAGCAGGTGATCCTCCACGATGTGGAGAGGTGAGTTGAGAGTTATTCAGTTATCTGTATTCATCTTCTTGAACATAAACGCTGGGGAACAGTGTCTTTACTGTAAAAAGTCCAGTAAGTAAGAAAATAAGTGAATATCTGAGAAACTACACCTATCTGGTATGTTACTGGCCGTATATTTATTGGTTGGGGTAATTACTGGGTCTTGATGCTACACTGATGTGGTGATTAACCCACCTGAACCATCCTCCATCCCACCCCAGGGGCGAGACCCTCAACGTGTTCCTCCACGACGACGCAGTGTACGGCTTGTCTGTCAGCCCCGTGAACGACAACGTGTTTGCCAGCTCCGCAGACGACGGCCGAGTCCTCATCTGGGACACTCGAGAGCCCCCACACGGAGGTACCAACAGCCTCAACTTCCTCCCAGTCTCTAGGTTTACATAACATTATTGTTACGCCCCAAACCCCCCATCACAACCTTTGACGAGACGACCTTTTCCGGCAATTATAGGCAACTAGTTTTGGTACCATCCCCAATTTTATTTTGATAGCATATGTTCATGTGAATGACAGATAAACACCTGTGTCTTTTCACCTAGCCATCCAGGATATGCACTATGTAGTTCTGTGTTCCGGGCTGGAACACCCTACAAAAAAGGAAGAAAAGCTCTCACAGCTTGACATTTCCAGCTATACTGCCAAAAGACACCAGTTAGTGTCTGGGCAAGCTTCTATCAGTGTTAACTTGACAGTTGGTGGTGTTTGCAAAGTTTTTGCATGCCTTTTAGGTAGTTAGCTTGCAAGTTTTGGAACAGAACTCCTTATTGCTGCTTTAATGAACATAATACCAATGTCAGTCACCAGCTTTCCTTATGATCCACAACAATAAAATGGCAAAAAATAGTAAAGTAAATGGGAATTGGTTGTGGCTACCAATAGAAACACATTTGAAATGGTGCGTACATGTGTTTCAGTAAGTGGCTGCTGAAAGGGAACAACACAGAAAATGCTGCTGTGTCTGATCTGTTCTAGAGTTTCTCTTTGGGAACGCTGATATTCCATGTGACTGAGTGCTAAATGTTGTTGTGTGTTCCAGAACCCTTCTGTCTGGCCAGCTACACCTCCGCGTTCCACAGCGTGATGTTCAACCCCGCGGAACCTCGGCTGCTTGCCACAGCCAACTCCAAAGAGGGAGTGGGGCTCTGGGATATCCGCAAGCCACGCAGGTTAGAACACACAGACACAGACACAGACACAGACACAGACACAGACACAGACACAGACACAGACACAGACACAGACACAGACACAGACACAGACACAGACACAGACACAGACACAGACACAGACACAGACACAGACACAGACACCCTAAAAGGACACATACTGTTGTATTTATTAGTCGGGGTTTAAAAAGAGTAGTGTTTATTTTTGACTGTTCTGGAATGGAAAACTGTAAAATCTATGAATGGCCACTCCGAAACTGACTGTAACTGACAGACTGTCCTAAAAAGATAACGTGATTGTACCACAAAATATATTTGTCATCTCTGAGAGGTGGGAACCGAACTTCTCCTTAAAAGGTTCTATGGCTTGGGGGGCACTGTAGCTCACACAGTAGCCTCGACCACATTCAGGCTTAACCCCCATGGAGGACACGGGTTTGAATCCGGCCCGATGTCATTTCTCCTGTCCACTCCCCACTTCTTCACCCTCTCATTTCCTGTCCCACTCTTAACTAACCTATCAATTAAAGGCATAAAAAAGCCAAAAACAAATCTTAAAAGGTTCTATGGCTTAACAAAAGATTAAGAATATCATCTACAGGCATCTCCTCTAGAAACCTGCCATTCTGCCAAAGTCCTTTTTAACAATATAACTAGCTGGAGCTGGTGCGGTTTCCTTAGTAGTCACCAGATGGCGCCAGTGTCAAAGAAAGATCTGTAGACACCAACAAGCGTGCATGGCCTTTTGTGTGATTCAGGTTTTAAAAGGAATCAAGCAATAGATGATGCAATAGGTCTCAATGGCATCAGTCATACAATGACAAATGCATGTTTCCTATTTCTCAGGGATTCATTCAGAAAGTTTGAAAAAAAAACAGCACAACTCGCATGCCTTTAACATTTCTCACTGAGTGTTGCAAAGAAGGTTCTCATGGGAACATTTTCATTTTGCACCACATCAAATTATTCAAACAATAAACATTTATAATATGTGTCATTAACAAGCTATTACATGTTCAGGTTTAAGTTGATGTCATTATTTATCTCGATTGTTTGTGCCTACTTGATATTGTGGTCTTTTCAGCACCAGTGTCTAGTGTTTTACATTCAGGGGTTAATTCTGTTTCTCATGCTTCAGAACAGTGAGCCTGTGTCAGAGAAAACTATCTCTGTCTAACCATCTAAATGAGTGCAATGTTACTTTACTACATACACTCACCGGCCACTTTATAAGGTACACCTTCCTAGGACCTGGGTTGGACCACCTTATTCGTGGCATAGATTCAACAAGGCCCTATAAACATTCCTCCGAGATTTTGATCCCTATTGACATGATGGCATCACGCAGTTGCTGCAGATTTGTCGGCTGCACATCGCTGATGTGAATCTCCTGTTCCACCTCATCCAGAAAGGTGCTGATTTTGGAGGCCACTTGAGTACAGTGAACTTGTCGTCAGTTTCAATGAACCAGTTTGAGATGATTTGAGCTTTGTGACATGGCGTGCTATTTTGCTGGAAGTAGCCATCAGGAGATGGGTACACTGTGGTCATAAAGGGATGGACAAGGTCAGCAACAATACTCGGGTAGGCTGTGGTGTTTAAACGATGCTCAGTTGGTACTAAGGGGCCTAAAGTGTGCCAAGAAAATATCCCCCACACCTTTACACCACCACCACCACCAGCCTGATACAAGGCAGGATGGATCCATCCTTTCATGTTGTTCAGACCAAATTCTGACCCTAATGTCTGAATGTCGCAGCAGAATACGAGACTCATCAAACCAGGCAACATTTTTCCAATCTTTTTTTCGCCCAGAGAAGAGCCGCTCACTGGATATTTTCTCTTTTTCGGACGATTGTCTGTGAACCCTAGAGATGGTTGTGTGTGGAAATCCCATTAGATCAACAGTTTCTGAAATACTCAGACCAACCGGTCTGGCACCAACAACCATGCTACGTTCAAAGTCACTTAAATCACCTTTGGTATGCATTGACGAAATGTAAACTGGTGTGTGTATGTATGTTTATGTATATTGTATGTTTAAATATATATTTATTTATAACTGATATACCTCTTCTGTTATGCTGGTAAATGAGTTAATGTGCTGTGCATGTTAAATCAGAAGTTGGCTACTGTTGTTTTCATCTTTTGCCATGAACTCAACCCATCCCTTTATGTCTTTTTGGTATTCTCTCTCTCTCTCTCTCTCTAGTTCTCTGTTGCGGTACGGCGGGAGCCTGTCTCTGCAGAGTGCCATGAGTGTGCGCTTCAACAGCACGGGCACTCAGCTGCTGGCGCTGCGCAGGCGTCTGCCCCCGGTGCTGTACGAGCTGCACTCACGCCTGCCCAGCGTCCAGTTCGACAACCAGGGCTACTTCAACTCCTGCACCATGAAGAGCTGCTGCTTCGCTGGGGACAGAGACCAGGTAAGGGGATGGAGAGGCGGATCACACACACACACACACACACACACACACACACACACACACACACACACACTCGCTCACTCGTTGTGCACAAACGCACACTCACATAGCCTCAGGTACACATTAAAGAATATTGTAGTTGAATTAATTTATTGGTCAACCTAATTCATATTGTCAAACATATCCTTGCTCACTCACAGTTATGAACCATAGCAGCAGGGCCGGATTAAGACATTTTGAGGCCTGGGGCTAATTACCAGGATGAGGCCCCTATATAGCCCCGACGCACATCATGACACGCACACAAACCCACGCCAGGTGCACTGACACATCAGTGCTTTAAAGTCCACAGAACCACTCTATAAATATGATCAGTTTAAAGCCAAGGATAAAATGTATGTGTGTAGGAGACTACACTGCAGACAATAATAAACCAATAATGTAAATGTATACATATTTCCATTCATTCAAAAGCAAAAACAAGGCTAAATAGCCAGGGAATGAAATAACGAATTGATTAAGCATATGCCTATTAGTGAAGCAACAGCTTGGCTCCGCGCCCACATTTCTATGCGAGAGCACGGACGTGCGGTCAGGGGAGGCAGACTACTGGTCTGTGATATAAATGTATTTTCTGCATGATTCCAATCATTTCAAGCAGTTTTATAATCAAAATCGCTGAATTTGCGCATGTCCTGTTAAAACAGACGACAGCAAGACGATGAGGCAACGACGAGCTGTGCCTCATCTCAGATTGCGCAATATCTCACAAACTGGATTGAGCGTAGAACCTATTAAGTCCTGCTGATCTGACAAAAAACCTCAGTGAAAACCTCTACACTTATATTTGACCATGATTCTATAGCTAAGCTAAAACATTTCACTTAGCTATGTCTAACTGGCTTGCAAATAATTTGTCTACAATTTTCAATGAATTAGCCTAATCTGCAGCGATATGCATGAGGATAAGAACTCATACATCTTCAATTGCTGAAAGAATTTACGTTTTATTAGGCCTATTTAGATGGAACCGGGAAGCCTGGCTTGTTACCTGCATCATCGTATTTGAAAGCACGTTATTAAAAGCGTTTATCCCTGTCTTAAAGCGATGTGGTGCGAACCAAAGCAAAGTTTAGAAATGTGAATTTATCTTCTTCAGTCTTACTTTGCACTTGAGGCCTTTTGCGATTAGAGGGTCACGGTCCACGGACCAGTTTTTTGGCCCTACTCTCGTGCTTTCTTTGACCGGACATTTTCGCGCATTATAATTTGTTTCTAATGTTATGCACGGTGCCGTTGACTCATTCGACACCGGGCAACCTGAGGCCCCCCTAGTGGCGAGGCCAGGGGCTGCAGCCCCTAAAGCCCATTGTCTTAATCCGGCCCTGCATAGCAGAAGCACTTAATTCCAAAATGGTGTTAGCAAAATGTAAATATTTGAATATGTAACTAACATGCACACACAGATATGCACTCTGTGCAGGTACCCATAGGCACAATGGTTAATTATTAATGTTCTTAATTAATACATTTCATCCAAATGTGTAGCTCAAAATGTATTAAGTCAAGGTAGGAAATGATGAAAACAGACTATTTGAAATGTATCTCTCTCGGTCTCTCTCTCTCACTCTCTCTCTCTCTCACTGACAAATATGCACACAGGCACAGACTCACCCACACACAATCTTCCACTGACAACCAGATGTTCTTCGCCAAGAAAAGTCACCAGTTTTAAATGCTCTCGATTTCATCCTCTTCCTCTAAATGCATTCATTCATTCATTCTATAGTCTTTGTCTTCATACACAACAGTTAGACACAGTCAGCCGTCAGACTGTCAATTTCTCTCCCTTTGATTGTTTCATACACACACACACACACACACACACACACACACACACACACACACACACACACACACACACATCTGCATACATGAAGACCCTCGGCCTCTGCCTCACATTTACATGCATAAAAGCTGTTCCACAGACATGAGCTCATCCTGGAGACATGCTTGTTGGTACAGCTGAATTCTGGGTAATTGACTTCCTGTGGTGGCCTCCACAAAACCAGAGCATTTGAAAACTCCCCGAGGACAGAGGGGGCACAAATAAACAGTCAGAGAAGGAGAGGAGGAAAGAGGGAGAGGAGGGGAGAGGGGGAGGCTGGTTCAAGTGGAAGGTGAAACTAGGGAGTGTCGGGGGATTGAAAGAATGAGAGGGCGGTCAGGGGTGATTAGACGCTCTTGGTTCCTCGCTGTGAATGAGGTTTTGTTAACAAGTGTGTTTGTGTGTCTCGTTGTTGGGATCTGCATATGTGAGTGTGTGTTTTGTGAGGCATTCTTTTAGTGTATATGTGTGTTCACCCCCCCTCACAGACATAACCATATAAGTGAGTGGAATTTGTGTGCGAGTTGGGGACCTACGATTGTGTTTGTTTGCTCTTCCAGGGGTTTAAGTGTATGTGTGAAGTGTGTATCTTGATATGCGTTAAGGATGTTTTACACATGTGTATGTGTGTGTGTGTGTGTGTGTGTGTGTGTGTGTGTGTGTGTGTGCGTGTGGCAAACTGTGAGGGTGGGCTCATTCTGTGGTAACTTCTGTTCTGTAGTGGGTGGTAGAGCCATGCCTCTGGGAGGAGGGAACCACTGAGAGTATCCAGGTGTAGCCAAGGCACGCTATGACATCACAACACTCAGGGTTGTTATGGTTGCCTGGCAACATAAGGTAAACAGCTCAGAACTCTGGCCTGGGCCACGGCGACACCAGCCCTTTACTTCTGCATTTATGCTTCGTGTCATCCTTCAACAGACAACTGGAAAGAACAGCCAAGTACACTGTGTGTGTGTGTGTGTGTGTGTGTGTGTGTGTGTGTGTGTGTGTGTGTGTGTGTGTGTGTGTGTGTGTGTGTGTGTGTGTGTGTGTGTGTGTGTGTGTGTGTGTGTGTGTGTGTGTGTGTGTGTGTGTGTGTGTGTGTTCGTCCAGGTGAGAAGAGATGAATATGGACATGACTCGGAGAGAGTGTGCGTGTGTGTGGCGAGTTGACACATTCATGTGACTGAACCTGAGCTCACCCGCTGAACCAATGGCCTGTTGTAGATTCACACTGCACTTTCAGCTGATTAAGGAGAAGTATCTGCCCTCTGCATAGCCGTCTCCTGCTTTCTCTGCAATTACTAAGGTGTTTACAACCTTCACACATTAGTGCCCTGAACTGCACTGGAAGCATTAGCATTTACAGCTAGCAACAGGATCAGACTGGGGTTATGTATTCAAGGCTTTAAATGTGGAGAAGTTAAAAAGGCAGTACCGCATTTGCCAATGTGATGTGAATGCACCACTAGCTAGCTAGGACCACAAGTAAACCACTTGCTAGCTAGCCGGGCCAATTGTGATCTGTGACATTGTGACATTTATTCATTTGGCAATATATTGCGATTGTGAATTGCTAGCCTTGTGATGAAATACAAATGCTAAGCTAATAGCTGATATTGTGTGATGTTAGACCCGCAGTGTGCTCAGGGAGGTAGAGAGTGGCCAGTGCAGACAAGTCCTATCAGAGAGTACATCAGAAGCACTCCTGTGTGCACTTGCAGAGAAGCGCTGAGTCAGCTAATGCCAGCTCCACACGTCTCAACAGAATGGACTTGCTACCCGGAAGCAGCGTGCGCATGTGTAACAGGTCGAAGGGAGGAGAGTGAGTGTGCATAATGGTGAAGTGTGAGTGTGAGTGTGAGTGTGAGTGTGAGTGTGAGTGTGGGTGTGGGTGCGGGTGCGGGTGCGTTTGCGTTTGCGCATGCGCGTGTGTGTGCATATGCGTGTGTGCATATGTGGGGGTGTGTGCATATGTGGGGGTGTGTGCGTGTGCATATGCGTGTGTGCATATGTGTGTGTGTGTGTGTGTGTGTGTGTGTGTGTGTGCATATGTCTGTGTGTGTGCATATGTGTGTGTGTGCATCAGCGGTTTAATTAGCTAAATGAGCGGCCCAGTAGAAGCTTTAACAGCCTCTCTCTGGAAGAGAGCAAGGCAGCCTCGTCCTCTCAATCAGACCAAACCACTGAACCAGCCGAGCGCAGTCTACCCAGCGCCACATTCATGAGGCCTACTTTTCTATCCTCACTGTATCTCCTTCATGGGTTCATGTTCTTGTGTTTAATATCTGCAGTTTGTTAGGCACTGGTGGAGGGGTGTAATGTGTCCAGGAATAGGGACTATGGATTGCTTTGTTCCTTTTGAAGGTCTTCCATTATTAATGGTTGGTCATGTGATTGTGTTTTGCAGTACATCTTGTCTGGATCTGATGACTTCAACCTCTACATGTGGAAAATCCCTAAAGAGCCTGAAGCAGGTCAGATATGTGGTCTGTGTCTGTGTCTGGGTGTGAGTCTGTGTCTGTGTCTGCACTTGACATGAAATATGCTGTTTCATTCACACACATTTCCCAGGAGTGTAAAAATGTCTGGTAACTGTATTTCTTTGCTTACATATGTGCATCATATTTTATTGTAATTCTTTGTGTAGTGTTCTTGGATGAGGGAAAGAGTGGATTTGTGTGAGACGGAGAGAGACAATCTCTCTTGTGTGAGAAAGTGAGAGAAAGAAAGAAAAAGACAGAGTGTGAGTGTGAGTGTGAGTGTGAGTGTGAGTGTGAGTGTGAGTGTGAGTGTGAGTGTGAGTGTGAGCGTGAGCGTGTGCGTGTGAGAGAGAGAGAACTGTAATCCAAGCCCTCTTGTCTGGTTGTGATCAGGAGGTCCAGGTCGCGTGGTGAACGGGGCCTTTATGGTTCTCAAAGGTCATCGCTCCATCGTCAACCAGGTTCGCTTCAACCCTCACACCTACATGATCTGCTCCTCCGGGGTCGAGAAGGTCATCAAGGTCAGTCTCCTGTCAATCAAAGACATTTCTCAACAAACAAACTACAAATAGTACTTGGACATATAATGTTAAAAGAAGACATTTATATATTACTGTTGATGTATAATATCAGGAATATTACTTTCTTATTGTCACTAAAGGGTAACCGTGTGGGTGGATTCAGCTTGTGAGTGTGTGTGTCTGTGTGTGCGTGCGTGTGTATGGGGACCTTGAAGGGGTCATTGTGACACTTCCCTTCAGTGTGTCTCATCACACATCTCCCGCAAGTGGGCTCATCACAAAGGCTGTCCTCAGTGTTGGCCTGAGAGAAGGATTACATAACCACCTCCACAAGAATCTGAAGTTTATTGCTAAACAGTCTCTCAAATGACCACACATTCCAGGCGCTTCACTGCAGCTTACACAAGTTCATTGCACAGTTTCCAGACAAAGTCTTTACACCTCTGATGCTTTAACATGCGGGTTAACTGTGTGTGTGTGTTCTTATAACCGCTCAGACAGCCATCTCTGACACACCGCTGAGTGTACGAGTGAGGTCAGCTTTCAGTCAGAAAGTAATGGGTTGTCTTCTTCATTCCTTGCGCACACATACACAAACACACACACACACACTTGACACACTCGCTCGACACACTCACTCTCGCTCATCAGAACACATGCCTCTGCTTGCTCAGATAGAAATGTGTGCGTTAATGATTTCTCTCCTCAGCCAGATGTTCAGTGGAACTCTTCAGTGGTTGAAGTGATTCCGTGATTAGGCTGTATGCTCTTAAGTGTGTGTTTTTTTCACTTCTTGTGATGAGGGACTGAAAATTGTTCCACTGGCACTTGAAAAATACTATTAGTTCTTGTGTCCCACACATGCAGTCTACATCATACCTGTCATTTCCTACAAGGACATGTTTGCTTTGCATTCAGTCAGGGCTTTGGCAGGCTTGTTTAGAGTATATTTTGTACGGGGTGGTTTTCTGTGCAAACAGGGAGCCCCTTGAAGTCAAATGACCACGAGTGCAGTGGAGTTCAGTTTAGTGAGATGCTTTGTTATGGTTTGTGAAATTGGCACACAGATTGCCCTTTTGCTCCTCACTGTTTTCATTATAGTTTCTGACGCGTTTCCTGCCGGTTGTAAGCACCCGTCCTCACATCTCTCCATCTCTTTTTTTCTTTCTATCTATCTATCTGTCTGTCTCCCTTTACTTTTCTACCCTCATTCTCTTTTCATACCTCTACCCACTTTTCACTCTCTCTGTGCTGTCTCTCTTTGTCTGTCCCCCCCTTTATCTCCCCCTCTCTGTCTGTCTTTTCATCTCTCATTCCCTCTCTTTCCCCCCGCTCCCACTTTCTCTCTCCCACCTTTCTCTTTCTCTCTCTGCCCCCCCCTTTTCTCTCTCCCTCTCTTTTCTCTCTCTCTCTCTTTCAGGCGTGGAGTCCGTACCAGCAGCCCGACAGTCTTGGGGACCTAGAGGGCCTCGTGGAGGACAAGTCTCGGAGCCTGTACACGCACGAGGAGTACATCAGCCTGGTGCTGAACAGCGGCAGCGGCCTGTCGCACGACTACGTCAGCCAGTCCATCCAGGAGGACCCGCGCATGATGGCCTTCTTCGACTCGCTGGTGCGGCGTGAAATCGAGGGCTGGAGCTCTGACTCGGACAGCGACCTAAGCGAGGGCGCCATCCTGCAGCTGCACGCTAGGGGGCGCCGTTCAACACGCTCTACAACTGCTGCCTCTGCTGTAGCAGCAGCTGTTGCTGCTTCCACACCGGGTGCCGCTAGAGAAGGTACCGTGATGCACGCCGACCCCTCGTCAGGCATTGTGGCTGTCAATGCCAATGACGACGGTCACCACAGCAACTCTGAGAACTCGTCCTCGTCATCACTGGCTGGCCCAGAGCTGTCGGAGGAGGATGAGGAGGATGAGGGGGAGCAGGCGGAGGTGGAAGTTGAGGGGCTCTCCCGCAGGCAGCAGCGAGGGGTCCGACGGCGGCAGTCGGCCTTCATGCTGGACCTGGTGAACGAAGACTCGGACTCGAGCGGCTTCTGGTTCAACCCGGTGCCGCGGCCCCGTTCGCCCAGCCCCCCGCTGGACCGCTCCAGCCTCTCTAGCCAATCCCGCTCGGCCTCTGAGTCAGACTCCTCTTCCTCCTCGTCGAGCCCGTCCTCCTCCTCCAGCAGCGAGGGCGAAGAGGAGGAGGAGCAGCAGCAGCGGCGCTCAAACACGCGGCAGTGCAATGCAGCTCGCAGGAGGGTCCGCAGCCGCATGCACCTGCCCAGCCGCGACGCAGACGAGCGCCCGGCGACTGCGCAGGACCTTTGTTCCACGCTGGACCCCTGCAGCTACCCCAAAATCACCATTGAAGACGCCAGCTCCTCTTCCTCATCCTCAGGCGAGACGGGTCGCGCCAACACAGAAGAAACGAAGCCGCGGGGACGAAAGAGCCGGCGCCACCACCGTCTCCGCGACGACGACAGCCCCGTCCAGTCGCCGGGTAACCGCCCAGAGACGAGGCTCGGAGGACGGGTGTCATCCAGGAGCCCCTCCCCTACGAATAGCGACCATCGGTGTGTGTCGCGAGCTGGAGAGAGGGATGACAAAAAACGAGAGAGCGAGGGTGGAAGGAGAGAAAGAGCAGGTAAGAAGGATATCACTACATCTCACGTGGACTTTTTGGGCTCACAAGAACCCACAAGGAATTCTGAGGATCCCCATCAGAATCTCCCCGGAATTTCTGGCACAGCAGAGCTAGATGATGAGCCAACAGACTCTAAGACCCGGGAAGGAACCGGAACACCCAGGGTGAGCAAACGGACTCGCCAGGGGTCAGAACATCACCCTGAGGGATCATCACTAGGGTCAGCAGAGGGGTCAGATGAGGGGGCACCCTCAGAAAAGAAGTTGAAGACATGAGGGAGTCTCAGCTTCATATCATTTCAGACTGGTTCTGTTTTTGTAATTCTTAAGTGTTTTTTGGGGGGGGGGGTCGGATGGGCCAGGCGGGGTTTGTACAATCTGTGCGTGTGCGTGTGCGTGTGCGTGTGCGTGTGCGTGTGCGTGTGCGTGTGTGTGTGTGTGTATGAGTGAATGAGTGAATGTTAAGTTTTCATTTGTTCCTTTAAAGGAGGTCCATTGACACTTTTGGTTTTGGACACTAAAAGCAGACCTAACCTGAGAACTGGTAACCACAGCTGCCAACAGTGAAACAAAGCTCTTGCCAATTCTCTCATTCACGTTTCTTTGTACTCCTCTTTGGTTTACTGTCTCTTCTGCCCGTCCCCTGAAGTGGTCATCCACTCAGCTGTAGAAATTGTGGTCCTCTGGCCTGTGGTAAAACCACGCAAAAAACCCTAAAAATGAAAGATAAATAAGTTAAGTAACCAGCAAAAAAAAAAAGTTTTATTATTTGTGCATTTGCTAATAATTAAGGTTGGTGAGAAATATGTGTGAGGTAATTTTTTTTTGTTTTTATAATTTAATTTTTAGTTTGTACAGAAAGAAAACTGCCATCACCTCTTGACAGAAGAAAAATGCTAAACAGCTTTGGTTTGCCTGTTTGGACTTCAAGCCTACTGGACTCGTTAATTCTTTGTTGAACTGTTCATTGTTGAGTGCATGGTTTGAGTCGTGGATGTTTTCTCCATGGGCAGAGCGTGTGTGTGTGTGTGTGTGTGTGTCTGTGTGTGTGTGTGTGTGTGTGCGCTTGCTTGCTCGCTTGCTTGCTCGTGTGATTTTGGGCTCAGGCTCTGGCCATTGGTTTTGGGGTTAGATGGAAAATTCTGTTTCCATAGCAATCCTGTTGAGCACCATCTGTTTGAGTTGTGCATTAAAATTCTTATTCTGTCATGTTGTCATTGCAGTGTTATTCATTTTGAATTTGGAAACTGACTTTATCACTCAATGTGTCTGCCAGTACATTTTTTTGTATGCGCTACCAATTAAAATTCTAATTAGAGTAGGCGAACACAGAACTGTGATTTCCTTATGTACTCTCTCCATGTACTTATATATTCTGTGCTCATTTCCATCATCTAGTGGAGAATATTTTTGCTTTTGTTTCCATGGCGAGACTGTTTGAAGCTCCATTTGAAACTTGCAAGTTAGTTCTTAGGCCCGACGGGTACACAAACATTAAGCTCCACACATGTATCTATGTAGCATTGTCAGCATGCAAAGTTCAAGATTCCTATTGATATATTGATAACATTGATCTGTAACATTGATTCGGTTGATTCTATTGAAGTCTGTTCACTGCCATTGACTAAAGTAAAATGAAATAGCTGGCACTTAAAGATCCATTATTCAGTTTTGTTGGTATTTGACCTCAACGGCCAATCAAATTACACCCATCCTTTCTGTGCTTCTGACGCTCCCTGTTGATTGGCTGGGGTTGTTTATGTCTTGGTCCGAGTCACTATGTTTGGTGTTCATATACAGTGCTGGCTCAGTAGAGCTTTTGTGAGAACAAACATTGAATGGATGGCTGGAGGACAGTGACAAGCCATCAGCTGAATTTGATAAACATTTATTGGATTTGAATGGCATACTGTTCCTTTAAGCGTAAAAGAAGGAGCCTCGGTCAACCACTACACACACATTTTGAACAGATAAATCTACATCAGAAACTGAGCTTTTATCTGGCAGATCTTATGTTTTCCTATACTATATCAAACAAGGTCTCTCAATTCTTGAGTGCTACTTATAGGGCTCCCTTAATGTATAAATATATACATAAGAGACAGGATTCTCTTTTGTAATTCTCACTAAACATCTGAATTGGATGCCGTAAGTGTAATGCAGAAATGCCCCACCTGGCTGTAGTCATTTCATAATTGCTCTGTGTCTAGCTGAAACTTGTTGGTTTATGGCAACGTAAAATGCAAGACTTCGGGGGTGTGTTTGTGTGTGTGTGGATGATTTGCCACGCACATCTTCAAATTTTCTTTGAACAAGTACAGTTATCCTGAAACATAAACGGTGTTCAAAGATTTGTGTGCAGGTGTCGTTGTCCACCCCAATCCAGGTGTTTCCTGTGCCTTGCTTGAAGTGCTCCACAAACTTGCCCTCCTTGAGACTTGGACGGTCCTCAGTCGTGTTGCATTAGGGCCCGTCAGAAAGGGTTAGATGTGTGGATAGTGCCTGGGGGCCTGTGTTTTCTCTGAGAATGGATTGGCTTTGAGGAGCATCGCTCACTGAAGCAGCAAGTGATGTCTGACAAAAAGTCAGCTTTATTGTCCTGCTCTCCGCAGATGTTCACACCCTAAAGCGCCTAGAGCAACAACCTGCTTCCACAGGAGCCAGAGGAAACCATATAAGGAATCTCTCTCGTACTCTCCCTCTCTCTCTACACCTCTCTCTCTTTCTCTCTTTACACCTCTCTCTTTCTCTCTCTACACCTCTCACTTTCTCTCTCTCTCTCTCTCTCCCTCTCTCTCTCTACACCTCTCACTTTCTCTCTCTCTCTCCCTCTCTCTCTCTACACCTCTCACTTTCTCTCTCTCTCCCTCTCTCTACACCTCTCACTTTCTCTCTCTCTCTCCCTCTCTCTCTCTACACCTCTCACTTTCTCTCTCTCTCTCTCTCCCTCTCTCTCTCTACACCTCTCACTTTCTCTCTCTCTCCCTCTCTCTACACCTCTCACTTTCTCTCTCTCTCTCCCTCTCTCTCTCTACACCTCTCACTTTCTCTCTCTCTCTCTCTCTCCCTCCCTCTCTCTACACCTCTCACTTTCTCTCTCTCTCTCCCTCTCTCTCTCTACACCTCTCACTTTCTCTCTCTCTCTCTCTCCCTCTCTCTCTCTACACCTCTCACTTTCTCTCTCTCTCTCTCTCCCTCTCTCTCTCTACACCTCTCACTTTCTCTCTCTCTCTACCTCCTTTGTGTTCCCTTACGCTTACTCTCCATACCATTTTTCCCTCTGGCTGATAAGGAAACCACACCTTCACTGAGCTGAGTATGTATGTGTGGAATGTGTGCACAAAAGGAATGATTGATGGCTGACCGGGCTGATGTCATTGTCTCTCCTTTTATTTATTTGTGGCTATGCCTCCTGTTTTACATTCTCTCAAATCTTGCGTCAGCAGGAAATGACATCATCAGCTCATCCCAGTTCTACAAATGCCAGACTGTGGAGAGACTCTGAGGTATGCTGGCATCGGTTGTCCTTAAGTGCCCTTCCCACTGCCCCTGGGAAGAAGGGAGTGAGGGTCTACTTTTAGGGTTGGATGGGCATCAATGTTCATGGTTATTGTGACAGACTCACAGCGTGACTGGTGACGTGAGCGTGCAGCAGCAATCACTTATCTGCAGGAAATGGCGGGCCCTCATTTACACAACATCCTCCACCTCATGCCTGACATATCTTTTTTTCCCACCATTCCCATGTGCAAAGACTCCCAGTGTCGGCGTCTCCCCTCTCTGCCCTGCCCTGCTCTGAACAGGGGAGCCGGTGTCCTGCTGAGTGAGGAGGATTTTCCCATCTGCCTCGACTCTTAATCCCTTACAAGGTCTTGAGAGTGCACAGGGCAGTGCAGGGAGCCGGCTGTAGCCTTAGTCTATGCTATAACACGGCAGGAATGTGCTGGGATGCAGCCAGAGACCTAACAGACACAATAACAGCGACACAACAGACTCCTGGTCTTACTGCTGGCCTCAAGCTGGTCCCCGAGGGCCATGGCGTCTGATGGTTTTACTTTTGCAGGCCTCAACAGTTTCAGCTGTCATGAAACTGATTGGCTGTAAGGAGACTGCTGGTTGTGTTATTGTTTAGTTTTTTTGGTGACAGGTATTCTGTGAAAATGTACAGTGTCTCACATTGTAGTCTGTCAAATCTGGCCTAGGTCGTGCATAATCTCAACACATGTTGTTTCTTCTCATTCCTTCTTATGATTTATGGAACGTTTCAGTCAATGGCAGGTGCCTCTGAGTTTGCACACTTCACCAGGTATTGACTCACACTCAGACTTACTGCATGAAGATTATTCTACCGAATGGAAAGGACAGGAACCTATCGGAACATCCTAGCACTGGCTATTGTCCAGTTTTTTTAAAAAAAGAAGGAGATATTTCAGCTTCTTGGCAGAGCCTCAAACAAATGATTGTTCAGGTGGATGTCTTTTACCTTAGACTAAAAGACTTATGGTTAATGAGCCATGCAGGAGGGCTACAGTGAAATATTATCTTAGCCAGCACAGTGTGTGAATTGAAGTCAATGTTATGTATGGTTATACTAGAATGGAACTCTACGTCTTTCATTTGTCTTTCCAAATGTTTTAAATAATATATTGATAATGAAATTAACCACAAGGAATTACTGACAGCACCTGCATAAAGCGGGGAAAAGTGCTGGGAAGAGTTCTCAAATTGCTCTCACAAAAGTGATTTAAATAATGAGGATTTAATTTTTAAAACACTAACCAATTGCACCTATTTATATTCTTGTAAGTACTGATATAAGCAATAGAGAGGGAGAGTAATTGGGAGCTCTCTTTCCAAATTTGTGAATCTGTTTCTTGTTCTCATCATGAGTGTCTGTGTATCTGTGTAGCTTTTAGTCAGGCCTAGGCATACCTCTCTGTGTGTGTGTGTGTGTGTGTGTGTGTCATTTTTTTCCCCCAGCCTGCTTGCATGACCTGTTCATTCAGGCTTATTTAAGGGGTTGAAATTGACAAAGGGGAATACTTCAGCGCTATCAAATCAAATAATAGGTGCAACATCCTCAGTGGCCTCATAATGCAGGGTGCCACATGTGTGTATACAGTGTGAATGATGTGAAGGGCTCCCTGATTACCCACAAACTGCAGGATCCTATACTGAGAGTCTCCCCAGACAACCCTTCAAGCAGAGGCCAGTCTGATTATAAACAATACAATACTGAAACATCTGGGCCGCTTAAGCAAAAAGAAAGGAAGGAAATGCCAATACATGGTAGACCCAGTTGGTCTGACAGTTGTGCCTCACTCTAAATCATATGGTCTGTCAGTCAACCACTATCTTTCTCTGACACACACCTCAGCTCCAACACATTTGAATGGTTCTCACTGCAGTCGGCTGCATATCAAGTTTGATTCAGTAATGGTATCTCAATGCAAATTCCTCTCAAAGTCTTTAAACCTCATTCAGCTGAAGTTCCTCAATTGTTCATTTGATATTGGATCATGGCGTTATGGTGAGAGAGTGGATTTATCTGATAACTTTCATCTTAGGAAAATGTGAATGTTAAAGCTGTCCAGACAGAAGAGTGAGCAGATGTTAACAGCTGCATAGAAAATAGACTTTGCAGCAAAGAAACCCCTATTTTGACATACACAGTACAGAATAATATGGGGAGACAATTATAGTCATTATTTTCTGATCCAAGATTATAAACATCACTATTGACTGTGACTTGCATTTTGGTGACACAAAGGTATGAAATTGAAGGCACTTTGGGCATGCATGCATCTTCATTTTAAAGAGTAAGCCTAATACATTACTGGTGGCTTTAATCCCTAAACATACCAGTCTTTTAAAAACACACTGGTTTTGCAGGGTATAAGTGGTCTGTGACAGGCATATAAAATGGAAAAGAGAAGTGGGAGCTCGACCTTTTGATGTTTAAATGTCTACCAGAATGTCTCCAGTCGTCTGTAATCTGTTAACCGTGAGTATCACCAAGGAAAATAGTCGACTTGCCTGGTATGCAATTTGGCGGCTTTGGCACAATTATCAACCCCTCTCTACGCTTAGTCATCGTCCGCTGCTGCTGAGAGAGAGAGAGAAGGAGGGGAGTAGGAACTGCGCTTCCCCAAAGCAGGGAATACTGAATGAGTTGGCGGTCTGTACTTTCTCTGTGACATCACTACTTTCCCAAACATTCGACGCTTGGAAGTTTGTCCATATAAGGAAGAGAGCTCCTGTTTCATCGTTCAACTGAGTACGGGAGTTGAGGGGCCTGCCCTCGCTATGCGCCTCTTCTCCGGGGCCGCACTGTAGTCTGTACGGCCCGCCTGGACGGTTTTACCATACAAGGCAGAGACCGGCGGTAGCGTACTAAGTCGCTAGTTGCTTATATGACAGCGCGGATTCCGACAGAGCATCGCCTCGGTGACTGCACAGCGAGAGATTTTCAGTAGCGCAAACGGAATTTCCGGGGAAGAGATGGAACGGACAGATTTAAGGACACAAAACGAATGCTTTGTAGCCTTTTGACTGTTTCCTGGAGGTGTGCCTTAAGCTCAAAATGAACGTAGTCTAGTACCACTGGAGCCTAAGTAAATATGCCTCATCACAGAAGGATGGAGAGAACCGAATAGATTCCGTCTGCAATGGGACTTAAAATAGCTTGTAGAAGTCTGTCTGGGAATCGCACCAAACTCAGAATTCCAGTGTCAATCTGAAAATGTACTGTAGCGCAATCATGGTGTTTCCCAGTAGGCTATCTCAAAAGCAACGCAGACTATCCCAAAACAATAGACTACCCTACAATGGTACAACACATTATCAAAATAGATTTAGTATTGTACAGGCTGGAACATTACATTACGACTCAAGCCTAAATAAAATATAAATACACACACCAAAACCACAGGCTAAAGTTTCAAGTAGGTCTGTAGTTAGCCTATCAATCACTGACTAACTTCCCCGCCTGCTTCCAATAAATCAATTGCCAATTGAATGCCTTATTCTTTTTTTTATTGGCCGTTTTAATAATTCAAGTATATGTAATCAACATACGGATACTCTTCAACTTAATCAAAGCAACGGTACAAAAGCATTGTTAAAGCCTTTCGACTGTCATCTCGGTAGACATTTTTAAATTCACTCCGTCACTGCGGTGGAGTTAGGCGTTCCCGACAAGGTTTAATTTTAAGATTAGGCTACTGACACAATGTTCAAAAAGGCTGAAGGGTGTGGTCCCAGGTGGGTTTACTTCAGCCAAGTCTAGATTCAGGTCTGGTGTTAAAACTGACGTGGAGCGCCCTGTTCCTTCACGTGAGACCTCAAAGGGAAATGTCCAGGGCGAACTGATGGATTAAATATGCAAATAACACGCTGTGGCGAACAGTCAGATACTTTTAGCTCAGGCAAAATACCTATCCATGAGACGAGCAACCAAGCCTATGCAGTCAACCTCCACTAAATCCTGATACTGACGACTGAATTAGCCAATAAGCATAGGCTCTTCAGGAATGGGTGGGATTTAAGAATTACTACAGCAACCAATGAAGTGACCACCTCCGTCATTGGTTTATTCTTTCTACATAGCAAAGTTTCGGCTTTTGTCGGCAGTGGACTAGATCCTGCCTACTCGCCACTCTGTAGCGCGGCTGTAAAAAAGGAAGGCCACGAAAGAAAAGGAGGCTAGTACTCGGGCAAGAGTACGGAGAGCGAGTGAGGCAGGGAGAGTCAGAGAGAGGTACAGTGACAGCCAAGGGGCCGTTAATTTCGTCCACAGCGTCTTGAGTGTGTGGAGGAGAGGCATAGTACTGCATCATCTCTTAGCCGCTGAAGAACGGGGAATACCATTAGGAACTAGCGCTTTCAAAAATGGATCAATATGACGACGATGAAAATCATTACATGCCCCAAGAAGATGACTGGGATCGCGATCTCCTTCTGGATCCTGCATGGGAGAAACAGCAGCGGAAGGTATGGAGAATTACTGAACAGTAGGCAATCTTCCCTGTAACGGCAGGAAAAAGGTGTCCGTGAGGGAAGTGTGTGTGAGGGGGGTGGGGGGTGGCTCTCTGAATGTTGCAACGGGAGTGATGAGTGTCCAGCAGTCATGTAGCCTACATACTTTGAAAGTGATACGTGAGTCTTATGGGAAAAAAATGGTTTAAGCATCGCAGTGTCTGTCGGTTTGAATAGGATAGACTGAACGCATCATGACACATTGTCGCCTCTGACAAAGTTGTAGGGTTTGTTCCAACATTTCTTCTGAGGTATTTGACATTAGGCATGTAACTGTTTTGATAAAATTCCACATTTAAGAGAATAATAGGCTTACTCCTGAAACATAACCTGAGAGTACCCCATCAACCCGTTTTAAGCTCCTGCGGGTATTTTTGAACAACAAACAGCCTACGCGTAAAGATCTCATTCAAGTGGCGTATGCCGAGGCCCGCCCCTCTATGCACAATTCAAACGCATCGCCGGGATCATCCGCCCACCTTTGCCGTGCAACAGATGTCAGTGATGCCCGCTGCTTGTTTTTGCAAACTGCGGAGATGCTGGGTTAGGGAGTCATGTAGTTGCAGTCTTCTGCAACGGGTAAGGAGCAATTGGTCGTGATTGTCTTTGTAACTCCCAAGAGTATACGGATTTGTCAGAGGGGGAATACATTTATTTACTTACATTATGTATGAACATGGATTTCATTTAAACCTAACCCATTCAAATGCTGTCATGACTGTTCTTCTTGGCTAGTTGCCAACCCATTCAAGACGTGAGATATCCAGCGAGGTTATTGTGCCAAATAATCTAAATTCCAGTAGTTACAACCTGATTTAGCACGTCCATGGATGGAAGTTGAACTGTAAAATGACAAAATATGTAGAATCTCAAAAACGAAACTTAGATGTTTTTGATTAGTTTAGATGTCAACAGGATATAATCGTATAACGTATAACATATAAAGAAACGCATGTGATGTTGAAACACTGTTGCCCGGACATACTCCCTCATACTACTTTGCCCCAGCCTAAAAAAAGGAAAAAGAAAAGGGGAGAAGAAAAAACGTTCTGGAATCTGTGCGAGCGCTGTGGTTAGGGCTGGGCCTGCATAGGAACGAGCTTGCCCAAAAATGGTAATAATCGGCCCCTCTCTCTCCCTGTTGGAAAACTTTTCCCCCGGTTTCTTCTTTCTTTTCTTTTCTTTTTTTCCCCTCTGTACCGTCGAAAGCTTTGGCCTCTAGTTTCCCAAATTATGTCATCAACAGACAGCTACCGGGGAAAGTGAAAAAAGACCCGCCACGGTCAGATATGCAAGGAGGGATCAGGAGGAAGCCATTACAGGAGCTACGTTACCGCTAGTAAGAGGTGTAGTGTGTGTATAAAATTGTGGAATGCGCCGGTCAACGAGTTATTGCCTACTCCGGTGGTATACACACTAGCTCCAGACATCCTTGTAAGTTATTCCCTTATCGTAAGGAAACATATGCCTTCACCATCATAGAAGCTACTGTGAACAAAAAAGCCCATAATAGATGGAATCTCTCTCTCTCTCTCTCTTTTCTCACAAACACACACTCACGAACACGCACACATCAGAGTTCAGTTTTGTCGGCTGTTGCTAGTACTATCAGGAAAAATAACTTCCGATCCTGGCATGACTACAGCTGTGCGTGCTCCACGTCTGTAAAAGCGATAAACGCGCACTGTCACCATAACTGAATGTTCCTGTGTAGGTGTGCTATCCAGAACTACCGCCTCTGAGTTGCATTAGCTCCCTTTCTGTCCTGATGTTACAGTTTTTTACGATCGGATACACACAATTTTGACTGCTTTGTTTTGTTTTTCAATCGCCTCACACAATAAGCACAACCACACACCCAATGAGCAAATACATCAGATCCATTGCAAAATGAAACACTTGTAAAATCTATACACTCATTTAACAAAACCATATTTTGTTACCATATGAAACACACACATTGCATATACGGAATTCTGTTTGTACCACTTACACACTTCTGTTATAAACCTAAAACACTTTTAGCAATACTAGGCTACTTCTCAGTGATTAGAGTAGTGTAAGTGAAGTACACAGAGAAAGTGAAAATACACAATACAGTAAAAACACTACCCAAGACCAATGCTGATGAAAATATTACAGTATTGACGTAATTCTCTCCATATACCCAAATCAGTCAACATGTCAACATGGAGAATCACAACAAAACATGTCCCAGTTTTCATGCTACATCAGTAGTGTGCATAACACTGTAAGCTCAGCAAATATCAGACAAAGGTGAAAAGACGTTTCCAGTACAGGTTACAATTCCATTTACAGTAAAAT
>NC_137911.1:7995774-8010774 GCF_963457725.1 Sprattus sprattus
AAAGAGGTGTGTGTGTGTGTGTGTATATATATATATATATGTGTGTGTGTGTGTGTGTGTGTGTGTGTCTATGTGTGTGTGTGTGTGCGTGTGTGTGTGTGTGCGTACGTGTGTTTGTATGTGTGTGTGTGTGTATGTGTGTTTGTATGTGTGTGTGTGTGTATGTGTGTATGTGTGTATGTGTGTGTGTGTGTGTGTGTGTGTGTCTGTGTGTGTGTGTGTGTGTGTGTGTGTGTGTGTGTGTGTGTGTGTGTGTGTGTGTGCGTACGTGTGTTTGTATGTGTGTGTGTGTATGTGTGTATGTGTGTATGTGTGTGTGTGTGTGTGTGTGTGTGTGGGGGCGGGGTTTAGACATATGGAGTGGGAGTCAGGTGCCAGTCTCCGGGGAATGGTTCAGGTCCGACTCGTCTTCCCCCTCTTCTCCTTTTGTTTTTACCGGGGCTGAAAGATGATACAAACACACCCCCCCCCCCCCCCCCCCCCCCACACACACAAACACACACACACACACACACACACACACAAACAACTGAAACTCACAGTGTTTGCTATACAGTGAGTGGGGTATCTTTAGAATTCAAGGAGACAGGAGCTAATTTATGAGGAGTAGCGATGAGGTAACCTCATTAGCATCGTTAGCTGCTCTGATATAGAAACCAAATTCCCCAAGGCTGGAATCCTCTGATTGTGACATGACAAGGACAAGCAGCAGATGTTCTAGAAACTTCTTTGTAGAAGGAGACCACATATTCCATCTGCCTCTACCCTGAGCTGAAGGAATTTGCTGATGGTGGTATTATTAAACGAGCGGTTTGACGGAGGCTGTGCGCTCTTTTTCCCTGTACCCCAAACCCATGCTCTACTATGCTCTCTCTTCCTCCACTCTCTAGCTTTTCCTCCGTTCTTCTGTTTCAGTCTTTCTCTCTCTCCTCCTCACATCTTCCTTCATCTCCTCTTCTCTCCTTGACTCTATTTTCCACTTTCCTCTTCTCTGCCCTCTACTATCTATCCCCCTCTCTGTCTTGTCATTCATCAGATGTTTGAGGACTTTGCTCACTCACTCCTGCTGAATTCCTCACCTCCACCCCCCAACACTCACACACCTCTCTGTCTCACCTACCCGAGAGGTAGCGGGCTTACACACACACACACACGGAGCCCACACATGACAAATTATGCTGAATCAGGTAAATCAAGTATTTGCTGAGAGTAGCCACTCACACACGCTCACACACACACACACACACACACCAATACACAGACACACACAAATACACATCTGCGAACAAAGGACATATATATGAGATGTATGTGTGTGTCTCATATGTCTTTGTGAGTTGTATGTATTGTAAGTAAGTATTGTTGAGGTTGTTGAGATAAGGTTTTATATAGCTGTGTGTTATTCTGAGTGTGAGTCAGTGACTGATGTGTAAAAGAAGAGTGTGTGAGTGTATGTATAAGTGGTTCTTTCTGGTTGGCTGACTCTGTGATTCCTGATGTCGTGTGGCAATTCGGAATGTACGACGTTCCGGCCTCCTCGCTCCCCATCGCCATGGTAATTGCAGCAAACTATCTGGAAAAGACTGAAAGATGTTCCAGACCCCAGACCTGTAGGCAGATGGAAGTTTTCCCAGAATCCTCCAGTATTTTCCTCCTTTATGGACTTAAAACTTTCTTAGGAGTAAGGGCCGCTCAACCATGTCCCTGGTGAGCATTGTGTGTGTGTGTGTGTGTGTGTGTGTGTGTGTGCATGTATGTGTGTGTGTGTGTGTGTGTGTGTGTGTGTGTATGCGTGTGTGTGCATGTGCAAGTGTGTGTGTGTGTGTGGGTGTTTGTGTGTGTGCATGTATGCGTGTGTGTGCATGTGCAAGTGTGTGTGTGTGTGTGGGTGTTTGTGTGTGTGTGTGTGTGTGTGTGTGTGTGTGTGTGTGTGTGTGCTGGCTGTTTTCTTCCTTATGAAGCACTCTGTCTCTCCCTCTTTCCTTTCTCACTCTGAAATATGAGTGTGGAATGTGTTGTTTGAGAAGTCAAATATTTTCAATTATTGTTGTCTTATCTGAACTGAGCCTGAAAATGTTCAAGCATTTGATGCAAATGGTCACCAAACACACACACACACACACACACACACACACACACACACACGTGCACACACTCACACCCAAAGCACAAAAGTAAAACCTATAGGTAAACCTATTGCATTTGGAAATGAAGAGTCAATATGTGTGTATGTGTGTGTGTGTGTAGCTGGTCAGGGACTGGGGTTAAAGGTCACTTCCTGTAGTAAAACGAAAGTCTGTTTTTGTGTGTGTGTGTGTGTGTGTGTGTGTGTGTGTGGTGTGTGTGTGTGTATTTGTGTGTGTGCACAGCCAGTCTCTCTCCACCAACTCACAACAGATGTGAGCACTGACTCAGTGTCAGTGTGAAGAGAGGAGAGCGAGATGTGCTCTGTTGGTGTTCTGTCTCTTCAGGTCTCTTTGTGAACTCGTGTGTGTGTGTGTGTGTGTGTGTGTGTGTGTGTGTGTGTGTGTGTACCTTTGTCTGTGTTTGTGTACATGGATTTGCTCTACCTGTGCAAACACTTTTAGCGCTAGATAAAACAGGTTGTGTGTGATTGATTTCCAGCCCAGCCCAATGTAAATGCATCAAATTTCACTTTGTTGTGTGTGTGTGTCTGTGTCTGTGTGTGTGTGTGCGTGTGTTAGGGTATGATATGCTTTCTATACACTCTCTGAAGCAGCAGGTGTCTCCATGGCTACTAGGCTTGATAACAGCATGAAGATTGGACTGCAGAATAGTGGGTGGAGACAGCAAGTAGAAATTTGAGAGAGAGACACACAGATAGACACACACACTCACACACACACACACACACACACACAGACAGACATACACAAACCATACATATACAAACACACGCACACACACACACAAAGTCCCCTACACACACCATACATACACAAACAAACACAGACACACACACACACACACACACACACGCACGCACGCACGCACACAGACACACACACACACACACACACACACACACACACAAAACCACACTTAAATGAAAAGACAAACAAAAACACAAGGAGGCAGACAGATGAGTCGGCAGATAGACGGAGGGGTATAAATAGACTGAGGGATACAGGTGGAGTCACTGAGATAGGCCCGTTATCAGATGAGCCTGACTGCCTGGCTTAGCCTGGAGGAAAGACCCACAGGTTGAACAGGAAAAGGTCTGCACCCTTAGCGGCCGCTACATAAACATGGCGTGCAGAGCACCCCTCAGAAGTGCCCTCTTTAAAAGGTGGAAGTGCCAGCAGGCCTGGGCACACCTGGTCACACCTGGACACACCTGGACACACCTGGACAAACTCACCTGCCACCTATGGGTAGTTGCCAGTAGCCCAACTTTCCATTTCACTGTCTTCAGGCGTGATGTGAAGGTTTGATTGTTTGAGAGTGTACATATGATGCCGTGGATGGAGTCACGTCTGCTCAACCCACCTGGAGGTGTTCTGACACATTTCTTGCAAGCAAGTGAACATTTGCTATCTGGTGTTAAACAGTAACGTTATAATCATCTGTTTTTGTGCACTTTTGTGCACTGTGCGTATGTTTGTGTGTGTGTGTGTGTGTGTGTGTGTGTGTGTGTGTGTGTGTGTGTGTGTGTGTGTGTGTGTGTGGTGTTCATTCACTGAATTGAGTTCCTCAATTTGGCAGAGAAAGAACACTGCTGACGAGGCCCAGTGTTGCTGTAGCATCCTCACAGGGAGCACCATGAGGCTGGTTCTTTGAACTATCTGAAGAAAAAGAAGAAGTGTACAGCTCATCTTGTGTTTAAAGAACCTTAAAATGGCTTAAGCCGACCTTTTCCAATCTCTCTTTTCAACGGCAGGCTTTGGACACAGCCCTGTAATTAAGACTTTGTAAGGCTTCACGGATGAAAGATGTGCCTCCGATTTAAACAGTCTGAACTTAATGAAATGCTTTCCTCTGGTGCCTGCTCTCCTCTTCTCTTCCTGTGTGAGGAGCAGACCTACTCTCATTCCGCACTTTTAATATTAATAATTCCCATAGTGTCCTCACCCATACCTCTCTTTCTCTTTCTCTCTCTCTGTCTCTCCTCTGTCTATTTTTCATTTCTCTTTATTCACCTCTATTTCTCTCTCTCTTTCTCTCGCTCTCTCTCTCTCTTAGTAGTGTCCTCACCCACACCTCTCTTTCTCTTTCTCTCTCTCTGTCTCTCTTTCTGTCTCTTTCTCATTTCTCTTTATTCACCTCTCTCTCTCTCTCTCTCTCTCTTAGTAGTGTCCTCACCAACACCTCTCTCTTTCTCTCTCTCTCTCTCTCTTTCTGTCTCTTTCTCATTTTTCTTTATTCACCCCCCTCTCTCTCTCTTAATATGTGTCCATTGACGCGTGTCCTTTAGCACCCACTCGTCTTTCCGTGCTCTCTTTCGCCCCTCCCTCGCTTCCTGTCAATGCTCCCTCCTCTCTCTCTCACTGCTTTTCTTTCTCCATGGTGAAGAGAGAGACACATGTGTGTGAATTAGTGCACGGGCTGTATCTGAAAGGAGAGGGTTTGTGCAGGGTTGCATGTGCAGATGTGATGTGCTATGTTTGTATTTGATTTGAAGTGTGTGTGTGTGGGAGAGAGAGAGAAAGAAAGTGTGCGCATGTGTGTGTGTGTGTGTGTGTGTGTGTGTGTGTGTGTGTGTGAGAGAGAGAAAGAGAGTGTGTGTGCATGTGTGTGTGTGAGAGAGAGGCGTGTGTGCATGTGTGTGTCTGTGTGTGTGTGAGAGAGAGAGTGTATGTCTGTGTGCGAGAGAGAGAGAGTGTGTGCATGTGTGTGTCTGTGTGTGAGATAGAGTGTGTGCATGTGTGTGTGTGTGTGTGTGTGTGTGAGTAGGTGCTGATGTATTGAGGGAGATGAGCATATCTCCTGCTGATTCGAGTGAGTGTCTGTGAGCTGCTCAGTGCTGAAGCATCCTCAGGCATTATCAGCACAGAGAGAGAAGGAGAGGAGCGCTGAAGTGTGGAGAGCAGAAGGGCTTAAAGATATTATCATTTAGGTCTCATATATCCACACATTAACACTCCCTCTCTCTCTACCTCCCTCTCTTCCTCTCCCTCTGTGTCTCTCTCTCTCTCACACACACACACACACACACACACACACACACATACACACACACACACACACACACACACACACACACACACACATATATATCCACACATTAACACTCCCTCTCTCTCTACCTCCCTCTCTTCCTCTCCCTCTGTGTCTCTCTCACACACCCACACACACACACACACACACACACACACACACACACACACACACAAACATATATTCACACGTTCACACTCTCTCTCTCCCTCCCTCTCTCTCTCTCCCTCCCTCCCTCTCTCTCCGTCTCTCTCTCTCTCTCTCCCCCTCTGTGTCACACACACACATACACACACACACACAAACTCTTACACACTGAGAGACTCTCTGATGCAACAGTTTCTCTTTTTCCTGTTTGCCCATCATCATTTTCTTTCTCTCTGATGATGGCCTGTTTGTCACAAACTGGGGCAAGTGCTGGCTGTCTAAAGAGTGATCGTTGACATTGATTGTGAGTGTGTGTGTGTGTTACTGCTATTTGAGGGTTTTTTAAATTAGTGCACCCTCAGGCATTGTGTGTGTGTGTGTGTGTGTCACTGTGGACTTTACAAAGTGACCTGTAATCTAGTCTACATCTACACAACAATGACATGATGGTAAAAAAAAGTCTCCCAAGCTCACTGAGGGCAGTCTTGAATATGTGAAATATCAGATTATCTTCCACACAGATTCATTTTTATTTTAAATGTGAATTGAGTGTGTGTGTGTGTGTGTGTATATGTCTCTCTCTCACTCTCTCTCTCTCTCTCTCTCTCTCTCTCTCTCTCTCTCGCTCTCTCTCTCTCTCTCTCTCTCTCTCTCTCTCTCTCTGTGTCTGAGTCTGTGTTATTGTGTATGTTAGTGCCATGCCTTTGACTGGGTAGTGTGTAGCACTCTGGTGTTCAATGTGCTGTTATTGGGTGGGGCGTGTCTTTCTCTCTCTCTATTTCGTCTTACGTCCTTTTCTCCCCCTCCGACACACACACATATACACACATATATAAATAAACACACATACACACACAAACATAAACACATAAACACATTCGATTCGATACCGATTTGTAGGCTCACAATTCGATTCAAAATCGATTTTTGATTAAAAAACGATTCTCGATTAAAAAAAATTGATTCACAGTATGCAAATGTTAGTGCTGTCAAACGATTCAAATATTTAATCGCGATTAATCGCATTTTTGTCATAGTTAACTCAAAATGAATCGCGATTAATCGCAAATTAATTAATCGCAAATTTTATTTTAATGCTCTTATCATGGAAAAGTGGATTGGCTTGCTTTATGCAATGTTTTATTTTATTGAAAAACAACATTGCCAAACAGGGCGGTACAAAATAAAATTATTAAGTGCACATTTCAGACTCAGCCTATAGTGCAGTTAAACCATGACTTCTGTTCAGCCAGCTGCCTGTTGACATTTTCAGACAACAGTGAAGCTCGCTTCTTTTGCACAACACAACTTCTAAAGGTAAACTTTCTATTCAGAAGCTTTTTATCAACCATTTCGCCGTATCGTGCTCACCATCACTCAAACCGTAACGTTAGCCTACTACACAGTTTGCGAAGTCAAAAAGAACGTTAATCTTAGAATTTTTTTTTTTTATATGAATCGATTTTTGGAATTCTATGAATCGGAAGCACTTGAATCGCGATACGAATGTGAATCGATTTTTTTGCACACCCCTAATATGCACACACACACACACACACACACACATACACACAACACACACACACACACACACACACACACACACACACACACACATACACACTTTCGGTCAAACACATACACACACACAAACATATATACACACACATATACACACACACTTTCAGTCACACATATACATACATACACACCCCTCAACAGGTCGAGTCATGTTTTAGGAAAGGGTCACTGCTTTCAGGACCAGTCTGTCTGTCTGTCTGTGTGTGTGTGTGTGTGTGTGTGTTTGTGTTTGTGTGTGTGTGTCTGCGGCTCCCTGAATCTCAGTTCTCTTTCCCAGTGAAAAAAACTTGAGTCTTAGGTCCCATATGACTGCCATGCATTGTGCAGTCAAATGACTTGGTGCTCCAGGACATACTGTATGCTTGAAACACTGCTGTCATGTGTTTGAACTGAATCCTCTGCTTCTGTCTGCTTTCACCATCAGTCACCCTCAACTGGGTGTGTTTGCGAGACAGAGAGAGAGAGAGAGAAGGTGTTCCTAAGTTTACTAGTAGTACATTCTTTTAGGTTGCTACATTGTTCTTTGTATTGTGGGCCCTGGATATTTTATTGTCATCATTTTTCTTCTCCTTTTGTTGTTTGCTTTTGGACATCTTTCTTCCTTATTCCTGTTGGGCAGAATCATGAGTGTGCGTGCGTCTCTTTGTGTGACTTAAGAGTGTGTTTGTCTTGTAGTTTGAGCATGTGTGTGTGTGTGTGTGTTTGCCTGTATTTGCATTGCATTTGTGTATCTCTGGATTATATGATTGACAGAGGCATGACATCATTCTTGCACAAGTAGTGTGCGGTGGATGTTCATCTTCAGTGGAAGGACTACTGAGATGGACCAGTGTTGCAGACATGATCCACTCCCACCTGTCGATAGTCAGAGGAGATCTCCTTAGTCAGCTGGGTCACAGCAGAGGAGTTGTGTCACATCACTCAGGCCACAGAGCCCTATCTGCATTTCAAATCACAGATCTTCCGGCTCAGGACTTCCTGTGCCATACACTGCACCATAGAGAGAGAGACCCTGTTAGGGGGAAATGTGCAGAGTCTTTCTAACTGTGATGTTCCTGTTTTTGTTGTGACTGTGTGTGTGTGTGTGTGTGCGTGCGTACGTGCATGTGTGTGTGTGTGTTTGTGTGTGTGTGTGTTTGTGTTTGTGTCTTTTTGTGTGGGTGTTTGTTGTGTGCTCATGTTTGTGAGTCCATTTGTATGTGTCTGTGTTTATTTGGAAGCTTGATTCCTATGCTATGTTGAGGAATATGTTGTGCATTAATGTGTTTGCAGTTTTTGTGGTGTGTATGTGCACTTGTCTCTGTGTGGAAGCGTGGAAGTGTGTGTGTGAACTTATCTGTGTGTGGAAGCGTGTGCGCATGCGTCTGTGTGTGTGTGTGTGTGTTTGTGTGTTGTGATTGTGTGTGTATGTGTGATTTGCATGTGGGCTTCTGTTCGTTACACTGCTGCCCTCATGTTTGTTTGTAGGTTTTAGGGCATTTGAAGTTGCCATAGAAACCCCTCTGCTGCATTTTTACTGAAGAGGCAGTCTTTGTGCCAGAAAGAGAGAGAGAGAGAGACAGAAAGAGAGAGAGCAAAAGAGAGGGAGAGGGAGGACGAGAGAGAGAGCGATCTCACTCACTCACTCACACGCTTACATGCCCAGTTGCCAGGGTTGCAGGTTGCATTTCTGGTCCTGCCCAAGGCATTGTGCTACTCCACTGCCTTTCAGCCGATTAATCACACACACACAACCACACACACACACACACACACAACCACACACACACACACCTAAACACACACACACACACACACACACACACACACACACACACACACACATACACACACACACACACACACACTGTCGTACATACTGCACATGCAGGATGACGTATACCTTCGATTCCTGCATATATAGCAGTTATTTGTTTTTCTGTGCTCTGTGTGTGTGTGTGTGTGTGTGTGTGTGTGGATGTGTGTGTGTGTGTAGTTCTTAATGGTATATGAATACATGTGCACACCACCATTGTGTGAATCTGTGTACACAATTCTGTTAATAGTGCTGCCTCAGCAGTAATTTGAGTGCGTGTGTGTGTGTGTGTGTAGGGGCTGTTTGCATGTGTGTGTGTGTGTGTGTGTGTGTGTGTGTGTGTGTGTGTGTGTGTGTGTGTGTGTGTGTGTGTGCATGTGTATGTGTGGGCACCTATGTCTGCGGCCATGCTGACTGTGCACTAAGTGTGTCTATCATAAAGTCTCTGCAGGAAATACCTGGGGCGACACACTCAGTCCCCCAGACATCAGTGTGTTTTCCTCTGTGTGTGTTTTCCTCTGTGTACGTGTGTGATGGAGAGAAATCTGCTGAATTTGTCGTCGGTGGACTCACACACACTCTCTCTGTCTCTGTCTCTCTCTCTCTCACACACACACAAACACACACATACAGACACACACACACTCCCCTCCCTGCAAACAAAGCCAGAGTGTGTAAGCTACATTCTCTTCCTCTCTTGCCAGTGGAAAGTGAAGTGTTAGGTCTGGGAGAGATTCTTCAGCCCCACACTAAGGAGCTGTGTGTGAGTGTGTATGTCAGTGTGTGTGTGTGTGTGAGAGAGAGTGGTTTTGTGCCTCCTGATGAGACAATAACTCTGCCTCTTTTTGTCCATCTGTGCCAGCCTGCCTATATCTAAAGCTGTTTGTGTGTGTGTGTGTGTGTGCGTGTGTTTGTGTGTGTATGTGTGTGTGTGTTTGTGTGTGTGTGTCAGCGTGTGTTGGCATGCTCTCCTCTCCTCCACCGCCCACACACTTGCCGCATCACCGTGGTAACATGGCAGTTTCAGCAGAGGAAGAAACTAGGAGTGTGTGTGTGTGTGTGTGTGTGTGTGTGTGTGTGTGTGTGTGTGTGTGCATACATGTTGACACAAGCGTTTGTGTGTGTGTGTTTGTCTATGTGTGTGTGTTTACACACAACCTTCAAGTTACTTTCCCCTTCAATATAAAATACAACTACAGTTGAATATCTGTCCTGGTTTTTCCCCGTTAAATAATATACCTTCTGAAAACAGCCAAAGAGATGACTTAGGTGCTGTCATTGCTCTGTCATAATGGGGGTCGTGTGGGGGTCAAGGGTCAGAGGTCAGGGGTCAGTCACGCCTCAGCTGTGAGCATCCCTGCCCTGCTGGGCTCAGACAGCAGTCAGGTATGCCTCTTCACTACAGCATGGGGAGCTCTCACTGCTTTTACACAGTATGGACAACTGTTTGCTCATTTGAGTACACTGATAGTTTGTGAAGTTTTCACAAGTCCTCATATACTTGTAGAACTTATATAATTATGCAACTCAAAAACAATAACAACAAATAATAATAATAATTATTATTATTATACTGATATTACACTTTCCTCAGGCAATTAAAGAACAATAACTGCAAAATAGAGTCTTTTGTTTAGGCTTCAACAAACATGTTTATGCCTACTTAGTTACGTATAGTTTGTGGGTCTTTAATGGTTCTGTTTGTGACTTCAGTCATCCATCTAACTGCATGGTCGTCTGTGCACTAGTTGTTATTGGTCGTGGTGATGTTGGTATTGGTATTGGATGTGTTTAGCTGCCAGGTTAAGGCAGAATGCTGGAATGCTATTAGTAATTGTAGCTGTTCTGACAAGCTGGTCAGAGCTGTTCTGACTAGACTGCCATTGGTAATTGTAGCTGTTCGGACAAGCTGGTCAGTACTGTTCTGACTAGACTGCTATTGGTCATTGTAGCTGTTCTGACAAGCTAGTCAGAGCTGTTCTGACTAGACTGCCATTGGTTTGTGGGGTTGCTCCTCTGCTGGGCCGCTATTGGCCCAGGAGAAAGTTTTGTCTGGCCAGGAAAATGTTCCAGAAATTGGCTGCATCATTGAAAAATAATTTCCTGTTTCAGACGGGATGCCATTGGATCCCTTTCCCATGTCTCCCTCTGTGTCTGTGTATGTGTGTCTGTGTGTGTGTCTGTGTCTTAGATGGTATGGTATGCCTCTGTTGATGAGTCAGCCTGTACTTGTTTACAGTTTACAGAGAGTCATGCGTTTGTTTACAGTGTGTTTGTTTGTGTTAGGGTGTGTGTTTGGCTGTGTGCTTTTCTGTGAGTGTGTGTGTGTTGCCGCAGGGATTATCCAGAGTTTCTGTGGGTTGGACCTGTCCAAGTTGAAGGATTGTACTAATATGGACTCAGCTTAGCTTCAGGAAATGTTTTCGGAGCTGAGGAAACAGAGAGAGCGAGTGGGAGACGGGGGGGGGGGGGGGCAGATGGGGGGAATGAAAAGAGAAGGAGGTAGAGAAAAAGACAGAGCAGAGAGAAAAAAACAAGCAAGCAAAGAAAATAGCAGAGTTATGAATGATAGTGGAAACATATGACTTTTGTTTTGCAACATCACACAAAAGCTGTGGCTGAGCTTTGTGGATCCCCTTGCATTCTGCAGCATGTTTGTGTGAGTGTGTGTGTGTGTGTGTGTGTGTGTGTGTGTGTGCATGAAACTGTAAGCATGTGTATGTGTATTTGTGTGTGTGTGTGTCTGTGTCTGCGTGCATACTTTTTGCAGTGGGAGTAAAGAGGATACTCTTCATGTCCTAGTTCTGTTTGTCCCACACTGCATGCTGTAGGGTGTTTCTACAGGCTAAGTCCCTACTGTGAACTGCAGTTCATGTACGTGTGTGCATAATGTGTGTGTGTGTGTGTGTGTGTGTGTGTGTGTGTGTGTGTGTGTGTGTGTGTGTGTGTGTCTATGCTGTGCATAATGTCACTATACTGAGAGAAAGAGAAAGAGAGAGAGGCTTTTTATTGAACTTTTGTATTGCATCATACTCTTGAATTAGGATAGTGTTTTAAAAATACCCCTAGCAGAGCGTGCAGAGTGCATGAGGGAAAGACAGAAAGAGAAATGCAGAGGTAGAGAAAGAGAATAGGGAGAATACTACAGAGACACACAGAGAAAGAGATGGAAGAGAAAGAGACAAAGAGAGACGAGGGGTGAAGGGAGCGTGGGATGTTTTGGCGTCATTAGGTTGATAGTTCAGAGCAGGTGAGTAGCACAAGGGGAAGAGTTACAGTCTGAAGAGCGTTTTTAAACTCTCTCTCTCTTTCGTTCTCATTCTGGCTCTCTGTGTGTACAGTATGTGTGTTATATGTACATGTGTGTCTGTGTGTGTATGTGTGTGTGTGTGTAAGTGGCAACCAGGTCTCTCGCATGTGTCTCACAGGTCTGCTCTATTGATTATCTGCTTAAAGAGGATTAAAGAGTGTGTTTGGCGTGAACTCCTTGCTGCTTACTCCTTAGTAACAGTTGCATTTGTGTGTGTGTGTGTGTGTGTGTGTGTGTGTGTGTGTGTGTGTGTGTGTGTGTGTGTGTGTGTGTGTGTGTGTGTGTGTGTGTGTGTGTGTGGTGGTGCACACGTGGGTATGACTTCAACCTCTCATCTGTTTGGTAGCAGTTATGTGTGTGTTGGGTAGAGGAGTACACTTGGCATATAACATTCATTTAGCCGTCTGTTTAACATTAAGCACACACACACACACACACACACACACACACACACACACACACACACACACACACACACACACAAACGGCCACACACACCATGCTGTGGACAGTATTCCTATTTCATGCCGGGTTGGGAGGGCTGCATCTGGGATGACTGCATGAAGCTTTTAACTGCAGTTCTGCCGTGTATGTGCGTGTGCGTGTGTGTGTGTGTGTGTGTGTGTGTGTGTGTGTGTGTGTGTGTGTGTGTGTGTGTGTGTCAGAAATCAGAAGGTGGGTCATTAAAGGGGTTGCTCTGGAGTTCCCCATTGGCTGTGCATATGTGTGCGTGTATGTTTGTGCGTGTGTGTATTTGTGTGATTCCACGTTGTCACGGTGCTGGCAGAGTGTAATTAACCATGGATCTCTATATACGTGTGTGTTTGTGTGTGTGTATGTGTGTGTGTGTGTGCATGAGTGTCTGTGTGTGTGTTCTGGCTCTTGTCTTATTGACGGCAACTGGCTACAGATGTTTTCCATCTCTTTGTTAACGTTCTCAGCGCGCCGGAACCTTCCACAGAAAAGCCGCTCCTCTAGGGTGCCATGGCAACACAGACCAAGGCCATTTTTGCCTTCACCGCTGCACCAACCACTCTCTCTCTGTCCTCACCCTCCACCTCCCTCACTTACTGCATCAATTTCTCTCTCTTATTCCATCACTCTCTCTCTCCATCTCCCTCTTACTCCATCTCTCCCTCTCTGTCTCCCTCTCTTATTCCATCACTCTCTCTCTCCATCTCCCTCTTACTCCATCTCTCCCTCTCTGTCTCCCTCTCTTATTCCATCACTCTCTCTCTCCATCTCCCTCTTACTCCATCTCTCCCTCTCTGTCTCCCTCTCTTACTCCATCACTCTCTCTCTCTCTCCATCTCCCTCTTGCCCTCTTACTCCATCACTCTCTCTCTCTCTCTCTCTCTGTCTCCCTCTCTTACTCTATCACTCTCTCTCTCTCTCTGTCTCCCTCTCTTACTATTTCACTCTCTTACTCTATCTCTCTCTCTCTGTCTCCCTCTCTTACTCCATCACTCTCTCTCTCGCTCTGTCTCCCTCTCTTACTCCATCACTCTCTCTCTCTGTCTCCATCTCTTACTATTTCACTCTCTCTTACTCTCTCTCACTCACTCTCTCTCTCTCTGTCTTCCTCTCTTACTCCATCACTCTCTCTCTCTCTCCATCTCCCTCTCTTACTTCAACACTTTCTTAAATAGCTTGTTGCTCTATTGATAGTCGGTACGAGGTTGCAGAACCCAAATGATTGCCACTGGAGAGTCAACATCTAAAATCTGTACTAATGAATTTACTACTGGGCCGAGCCCTGGGACCATCTTACTGTTAATACAGACCGGTGAAAGAATGATTAGATTATAACTTTATAACTTTCTCCCTTTCTCCCTCTCTCCCTCTCTCCCTCTCTCTCAGACATTCACAGCGTGGTGTAACTCTCACTTGAGGAAAGCAGGGACTCAGATTGATAACATCGAGGAGGACTTCAGGGATGGACTCAAACTCATGTTGCTGCTTGAGGTCATCTCAGGTGAGACACAAACACAGAGAGAGAGAGAGAGAGAGAGAGAGAGAGAGAGTAAAAAGGTACATTTGATAGGTTCAATCTGGTCATCCCAGGCTTTCAAACGATCACAGGCAAGGCAAAATTGCCATACATACTTGGGGAAGACAGGGATTTGGCCAGTCTAGCTGCTGGGTATGTGGCAGCCTGCCATAACCTGAGGGACAGCCAGTAAGGCCACAGAATGCAAAACTATGTATGTTTGTTGTTATTTTTTGGAATATTCTTTTGTTGATTTGTTGATTATTTTTTATTCAACTCTGTTCATTTTATTTCTGTCTTTCTGTGTATGTAATATGTATGTGTTGAATCAGCTTTGGCAATAGTGTTAAAAAAACATTCATGCTAATAAAGCTTCTTTGAATTGAATTGAATTGAATTGAGAGAGAGAGAGAGACAGAGAGAGAGAGAGACACAGAGAGAGAGAGAGAGACAGAGAGGGAGAGAGAGAGAGAGAGAGAGATCCAGATCCATAAACATAATAACAAAGTAGATATGTGCAGATTGTGCACCATAATATTACCCTCCCTCACACAGTCAAGCATTCCAGCTTGTTTACACACGTGCACAGTACACACACATAAACACTCTCACACACACACACACACACACACACACACACACACACACACACACATACACACATACACACACACACGCACACACGCACACACGCACACACATCCAAAGACATCCTGTCAGTGAACCCTATGTTCTCACTGAGCTCTTATCACTCCACAGCAGCAATGCAGAGCGGAGATGACAAGCCAAATATTCATCTGATAGGCTGTTTCCTCTGTCAATCGAACAGAGCCCACACACACTTATTTCAGAGAGAGAGAGCATGTGGTCACTTCCTCTAATCTGCATCAAAGTGTTTGCTAAAGGCTTCGGTGTGAGAGAGAGAGAGAGAGAGAGAGAGAGAGAGAGAGAGAGAGAGAGAGAGAGAGAGAGAGAGAGAGAGAGAGAGAGAGAGAGAGA
>NC_137911.1:8018274-8245774 GCF_963457725.1 Sprattus sprattus
TAATGTTTCTCAATCTGCTGAATACCTATTGAACATATTGTTTTATCGGCAGTGCAGTACTCAAAATATTCATGAGGAAAAAATAGATAAGGCCAGAAAAGAGAGGGGGATAGAGAAGCGTAGAGAGAAAACTGTTGAAATGAGAGAAATGATTTGGCCTGGAATGGATAGCCGAGTCCAGAGAGAAGAGTAGAGCAGAGCAGAGATGGAAAGAGATGAAGAGATGGATGGCATGAAGGAGGTCCAGGGAGGTGGGGTTACTTCACCTTTGTCCAGGACGGGTGGAGTAATAACAGCGGTGCTTTGCATTCTGGGAAAAATGCCTTTGATGTGGGATCATCCTGGGAGATGAAGCGATAGCAGTCAGTGAAGATGAAGGGTCATCAAAGAGTGCAGAACAATACCCTCTCTCTCTCTCTCTCTCTCTCTCTCGCTCCCTCTTTTCCCTCCTCCTGACGAATGTTTCTTGATTTTCTTGCTCTTTCCACCACTCCTCTCTCCTTGTCTCCTGTTTGCCTTTGTGTGTGTGTGTGTGTGTGTGTGTTTGCACGTGTGTGTGTGTTTGTAAAAGAGAGAGAGATCATGAGTGAAAATGTGAGTGTGTGTGTGTGTGTGTGTTTGTAAAAGAGAAAGAAACCCATGAGTGAACATGTGTGTGTGTGTGTGTGTGTGTGTGTGTGTGTGTGTGTGTGTGTGTGTGTGTGTGTGTGTGTGTGTAGACCTGAGAGTGGTGTCTTATGACAGCTATTAGGGAGAGAGTGGAGAGGGCCAGAATCATGTTTAGGAACAGCCTCTCCTCTCTTCTCTTTCTTCCTGTTGAATTTTGTGTAAAAAAAGGAAGAGGGAGAGAAATGCTGAGAGAGAACATCGGGCCTGTAGCATGGTTGTGAGAAAACACAACGTAATCATTTGTTATTGGAAGAAAGGGGGAGAAGTTGTTCATGGAGCTGTCTCATTTTGTCATTCTCAATTTACGCTGTTAGCTATCAACTTCTATCTTTTTCTTGTTTTTACTCCACAGTTGGAAAGATGGGCTGGGCTTCTGTGCTCTCATTCATAGACATCGTCCAGAACTCATTGATTATGGAAAACTTCGGAAAGTGAGTGTATCAGGCTACACACAGAAATGCACCCCCACACACGAACACTAACACACACACACACACACACACACACACACACACACACACACACACACACACACACACACACACACACACATACATACACACACACACACACACACACACACTCCCTAACATACACACCAAGACACACACCAAGACACACATGAACACATGAACACAACATTCAATAATGAAGAACAACCTTAGGGACTAGTATGCAATTTTGGATGGGAACCCTGATGAACACATGTACACTATCGCATGCACACACACAGAGACACATGTACTCACACACCTTTACACAGATACACAAATGCAAACGTGCACAGAGTAACAAATATATATTCACACAAATTCTGACACTTCTGACATTTTCTTCCCCGTTAGGATGACCCGATGACCAATCTGAACACAGCATTTGATGTAGCTGAGAAGTACCTGGACATCCCCAAAATGTTGGACGCAGAAGGTAAAATCTGCGTTAGTGTGTGTGTTCTTGATTAAGTACGTTCATTCTCCAGCCCAGGAAACAGCCTTCTCCCCAGCCACTCACTTAACCTGGAGCTGACATAAGACTTCATCCTAAGCCTACAACAGCACTGGAGTAAACCTCCCTGTTGAAGTGGCCGTGCAGTGACCAGAAGGCCTTGTAGAAACCTGGCCTGCCCTTATCTTCACCTGCCTCTCCTTTCACACAAACAGCAGCAAACCCGATCCAGCTGCTCAGGCGTGTGTGAAGACTGAGATCAGCTGATTACCCAAAAGGGCTCAGGTGTGTCGGTTTGGAACAAAAACCTGCTTTCATGCCGACCCCTCACAGATAGGGTTACCAGACCCTGCTATGAACCTGCTGTTAACCGCCAGAATGGTGGGGGTAATTATAAACAATGTCTGGTTAACGAGGACTTTAGTTTTGAGATGAGAGAGAGAGAGCGAGAGAGAGAGAGAGAGAGAGAGAGAGAGAGAGAGAGAGAGAGAGCGAGAGAGAGAGAGAGAGAGAGAGAGAGAGAGAGAGAGAGAGAGAGAGAGAGAGAGAGAGAGAGGGAGAGAGAGAGAGTACACTGAGGTAGTGTACTACTTAGTGTTTTGGTTGGCCACAAAGTGCTTCTGTCTCCTGGCCTGGGGGTTTGGGGGAGGGGTGTTTGGGAGGTGTTTGGCACAGGAGGGGGAGCGGTTCACCCAGAGCAGGTGTGTTTGCCGGTGTTGGCTCAGCAAGGTAACAGTGTTCTTTTATTCCAGCCTTCAGCTTCCCCCAAGACTCTTTCTCGGCAGGATTTTTCAGCTGGAGGAATTGAAAAAGTGACTGCTTGTCAAACAGACAGACAGACGGACAGACAGACACACACTCACGAGCACACAAACACACACACACACACACACACACACACACCTACACACACACACACACACACACACACACACACACTCACACTCACACTCACACTCACATGCACACACAGATCCATTTCCACTTTTCAGTTCTTTTAAGCTACTGTTCCCAGTGTGTCTCACTGTAACAGGGTTAGATCAGTGGCTAAATATAGGCTTCTGCGAGCCTAACCAGGTGTGTGTGTATGAATGTGTTTGCGTGTGTGTGTGTGTGTATGAATGTGTTTGCGTGTGTGTGTGTGTATCAATGTGTAAGCGGATGTGTGTGTGTTTCATTATAAGTGTGTGGGTGTCTCCAACTTTCCCCATTCCCACTTTTGTGTGTGTGTGTGTGTGTGTGTGTGTGTGTGTGTCCAACTGCTACACTTTTACACTGTATTATTCTGTCAGGCAGGGCTGCTTTAGCATTTCCAGATTCAAATATTGCTGGCTTGTGCTCATACATATATAGAGAAAGAGAGAATCATGCTTAGGAACAGTCTCTCCTCTCTTCTCTTTCTTCCTTTTCAATTTTGTGTAAAAAAAAGTGAGAGGGAGAGAAATGTTTCAAAAGACAGAGAGCGGGAGAGAGAACATCAGGTAGAAGCCTGACCTTATATCTCTTTTAGAAAAGGTGTAGAACAGTTGTGAGAAAACAAAACGTAATTATTTGTTATTGAAAGTAAGAGAGAGAGAGAGAGGAAACACTGACTCCTTGTAAATATTCTTTGACAAAAATATTTCCACAGACCATCAGCTTGTATTGAGTCTATTAAGGAGAAACTGGTGAGCTACTACGGTGTGACGTTTGAGTTCTGGGATGATAATAATGATGTTTTTCTTTTTTACAGTTTAGCATACATTTTGTGCAGTGTATGTGTTGTTTGCCATGTCTATGAATGTGTATTTTTTATTTATTCAATTCACATATTCATCATTTGTCATTTATTCAAACACATGATTGAAGTTTGTAACTGGAATGGTGTCCAAAATTCTATATGCATTTAGATTTTAAATGGCCAATTTCCTCCCTGTCAAAATGAACTAGGGTATAAGCACAGTGTTGTCTCTAACTTCATTTTTCATTGTCAATAAGCACTTTGTGATGGATTGTGTTTGCACTCTCTAATGACAACGGTCCATTCGCTCTGGGCTCAGTGGTCGATAGTGTGACCTGTTTAACCACCCCTCCCCCCACACACTCCCTGCCTACTCCCTAACCTGACCCCCCCTCTCTCTGCAGACATCGTTGGTACAGCCCGTCCAGACGAGAAGGCCATCATGACCTACGTCTCTAGCTTCTACCATGCCTTCTCTGGCGCCCAGAAGGTATCCCAGGATGCAACAGCATCCCTCAACAAACGTTCTCCCTCCAGACTGACCCCCTACCCCTCCTCCTCTCACATCAACTTCCTCCCTTCACTTCCTGGGTTCCAGTTGTCCGCCCGTCTGTTTCTCTGTCTAACTGTTTGTCTCTTAACCACGTGGTTCTCTCTCTTTCTGCAGAGCCACCTACCTCTGGCCTCACACCCTGCCTCTTACCGCATGGGTGGTGGCATGCCTCCTTAAAGTGCATGCTGGAAAATGAACTCTGTCCTGAGTCAGCAGGCTACGGTGGGCACGCAAAAGCAGCTCCGGTCTCCAATAACAACCAGCCTCTTTACCTTGTCTAAAGATTTGCCTATTCTTATCATCCATCTTAAGAGATTTCCTCAGTGTATTTCTCTGATACTCTGATACATTGATACCTAGCCAGTGAGTGTGTGTGCATGGGTGCATGCCTGTGTGTGTCTTTCTACCCAATATGTACCACCCTGGAAACTGTCAAAGCCATGAGTCATCCTAATTTGATATACGCTCCTCCCACCCCACCTGCCGATAGGCTGGCCGGTGTCATGTCAACCGTGCTCCCCACAGACCGGAGATAGCTGCTGCCCACCATCGCCTCCCGCTGCTCTTTGTGCCTTAAGCTGACCTCCTGACCTCTTGTGTCTGCACACTTTTACTCTGCGCATTTTCTCTCTTCCTCTTCCTCTCTCCCTCTTTTCCCCTCCGGCTTTCTCTTTCTCTCTCTCCCTCTCTGTCCCTCCCTCTCTCCTCTGGTTCCGGGGCAGATATCATTAGCACGTTGAGGCCAGATGAGAAAGCCGTCATGACTTATGTCTCGTGTTATTACCACGCCTTCTCAGGCAAGCAGAAGGTGAGCTGTCAACATCTTCCCACCAATCAGAAATCACCTACCGGCGCAAGCAGCTAATCGGAAAACATTGTTTTTTCAACTTATGATAAGCATCAACCAAACACAACAAAGCTGATATCATCGATACACTGATCATTAAGCACTTGATCTCACCAGTAACACACGAACCAACAGCTGCTCTTACCATTACTCAAATTAAACACCTTCCTCTGGCAGATAGCCCATCATTGTGAGCCATTCCTTATCATTGATTTCCATCATTTTACCATGTCTGCAGTCTTATATATAATAATAATGATGGATTTATGTTACGTAATCACACACACCCATTACCACTCCCATGAAAACACACATACACTTATATGTATGTGTGTAAGAAATCTGCACTCTGCACAAACCAGGAAAAAGCCTCATTCTAGAGGCTAGAGGGTTATTTAATTCCCACAGCAGCAATTTACTATACAGGGCATATTAGCAATGATATAGTAGTGCAGAAAAATATGTGAAATGTGTGTACGTTTTTGTATGCTGTAAAGACATGTAAATATATGTCACAATTCTATGTATAAGCACACAGTTCATTTATTGAAAATAATGCACATCAATTTGACCTATTATTAAGAATGTCAATTTATATTCTTTTAGCCACAAGTATGAAGTGGGGTCTAGTCTTAATGCAACAACTATGAAGTAAGGTTAGTCTTAAATCGAGAACTATGAAGTAGTTATTGGTGCATCGACTTAGCACTTTCACGCCACTGCAAGGGCCATATTACCTCCTACATGTACACCATTTTCTAGCTGAACATTGTGCTGTTCATTATCCCTTATACAAGTACACATCACTTTGAGCGCAGACTGTACGAAGCATATGGCTGTGTTAATGACCGTCTTTCTGTCAGTGTGAGTTTGTGTCATGGTTGTGTCATTGTTTTGTGTGTGTGTGTGTGTGTGTGTGTGTGTGTGTGTGTGTGTGTGTGTGTGTGTCTGTGTCTGTGTCTCTGTGTGTGTGTGTGTGTGTGTGTGTGTGTGTGTGTGTGGCCTCTCTAATGGAGTAATATCCCCCCTGTAGAGAGGCTAAAGCAGCTTCTGATGGCACAGTGCAGCACCAGGCTGGCACAGACATAAACACTCTCCCCCATCTCTCTATCTAACGATCTCTTTTCATCTGTCTATCTATCTCTCTCTTACTCTGCCACTCTCCCTTTTCCTCACTCTCTCCTCCTGTCTTTTTTTGTGTCTATTTCTCTCTATTTTTCTCTTCCTTTCTTTCTCTCTCTCTCTCTCTCTCTCTCTCTCTCTCTCTCTCTCTCTCTCTCTCTCTCTCTCTCTCTCTCTCTCTGCATGTGTTCTGGATCGAGTCAGCCCTCGCTGTGTTGCCAAGGTGTCACAGTCTGCTGTTGCCATCAGTAGGGATGTGTGTGCGCGCGTGTGTACGTGCTTGCATGTACGTGTGTGTGTGTGTGTGTGTTTGTCTGCATGTTATATGTTATGTAAAAGCCCAGCGTTACTGTGGTGTGTCAGCAGCACCCCGCTGTGAGGCCATAGCACGCCACCTGACAGGAGTTTGGACAGAAACGGCAGAGACAGAACAGCCAAAAGCCCAGCGAGAGGAGAGGAGCCAGAACAGGACAGCACACAAAAGCTCCCAGTGACCCGTGCCCACCTCAGTACAGTGGGGAACAGTCTAGAACAATCCGGACAAATCTTTATACCGCTGACTCAGTCAGTCCTCTTGTGTAGTGGCAGCCCCTATTGAAGGCCCCCACTTACCCCCCCCTTCCAAACATTTTATGTAAACATCACTAAGGGTAGATCTATATGTTCAACCACTCTGGGTAAATGATGGGATGTTATGAAGGTTATAAAGGAGACAGTTGGCATGCACATGTCCTCAGACTGAGCCAGCAGCCAAAAGGTTTCAGTTATAGGTGTGATAGGAGATCAGCGGGCTCCAAGAAGCTTGAGAATGCTGTCAGCTGGTGATCCAGACCCTAATCTGAACATGATAAAGATATTTTCTAAAGGGGAGGTACACACACACACACACACACAAACACACACACACACACACACACACATACACACACACACACACACACACACACACACACACACACACACACACACACGCCTGTATGGGAAAATTACTCATCAGGACCCTCAGTACAAGTGCCCTCATTACCCTCAGGACAAGTGCACACACACACACACACACACATATATACACACACACACACACACACATACACAAGCACACATTCAGAGAAGGTCCCTTGTCATGGCTCCAGAAACTGTCCTGCTGTAGTTTATCACATGTCCAACACTGTGTGGGACTGTGACTCATCCGTGAGTGTGTAGGTGTGTGTGTGCGTGTGTGTGTGTTTATGTTTAAGAAGGTAAACTAACTGTGTGTGGATTACGAGGCACAGCTTGAAGTCATCTTGTCTGACCTTATAAGGTCACTTGGCACTTCCTGAGCCTTTGCGTGTGTGTGTGTGTGTGTGCTCATTTGTTTCTGTGTGAAGGAGGGAAGGTCATAAATTCCGCCATGCTTCTCCTGATCCTCAGCATAAGATTCTGGAATATTCCATCTTTCCATCGCTTGGATGGAATGCACTGAAGACACGTTTGTGATTCATTGTTCAACGCGCACACTTACACACACACCCACACACACACAGTGTAGTTTTGCAAAGCAGCTGTGAGGTATGTTCACTCCTATGTTAAACTTTGGCTTTTTATCTGTTGCTGCTGTTTTTCAAAATTAATCTGAACTTGAAAATATCTTATCAACTCGTGGAAGCCAGATAAACTATTTCAATATATTTGGTAACTTGATTTATTTTACAGCCCAATGTGAGTGAGTTTGTGTGTGTGTGTGTGTGTGTGTGTGTGTGTGTGTGTGTGTGTGTGTGTGTGTGTTTCCATGGGCCCTTGTGTTTCCCCTTAACCTTCACAGTATGTTAGTTTGGCAAAAACAGAAACGAGAGGAAAGATTTATTGTGGAAGTGTAATCTATCTTCCTCCTTTCTTTAACACACACTACATGATTTTGGATGTAAGAAAGCCTAGTCAGCATATACTGGGCATGAGGTGACCCTTACCTGACATAAACACACACACACACACACTCATTTACACAAACACACACACACTTACACAAGTATACATAGTCACACTTGTTTATGCATGACACAAAAAGAAAGTGTTTCAAGCTAAATCACCAAATGTAATTAAAAAAGCATCCCACACTCACATAGAGGATTTAAATGGACTCTACTCCGGTGATGATAGGGGTTAATAGGTACTCCAGATACCTGACTCCAACGTGTGGATTTGAAAAATTTGGATGGGTCTCTGCGACATGAGCGGGTGTTCTTTTCCATGGAAACCCCAGACTCCTGAAGCTTTGAATAGCATATAGCAGGACAACTCAACGTCCCCCTTTCACATATGCAGCCTATTTAAAGATTAAGCCAACATTGGAAAGTGTATGGAGAGAGGAAGCAGTTAGCAGTGAGATGAAGGGTCTTTCCTGTCCCGAGTCCCTCTGTGTGTTTGTGAGTGTGTGTGTGTGTGAGCGTGTGTGTGTGTGTGTGTGTGTGTGTGTGTGTGTGTGTGTGTGTGTGTGTGTGTGTGTGTGCGTGTGTAGGTTCCTTCAGCTCAGTGAAAAGTACAGCAGGGAGATACAGGATGTCCTGTATAGCACCACTTAAACTGCCCAATAGATCAGGAAGGCTCCCTCCTTTACCACAGAGGGTTTTGGACCCTCCATAGAGATTTGCATTATCAATTAATATGAGTTTTACAAAAATAATTGATGTTATATTAAGGATGAATAAAAGAATGTAGCGTAGCTCGTGTTGGTAAAAGTGAGCCAGCTTTTATTTAGGGGCCACACACACACACACACACACACACACACACACACACACACACACACACACACTCCATCACCATGTTGTTTTATTCTCATGCCATGCGTGTGTTTATCTTCTAGGCGGAGACGGCGGCCAATCGCATCTGCAAAGTGCTGGCTGTCAATCAGGAGAATGAACAGCTCATGGAGGACTACGAAAAGCTGGCCAGCGATGTGAGCCGACAGACACTCAAACACACACACATACACACACACACACACACAGCCCTCATCTCTCTCTCTCCCTCCTCCATACTATCCATCCGGCTGTTCCTACCCTATACCCCACAACCCTCAGTGTTTTCACCAGAGGGCTTTCACACTGCTGAGTGTAGGAAATCATATATCTCATACACACACACACACACACACACACTTACTGACTCACGCTGACACATTGGCTGTTACTGTTATAATACGCGTACTAGATCTAAGCACACAGAATATGAAAGCAGACATTCACACTAAGTCCATTGATTAGATAAGGGGATAGTATGGTGTTCTCAGCCATGTTTTTGTATATTGTAATCTCAAAGTCAAACTCACCCTCTATCTCTCTGTCTTCCTCCTCTGCCCCCTGTTTCTCCTGCATCATTCACTGTTTCCTTCAACACTGTCTGTCTCCTCCACCCTGCATCCATCCATTCATCCATCCATCCATCCATCCTGCATGCACTCTCTCCTTTTTTCCTCCACCTTCTCGATCCTCTCCTCTTTCCTCTCTCTCTCTCTCTCTCTCTCTCTCCATCAGCTGCTGGAGTGGATCCGTCGCACCATCCCGTGGCTGGAGAACCGTGCCCCCGAGAACACCATGACGGCCATGCAGCAGAAGCTGGAGGACTTCCGCGACTACCGGCGCCAGCACAAGCCGCCCAAGGTGCAGGAGAAGTGCCAGCTGGAGATCAACTTCAACACGCTGCAGACCAAGCTGCGCCTCAGCAACCGCCCCGCCTTCATGCCCTCCGAGGGCAAGATGGTGTCGGTGAGTGGGACTTCACTAGCGTTAATGGACCGTTTGTTTAGACACTTAGGAGTTTATGGTTTTCTTTCAGAGCAGTTTTGTAATATGTCTCTTGACATCATTTCTGTCTGTGTGGTATGTGTGTGGATGACTGTTCTGTGCGTGTATCTGTGCACTTTGTATGTGCATGTGTTTATGTGTGTGTGTGTGTGTGTGTGTGTGTGTTTATGTATGTGTGTTTATGTGTGTGTTTATGTGTGTGTGTGTGTGTCTGTTTGTGTGTGTGTGTGTGTGTGTGTGTGTGTGTGTGTGTGTGTGTGTGTGTGTGTGTGTGTGTGTGTGTGTGTGTGTTTGTGTGTTTGTGTTTGTGTGTGTGTGTGTGTGTCCAGGACATTGCTAATGCATGGGGATCCCTGGAGGGTGCTGAGAAGGGCTATGAGGAGTGGCTGCTGAATGAGATCCGCAGGCTGGAGAGACTCGACCACCTCGCCGAGAAGTTCCGCCAGAAAGCTGCCATCCATGAAGCATGGACCGAAGGTATTTTCAAACACATTGACTTTCTCTCTTCCTCCCTCTCTCTCTCTCCATTTTATTCACTCTCATTGACTTTCTCCCTTACTCCCTCTCTCTCTCTCTGTTTTATTCACTCTCATTGACTTTCTCTCTTACTCCCTCTCTTTCTCAGTTTTTTCACTCTCATTGACTTTGTTGCATGTAGACACAAACCAACAGCCCTGCATATCCATGTCATGAAATACTGACATGAGTCTGAAATAACTGCACCTTTTGATTTAATTCAAAAATCCTGAGCCTAATCCAAGACTCCTAATGTGAGGTCTATTTTTGTCTGTACTGTAAAGTGGTTTAGCGGCCTTTCTCTAATCCTCTGCCTCCCCCTGCAGGTAAGGAGGAGATGCTGCACAATCGGGACTATGAGACGGCCACGCTGTCAGAGATCAAGGCCCTGCTGAAGAAGCACGAGGCGTTCGAGAGCGACCTGGCCGCGCATCAGGACCGGGTGGAGCAGATCGCAGCCATCGCCCAGGAGCTCAAGTAAGCCTCCCATACTTTCACTGCTAAGCTACCTCAGGGCTGGTTGGGTTAGACCACACGGGCTCCACCAATACATGACAACAAACCTAAAGTTTTACATTGATACAAATCTGAATATCCTGCATAATTCCATTTGTCCCAAGACGATATCCTTAAACTTAAAAAGGGACAGAAGGAACGCTTCACACTCATTTGATGGTAATATTGGTATCAATATTACTGTGGCACTACAGTAAGACAGATAGGGAGGTATGGCTTGGCGAGCCTAGGTTTGAATTGCTTTAGTTTTGCGGTGCTAGATTTGGCTACCAAGGATACCTACCTTCTCTACCTAATATGGGCCTGAAAATGTACACAGTGGGCTCCATTAGGCTTCACTAAAGGCCCATTGCTGTACTTGCACTTGTGAAGCTTGAAGTGGCCAAGTGTGTGTCAGAGCTGTTTTGGGTTGACTCATCTTGGTTGAATGTGGAACAGAAATAGAATGAATCACTGAATCGAGGAAATTGACTCTGTTAAGAAACGGCACATTTATGGTAAACATGAAAAAGGAGGAATCTGTGTGTGTAACTGGAGGTTTGGACTTTTTTTGTTTGTGTGTGTTACAGTGAGTTAGACTACTACGACTCTCCCAGTGTGAATGGGCGATGCCAAAGGATCTGTGATCAGTGGGACGCTCTGGGAGCACTGACTCAGAAACGTAGTGAGGCTCTACAGGTAACACACTCGCTCGCTCGCTCGCACACACACACACACACACACACACACACACACACACACACACACACACACACACACACACACACACACACACACACACACAATCTCTCTCTGTTGTGAGGTTGTCGAGAGGTGATGAAAAAACTGTTGCCACAAAAGGGTTGGTGATGCCATGAAGGTGGTTTATTTCCAACCCTAAAAAACAGCGGCAGGCACAGTGATAAAATGATAATAACAGATGAATGAAAAAACACAAAACAAACAAATAGAAATACTAAATCACTAACTTAAAATACAAAATAAAGCCCTGCCTAAAGTCAGGCAAAAGAGCTTTTGAGTTGTGCAGCCAAAAACCCAGCCTGCTTCCATACTCAGCTGTGCTCAGCTCAGATCGGCCGCAGCTCCTTAAATAGTCACGACCTATCAACAAACAAATCCTATACAAAATTACATTATGAACTTCTACATCATGGTAAAAAAACACAGCATCCATTGAGCCCTTCCCATAAATATTTTGAAATACATTAAAAATTCAAAATAAATCATTACAGTGGAAAACAGGAACGCCTCTTCCCGCAATCATAACAGTTGTACCTGCCAACATCCAACTAAAAGTTGCATCCATCCTCTGACCTCAGGTTCTTTTGACTGGTAGAAGTGCTCGAGTGAGACTCAGCATTGATTTCAGATAACACAGATTACAAATGTCATAATAAAAATGCCCTGGCTGTAGAAAATCCTTTCACGGTTGGCCGCTCTGCATGTAAGACATGTTGTTTTATATGGCATGTTGCTGATACAAAGGGGTCAGATAAATATAGTGTAATAAAATTAAATAAATGTCAATAAAATGTTTACTGTGTGTGTGTGTTTGTTTCTAGGCCTAATGTAAAGTAATCCATGGAACATGAGCTCTGTCACACTCTCTCTCTTGCGCACACACACAAACACAAACACACACACACACACACATACTCTGTCATTTACTCTTTCTATGCTTCATTCATCCATTCTTGCATTCATCCATATAAACATACAACGTAAACGTACTCACCTTTGACATGTGCGTGTGTTACAGCGGACTGAGAAACTGCTTGAGACCATTGACCAGTTGTATCTGGAGTTTGCCAAGCGTGCCGCCCCCTTCAACAACTGGATGGAGGGAGCCATGGAGGACTTGCAGGACACCTTCATTGTGCATACCATCGAGGAGATACAGGTGTGTGTGTGTGTGTGTGTGTGTGTGTGTGTGTGTAAGTGTGACAGTAGCCTATATGTGCCTCTGTGTGTGCTTGCACAAACAGTGTGCATTACTGGCTATGCGTGCAATTTCAAGACATAGTGCCTACCGTTTAGAATGCATGCTGGATCAGGGATAGTGAGGCACAGGTATAAATTAATATCTACCTACAGTATATTGGTGTACTGATGGTATTACTTTGCGTCATCATGGTGTGCAGTACTGTGTTTGTATATGTGTCCATCTGCAATTCTTTCTCTCTGTTTGTGTTGCATGTATGCGTGCGTGTTGGTTGTAGGGCTTGAGTACAGCCCATGAGCAGTTCAAGGCCACCCTCCCCGAGGCGGACAAGGAGAGGCAGGCCATCCTGGGCATCCACAACGAGATCGCCAAGATCGTGCAGACCTACCACGTCAACATGGCTGGCATCAACCCCTACACCACCATCAACCCTCAGGAGATCAACGGCAAGTGGGATAAGGTGAGTTGGCCAGTCCGCCACACACAGCTGAGGCACTTAAGCCATGGCATTGCTTCTGTCAGTATTATCGGATTTAGATATGTCTGACTTCTGTTAATACAGCTTTGTTGTTTGTTTCAAAAAATTGCACTTTTAATCTACTGTATATTTGCTGTGTCTTTCTGTCTATCTCTGTCTCGCTCCCCCCTCTCTTTCTCTCTCTCTCTCTATCTCTCTCTCTCTTTCTATATATCTCTCTCTCTCTCTCTCTCTCGCCCCAGGTCAGGCAGCTGGTCCCTCAGAGAGATCAGGCTCTGATAGAGGAGCACGCCCGTCAGCAGAATAACGAGCGACTCAGGCGGCAGTTCGCCAACCAAGCCAACGTCATCGGGCCCTGGATCCAGACCAAGATGGAGGTCTGTTCACCTTTTGAAAATCATCTATTCACCTCTGCTGACACACACAAGTGTTCTGCACCTTTCTTTTTAAGTCCACCCAGCTCTTAAAATGCCCAGAATACCTTTCTCTCAAGTCAAATATAGTGAAAATTGTTTTGGATGTTACTAATGTTATGCAAAAGTATATGTTCATATTCTCATGATATTTATGAATTTCTGTCTACTAATGCATACAAATGTGTGTGTGTGTGTGTGTGTGTTACAGGAGATCGGCCGTATCTCCATTGAGATGCATGGCACCCTGGAGGACCAGCTGACTCACCTGCGTCAGTATGAGAAGAGCATTGTCAACTATAAGCCAAAGATCGACCAGCTGGAGGGCGACCACCAGCTCATTCAGGAAGCTCTCATCTTCGACAACAAACATACCAACTACACCATGGAGGTAGTCATTCACACACACACACACACACACACACACACACACACACACACACACACACACACACACACACACAAACATACCAACTAAACCATGGAAGTAGTCATTGTCACACACACACAAACACATACACACACACACACGTGTGCACACATACTTTTAATTTACACATTTCTGTCCATTTTTACACAGTCACTCACATACACTATCTAGACCCTACTAACTGCCTATGACACATACACCATCATGCACAGACACACACACACACACACACACACACACAACCAGTGCTAAACCACCACTATACCATACACCACAATCATAACCCTAACACACTTAAAACCTGTTCCTAATGTCCGCTTCTTCCCTTGTGTCTCTCTGTGTTTTTGCAGCACATCCGTGTGGGTTGGGAGCAGCTGCTCACCACGATTGCTCGCACCATCAACGAGATCGAGAACCAGGTCCTCACCAGAGACGCCAAAGGCATTAGCCAGGAACAACTTAACGAGTTCAGAGCCTCCTTCAACCACTTTGATAGGGTAAGAGAGAGAGACAGACAGACAGACAGAGAGAGAAACACAGACAGACAGACAGACAGACAGACAGACAGGCAGAGAGAGAGACAGCCTGATGTGATAGAGAGCAACACAAAGATGAGTGAGACTCAGAAAAGAGCAGACTGAAAAGGAAAAAAGTTGTCAAGTGTGTTTCCCATTTTTTTGACGGTGTTCAGTCGAGTGTGTGTTCAGAGTGCAGATGTTGGTGTGTATTCTTGCCATCCACACAGCCACATTTAAGGGCCTGAAGTGAGCAAATGATTCTGGGTTTAAAGACCGAAGATAGGAGTTGAGTTTAGTCCTAACTGCAGACATTGTGCGTGTTTAGTACAACAGACTAAGCATTGTTGGTATTACATGAGAATGCCCGAGCTGCCCATGCAAGGAGGTGGATTGTTAGAATGACTAAAATAGAAAAAGACAAAGTACAGTACCTCGAGGCCCGACCTCTATCAGTTCCTCGAGGCCCGACCACTGGCTCTGAGGTGTTTATATCTTGTGCCTAAGAGTATGAACAGCACTTAAGAGGAGAGAAAACCATAGCAAACACTCTTTCTTTTCTCTCTCTCTCTCTCTTGTCTGTCTCTCTATCTCTCTCCCTCTCACACACATTTATTGTTTACAGAACAGAAAGGGCTCAAGAGAGGGATGCAGTAACTTACATGACCCGATGTGTCTGATTCCTTATTTAGCATCCCATGGTCCAGTACAGGCACACACAAAGCCCATCTATGCTATGCTATGCAGATGGAACGCTCCATTGCCTTACCATTACCTTCTCCCACAACTATGCTAATGTCCACTCAGTAGCTATATTCAATGCATTGGATCTCTATATTTCTATTCACAAAACAGAAACTGGCTCAACTGGGTCATATATTAAGATGTGCTTTCTCTATTCACCATTAGATACCACTATTAACCTTTTATTCATCTCTCTGAAGAATTAGAGAGTGTCTGTTAAAGGAGGTTGTGTAGATAATGGCTACATGTTTTCTTCAAATGGATGTGTGATGTGTGTGATGGTAAGAAATATACACGTGTAGATAGATAGTAAAAATACATAGAGAGATAGAGCCTGTGTGTGTGTGTGTGTGTGTGTGTGTGTGTCTGTGTGGTGTGGTGTGGTGTGGTGTGGTGTGGTGTGTGTGTGTGTGTGTGTGTGTGTGTGGTGTTATCCAATTATTGTTTCCCTTGCAAAAGGACTATAGCTAATGGAAGGTAAAGTGCAATTGTGCAGGTCATGATGTTAGTGATTTCCACTGGCCCACCCACACATAAGGCTGTACAGAGCTGCCTTTCACGCCTGCACACTCTAATGCCTTGGAATGCCCTGCCCAGGACACCTCACACACACACACACACACACACACACACACACACACACACCCACACACACACACACACACGCCCCCAGCACTTGCACAAGGTTCCTAACGTTTGTGTGTTAAGCCCTCTAATGTGTGTTTCTGTGTCTCTCTGTCTTTGGTGCATGCCCACCCCCTTCCCCCTGACCTCACCCCTCCTGCCCCCCATCCCCTCTCCATCTCACCCCCACCCCACCCCTCTCATCCGCATGCCCCACACCCTCACTGAACCTCACCACCCCTCCTACCCCTCCACTCCCCTGTGTGTTTGTGTGTGTGTGTTTGCTGCATGCCTGTGCCCGCCACCCGATGCCTGGCGCTGCCCGCTGCACCGTAGGATCACTCGGGCACTCTGGGGGCTGAGGAGTTCAAGGCCTGCCTGATCAGCCTGGGCTTCGATATCGCCAACGACCCACAGGTACCTGTCAACACCCCCTTTATAGCCAAACTTTGCATTAACCTGACTTTTTTTTCTTTTCTGTTTTTTTTTTCCCTTCTCTATCCTTCCTCCCTCTGTGCCTTTTCTTTGGTTCGATATCCTGGTCCTCCTTTCATCTTTTCTGTTTTGGATCCCCTCACTCCCTTTTTCCATCCCTTAATGGGATGTCTTGATTCTGCCCCTCTGCTCTCTTCGCCTTCTGTTCCGCTCTGGTCCCTTCTCGACTTGTCTCTTTCTTTTGCTATCTTCTGTACTTTCCTCTATCCTTTGCTTCCCCTTCTCTTCTCTTCTCTTCTCTTCTCTTCTCTTCTCTTCTCTTCTCTTCTTCTCTTTTCTTGTGTTCCCTTCTCTTTTCGCCTGGTTGTGTTGGTCCTTCATGGGCTCCTGTAGAAGAAAACAGGATTCGTGGAAATGGAGGACTTCAAAAAATGCCTCATCTCTATGGGTTACAATATGGTAAAACCACAGCATTCAGTCACACGTCCCCTATACATTATGTAACGGAAACCTGCAAAACTCATATTACTTTAAAATGTGCTCCTTTTAAAATGTTTGAAAAATAGCTAGATATATGTGTTTCCGTTCTTCTGTGCTGTTATGTCTGACTTCAGTCTTTCTTTCAACATCACACTTTCTATCTCATATAAAGTAAATCTATGTTTCTAAAATATATATATTTAAAAAGAGTATTTGATCTGTGGTGATGTATTACCAGGTAAGGTTTCCATCAAGCCATGATTACAGTACATGTTATGCTTTAGAATGAAGCAGAAGCCTATGTAGAGTCAAAGTTACATTATACATGACCACCCCCTAGATGTTACTCCAGAATGACAACAAAGGCAAATCCTTATTAACAATCAGCATCAACTGACACAGAGCCTTACACAGCGAATGAAATGTTTAAATATGCACATAATGCATTGGGGGTATCAAATATTATTACCTATGTATTAAAAATTCTACTTTGAATAAAAAGAATTCCCTTAAAAATTCAAGTAATTAAATAATGTGGAGCGGAAACATACCATGATTGCATTTTTTATTGCATTCATGACTTTGGACAGGTTGCCTTGCCAAAACAACCGTGTCTCTGTTAATTCCTCTGTGTTGTTCCTAGGGAGAGGCAGAGTTTGCCCGCATCATGAGCATCGTGGACCCCAACAGGTTGGGACTGGTCAATTTCCAGTCCTTCATTGACTTCATGTCCCGTGAGACTGCCGACACAGACACTGCTGACCAGGTCGTGGCCTCGTTCAAAGTACTGGCTGGGGACAAGGTGAGGATTACAGAGAGGGTGGTTTAACACTCCTTTATTAGATCTCTATCTAACTCTCTTACATAATTACACTGATAAAACATACAACATTAAAATGCCAATTAACAAAGCTTACACCATAACATTACTGAGAGAGATAGACAGAGAGAATTGGTCGAGTATTATAATTAAATAAAGTTAGGATGATGGAGGGTAGTTACTAAACATTATTACAAAACATTATTTTTGTCATTAATTAAAAAATATTCAACATCAAATATTGTTAAGCAATCGTTGTGCTTTTTTCTTGTCCACTCAAATTGGATGTAATCGAATAGCTCTAATTTCAATTTTATGTGCAGGATTTTTTTAGTTCAAATTAGACCAATCTTGTTTTTACCTAATTATCCCTTTTTGTCTTCTTTGCTCTAATGAACTCCCCTCCCCTCTGTTCTTCACCACCTCTCTTCCCTTTCCTCTCCTCTCATCTTCTCTCCTTTCATTCTCTCCCTTCCCACCACCCCCATCCAGAACTACATCCTGGCGGATGAGCTTCGCCGTGAGCTGCCCCCTGACCAGGCCGAATACTGCATCGCCCGCATGGCGCCCTACGCTGGCCCTGACGCTGTGCCTGGCGCTCTGGACTACATGTCTTTCTCCACCGCCCTCTACGGAGAGAGTGACCTTTGAACTCCGCCAGAGAGAGGCAGCCAGCCAGTGGCACACTCTCCTGCCTTGCCTGCTCCGCCCCTTCTACCCCGCCCATTGCAATGCGCATTTTTTGTACGTTTCTTTCCTCCCTCCATTCTACCCTCCTTACCTTTCTCCCCCCTCCTACCCCTGATCCTTTCTTTTTTTTTGGTCTTAACAACCCTCCCCAATCCAACTCCCCATCCAACCCTTTCGACCTGTCTGTTGCATTTGCTTATCCTCATGCAATGCAGCAACTCCCCATGTTTACAATGAGGGAGACAGAAAAAAATAAGTTTTCATTTTATTTCCGTTTTATGTTCTTGTTGTTTTGTTTTATCTTCATAAAAATGAATAAAGTCAACATATTTTATTATACAGAACAAAAAAGGTATTTTTCTTCACCTGATTAAAAAAAATGAGAGAAAAAAAAAGAAACAAAAAGTGAAAATAAAGAAAAAAGGCAAGCATTGTCTCTTCTTTTCTACATGCATAATTATTTTTCACCAACATTTCCAATGGTGATACACAAATATGTCACATTTTCCAAGGACTCCACCATCAGAAAAGAAGAGGCTAAACACATCTGTATTTAACGCTAACCTGCATACAACTCTGAACACCTAGTCTCCTTCCAGTGATGATAGTATTTTGCCCACCAGCCCTAACAGCCATTTAAAATGTGAAAATTGCTACCTATATAATTTACCATGACTGGTCATGAAACAGAAAATTCTAATTCCGGGTGAGCATTAATGGCTGGCGTTTGTGAGGAATATTAAGGGTAAGCCTCATGACGTACTTTAAGTGTCAGTCACCACACCCTTATGTTTCTGTATGGACACCTGTTTGCCATACGAAGGTACACCTTTGTTTCAACAAGAGCAATTTCATCTCACCAGGTAACTGACTCAATGTGTGAAAGACAATAGAAATACCATAGAGAACACTAAATAAGCTCAGCACGAATATTAACACTGGAAATAGTACAGCTTGTATTGTGTGTGCTAGTGCTGAGCTATGTTTGCTAGAGTTTAATGGGAACAGGTTAGAGCCTTATATGAATACATTTCAATATATCTTGAAGGAAATATTATTATAAGATTATTGTATTACTCTATTTTTAACCTTGTTAAGTTGTGTGAGTCTTTAACTCATAAACAAAAGGCAGGAGGCTGGATGTGTAGATCTGGAGTTTATTGCTGTATCCAGCAATGGAGGTGGTTTATGAAGCATCTTAGGTGTCTTCTGTGCAGGCCCTCCTAAAGGAACCTACTCCTATATATTTGGGTGTTGCTGTGGCCAATCAGAATTAGTTTCACTTTCACCTTCTAGTCTCATAACGTCAACAAGTTCAAGTGTGGCTACCCTGGCTTTCACAGTTGCTGTATGTTCACCAGACAAAAAAAAAGACTACAGTTGCTTGGGAAGTGATGTAGGAAATGTGGGGGTATTCCAAATATGTGGTGCAGTGACAACCCTAGGTAAATGAACTCAAGAGTAAGTGGTAAACATCCTAATAGAAGAGCCATATGCCTTTGTTTATTAGGATAATGAAGCCATAGGCCCCGAGTTAATTTAGTTTGTCACTAAACCCCTGTGGTCAACTGGCCTGGCAAGGCACACACAGCTCTTATAGTATATAGTATAGAATCAAATATGCAAAACAAGGTCAATACTATTGCATTGTCTAGATAGGCTTCCATTTCACTGAAAACTGTTGTGAAACAAGAAAGTAATGCTATTGGAAATTATGTTTAGCCTATATGATTCCTCCCATCACGTTAGCCTTCTGCAGCCTGTACAATCTGACAATTTCAACACCGTCTCACAATTGAGAAACCTAGAGACACCCTGCATAAGAGCAAATCAATTATCAGTCGTTTCAACCGTGGTCGTAGTTTTACTTCAAAAGAACACAGCATGGCATCACATCTGCATTACATTTTAAAAACGGACTTTCAACCTCTTACATTTTACAGCTTTTAATTTGATGTAGCTTTACTACCCAGAATTCAAAGCGACTCAATTCTGAAATGCATGCTGGGAATGCCAGACATGACTCTGAGAGCAGACACATTAAAGTTGGTGACAGTAATATCCTTGTAAAGTGGAACATTATGTTTGAAATTAAAATGTGATTGTCGATTTAATAAGAGGAAACATGTGGAATCGTTTCTCTCATTTGCGAAAGAACAAGACATTGAAGTATGGCATCCCTATGCTGGTAGGTGTTTGGTATCACTCATTTTCAACTCATTCATTTCAGTTAAGTTAGCTACCTAGCTAGCAATGCAATGGTTACAAAAAACACTAAAGACTTCACCGTTACATAGAATTAGGCAGGCTTGCCAGCTAGCAGGCCAAATAGCTTAATAGCTGGTTGACAAAAAAGACCTGAAATCGACAATTGCTTAATTATTGCTCTTCTAATTGTGAGCTAGTTTTGAGATGACCCTGACTATCTTAAATTTGTCATACGAAAGACCCCTCAATGACTATCGAAGGTTAAACTGAAACAGGGAGGACTAAACCGGCATTATTGCAGAACTTGTCATTAAACTTAACATTAGTTGTTTTGAAGTGATATGGGCGGGACGCTTTCAGCAATTCGTGTTGTTTGTAGTTGCTGGTCGTGGGAGGTTCGTTTGGACTCAGGGAGTTCACACAGATTCGATACGATGCCCAGAAAATCCGTAAAAAGGTAATCCATTCATCCATTCATTCATTCATTCATTCAGCGTTGTCAGGCGCATTGGTGCGACCAACTAAATGTTTTAGTTGCACTTGACAGATTTTTGCTCACACTCTGGAGCCCTGCTGAAGAGTCATGGCTTGACTATACTTTAGCACTTGGCTGTATACGTCCAATTTATCTTTATAGTACTTGCCTTCCAGATTCTCTGTGAATTTGTATGTGTTTACACCCGACAAGTCACAAATCAAGTTACAAATCTCCATTTTTCTCCTAGCTGGACCCAGCACTGGAGGCCAGAGTGAACCCGGAAAAACAGTCTGTGATCCTCGAGGAGGAATATGAGGTACAGCAAACTACAAGAAACAATGAATGGAATTTCTGATCACTTTGTCTGGACCTATGTGTGTGCTTGGGAGAAAGTGACAATTTGTCCTGTATTATATCTGCAGTTTTGTGAGTAAATGTTTGAATTGATAGATTATCCAAACATTAGCATTGTATTTCATGTGATAGTGGAAAAGAGTTACCACATAGGAAAAAGATAACTAATGTGTTCAGTACATGTCAACACTAGCTCGGATGAAGAATCAATTGGAGATTTCGGTTTTGATATTTTAATATTGTGGATACACATTATAACTTGTACATTTAAATCACCTAACTTGAAGAATGTGCGCATGAGTATGCAAAGTATACAATCTAATCTCTTATCTTGGCCTTTTTATGTCTTTCTATGTGCCTGACAGAAACTTTGTGAGAAGAACCTGGACAGTTGGAAGAACATTCGTGGCCCTCGACCTTGGGAAGATTCCAAAGAATATCAAGAAGAACAGAGAGCACGCCTGAATAAAGGAGATTAATCACACACACAAATGTCATCCTCGAGACAGAAACGGGCTCTGTTGTTTAAGTACATCCCTTCACACACATGAACAAATGGTCTCTGAAGGATCTAGGAGTGATGTGAAGCACATGTTTGAGAAGCAGGGACTTTGACTTTGACAAACATGGCCTTCTCTCTGGCTTTGTTGAAACTGTAACCCTTGTCTACTGTCCACACAAGGATTACAACTGTTTGGACCATAGAGAATCCATATAAGTATATGGGGGAACATTTTAAGATCTTTTAAGTTCAAATCATTGTGCTCTCTGTTTCAGAAATGGTTCTGCTTCTTTGAGTCAGTTTGTGTTTCAGAAATGAGCAAACATCCGTGCCTGTGATCAGTCAACACAAAGCCACACGCCTACATTAACTGCAGAGCTGGTGTCAGTCAGCAACTAACCTTGTTTTTGAGTGCATTGTCATCATGTTTTAATAAACAAACAAAAAAAGAGAAGAACTTGGATTGAAATTGGACTTCTAATCTCTGTCAATAGTTTGTTGCCTTTCATTATTTTAGTTATTTAGAAAGATGTCTAACAACACCTTTGCTTATAAAGCAATGCTGTCTTTGCTAAAATGAGAACATGGGCACTAGTGTAGAATCCTGTGCACAGTTCTGTCTTTGGTATCCTCCCTAAAAGGCTCTTCTCATTCTGTTCTGCCAATGACTGTAAAAGCATGGACAGCATGGGGTCATGCCCCTCCATTACACAGAAATGTAGCCTAAATTAGTCAAATATTCACATCATCATTGACTAATGTTGTATTAACTGAAAATGTATACAGGCAATAACAATTGGGTGGATATCATCTCTACTGGCACTATTATGGACTTTTTGGAGGTTATTTTCTTTCGCAACTTCTTTTGTTGGGTGTGTTCTTTGTGGTTTGGAAATCACCGAACTTCTAACCGTTAACAACAGGGGAATATATTTTTAAACTAGACAACCAGCCAGTGCCCACCAACCAGTGCCCATCCTGATTCCTGAAACGCCCACAAACTTACCAGGACCAATTGAAATGGAAGATTTTCATTTAAAATTAGTGGCGTCTGGTCGCTTCGTTTCTTGCTGTGTCGTCTGTGTGATTGTACAGTAGTGGAGTCTGGTATGTTGTGCAAAAGTCATTCGTAAAACAGCCATCTGAAGGTAAGATTAGCCTACAGCATAGACTGTACTGACCAACATGTATTCATTGTGATAATGTAGGAGGCCTTAATGATAGAACACATAGCCTATAAAGCAAATAATCCTATTGTGTCTAATATCCTATCCTTATAATATTGTGTATTAATCGAGTTTAAACAGATCATGGTCTTTATAAGAAATATTTTTTATTTTATTTGAATACATTATTGTCAAAAATGTAAGCTATTTATGTATTGAAGTGGAAGTCTATTTTGAAATCGTATTTATTCATATTTTCAAACAATGGTATGATTATGATTATGTATACCGTGGTTACAATAAATCTGGGAAACTGCTAAAGAATGAAAAGTCCTTTGTTTGTGTGAATGCAGAGGTGTTCAAACTGAAGATGAACAGTGAAAAAGGTTGAGCTACACAGTAGGTTAAATCATACCTTATAGAAATGAATACATTATTGATATCTATGTATATACAGTATATAACTACAATATTTAATGTTTTCATCTATGAAACGAAAAAGAGAGAGGCTTCCTGTTTCATGTGCTCAGACCAACCAACTGTACTAATATTGACACAAGAAATTGTACAATTGTTATTGCAGCTTCTCAGCCAATCTTGGCTTCGGATACGGTCTGGATCAAGCTGTTGCCTACATTTTCACTGATTACCACAAAGGAGCACAGGATGTCATATAACTTAAGGTACGACATTGTATTTTTTTCTTTTTTTACATGCTCTGCAAGGACTATGAACTCATACCCCCCTAGTTTCATCTCTGCTTATAATTGATTGATAGCATCATGTAACTGCAACCCTCTTTGTCATCACAAAACATAAACGTAAAGAAGAGGCCCATTTTGATCTATTGGGCAGTTGACCCCCGTAGTGATGGCAATAGGTAACCATAAATGTCTTGTGATGTACTTGCCCCATATCAGCACATAAGCGTACACTTTGATGCTTTAAAGTGCAATATTGTTCACCATTTGTAACAGTATAGCCTAAAGTGTGAAGTCAAATAACTAAAGATGACATGAAAATATTGGTTACACTTTCTATGAAGCCTGTCTTCATGATGACTCATAACCACCTTTTTGATACATTATATCAGGTCATCATAAATGTTTATAATATAAGATGGATTAATGCATTATAAATATGTGATCGCCAGTCTGTGTGTCGGGTAACACTTTCTATGAAGCCTGCCTTTATAAGGCCCTATAAGGTCAGACAGAATGATGTGTTATAAATCTGCATCATTAGTCTGTGTATCATGAATCGTATAATAATCCTAAACCTGCATATATAAGGCACTACAAGGACATTAATAATGCCTTTAAAAAGTAGCTATTATAACTTATTATAACTAGGTACATAAGTCTTCATAGCACCCTATAACCACTTTTATGGTATATTATTCATATTCATTAATGGTTATTATTAGCATGGTGACTAGGCTGCTATACAGACAGGGCTGTAGTGGAGGGTAAACACACGTAAACTCCGTTTATGCACCTCTGGAATTTTGGAAATAGCGTTTACGCACCTATTAATAGCGTTTACGCGTCTCAAAGTGGCGTTTACGCATCTCTAAGTTCTCTGCGCCTAGTATTCTGCCTTTGTAATAATCCGAAATAAATTTGGTTTCATTTTAAATCACCTTAGACTTAATTTCAAATTGTTGAACATATTTGTTTTTATCTGCACTGTATTATGGTCTGTGACCCTCCAATCAGTGCCTTGCGTCTGCGGCAACACCAATAAAGATCCAGGAAGTATGTAAACACATACCCGTTGTGGATAAGCCTTTTCGAAATGGATTCATTAGCCATGGATATCAGGCGATTTTTGAAGATACCATTGAGTGCTTTCATTCACACAGATGCCCACAAAAGGCCTCAAGATCAAAGTAAGACTTGACGTTGCTTTGGTTCGCACAACAACGCATTAAGACAGGGTCACACACTTTTAATAACGTGCTTTCAAATACGATGATGCCGGTAACAAGGCAGCCTTCCCGGTTCAATCTAAATACGCCTAATAAAACGTACATTCTTTTAGCAATTGAAGATGCATGAGTAATTATCCTCACTCATATCACGCTAATTCATTGAAAATTGTAGACAGATTCTTTGCAAGCCAGTTAGACATAGCTAAGTGAAATGTTTGAGCTTAGCTATAGAATCTTCCATTTTCGCAGTCATGGTCAAATATAGGTGTAGAAGAAGAGCCTACATGAGTGTTCAATCCAACACAGTATATGAAGTCCTGGATGGTGAAGCACAGGAGAGGCATGAACCCCAGAACACGCCCATGCAAGGCAGGTTTCTCCAATGGTTAAAGAACAGGGGAAGTGTTTAATTGCAGCATGGTTTCTTTTTATATTAGACTTTTCAGCTGTAACACCCTGGGCCTGTTTCCAGAGTTCTTTATTTTTTATTTAGGTCCTATAGGTTCTTTCTTTTGTCTCCCCCACCACCCCCTTCGTTTTTGTGAGGCTTACACCTACTTTTCTTAACTGTTTTCTTGAAATCACCTACAAACTCCAAACACATCTATTCACTGTCATTGATTTAATATGACTTTAACTGACAACATAATGGAATATAGCCAGGTCAGCCTAACAGAGTTGCGACGCTTTGAGTTGCGTTGCTTCGTGCTGTGTTTCATCGGGTCGAGGACTGTCTGATCTCAAAATTCATAGTTTACCCACCTCTAATTGTACCACTACAGCACTGTATACAGACATAGGATATTATATACTGTCATATGATTCGATAAGTGAACTTTGCCAGCTTTAAGTAAAGTGACAAAAGGGTAGTGTTGTAATGTACAGGTATAAGATAAGATAAGGCAAGGCATTATGAACTTGTTAAAACAAATGGGTGCTATGACACTCAATACAACAGATGTAAGGAAAAATCTATGTTCCTTTTACGTGTTGGTTTAGGACTTGGAAGATACGCCAGTACGAAGTTTGTTGTAACAAAAGAGCTTTACTTGATAAGTTGCAGCACAAATACAGTTGAGTTTAACATGATCAATTTCACCAAGTCAACACAACCAGAGAGCTCGAGCATCTGTCCGTTTACGAGAAAGTCTCAGTTCTTATAGTCTATCTTTTACTGATGTCATCTGGTGGGCTCCTCGTGGTCAACAGGTGGGGGTCATGGGATCCCTACCCTGGTGTATCTGTTATTCGTACGAATGGACATTAATGTCACATCTATTGTGTGAAACCCCTACACTCTGTTTTCCATGGATTAACTGACCATCTTATCTCCAGAGAGTCCTTCAATGTATCGAAAGTCACATTTTCTCCTGCCCTGGTCAGCTAAAAGCTACTGCTTTGGTGACCTGACCTTCCCAGGCCTATGCCTGCAGTGACCTGACCTACCTAGGCCTGTTTTCCCATTGAAGAGACATTTCAAGGATTGTATCTATTCTTTCTAATAAACCTATACCGAACTGAACCTATACTGAACTGAAATTATCTTACACAGGACACAGATGAAAAGACCCCTCCTGGCTGAACATAGCCCAGAGCATTGATTTGTGGGACAAAAACCAACAGCAAATGTTCTGTAGACGTGGAGCGCATGAATAAACCACAATTCACAATTGCAGTTCTAGCTACAGTGTTGTGATCCATCCCTACAGCGTCAAAAGCAGCTTTCATTGATTTTCCTTTCTTCGCAGCATAACGCCTTTGGAGTTCCTCACTAAGCAGAAAGAGGCATAAGAAGAAAAAGGTACATGTTCATAAACCTGAGATAGCAACTCAAGACATTAATCAGAACTTGATGGTATGGGATGTTATGTCATTTTATGGTTTACTGTTCAGTTTTCACAATTAAAGTGGCATAAATGTGTTTTTGTCTAAAAGCGAATTAGCTAAAAGCCAACGGACATGCCTTGCAAACACTACCAACAGCACGGATGTCTTGCCACTGGTGATATTTTGTGCTGTTAAAGCTGTTTGTACATTTTTGCGGGGCTTTGGATCAAGATCACAAAACTACATAGTGAAGAGCCTTCACCTGACCATATGTAATCAAAAGGCATTTGGGGACTCTCAAAAACATACCTTAAAACTGTAGAAGAAAAAAAGCGCCTCATATACGATGGTGGCAATTATATATATTGCATATAAATGCTAGCAGAGTATGGGGTAGAATAAGTGTACGCCAGTACGGTGGTGATGGGTGCATGTGGGCAGAGGGTTTCTACAAGTAGATCAGGTGGAGAGAATACAGCAGCGTCCCACGGTGAAGTGGGTAGAGTTCTGCTGTCAATATGCGTAGATGAGGAGCAATGTTTCCACATCCAGCAGCATTTGTATCATGCTCTAAGCGAGACAAACATTTTGTTAGAAGACATCTATTGGATAAACAGATGAGGAGACACATTTAGGTAGGTAATTAACATTAGGGAATATGGCCACTTGATCAGTATTAATATAGGCATGAGGGAGAGAGAGAGGCTGCCAGGCCAAGTGTATGGGAATTTGACCTGCAATTTGTTTAGTTTAGTTATTGTTGGCTGACTTGGTGCATACGGATTATAGTTAGGATGGCAAGGATGGCAGGATACACTTAACAGCAGTGCCCAACTCGCTGGTGACAGCTGCAACACATGCTGTAGGCAGGGGCGGCCTTTCCTACAGGCAGTATAGGCGGTCGCCTAGGGCGCCACTCAGAGGGGGGCACCAAAAACTGCGCCCCCTTCTTTATCTCCAACCAATATTTAGACATAAAAAAAATATAACATAAGGGTAAAATGAGCCAAAAGTCGAAAACGGAAGGGGTACGTACCTCCTTGGTGCTGTCAGAACATGCTAGCCCAGTGAGACGTTTGGTTAGTGTGTGTGTGTGTTCAAGAAATAATGAAGAGGCAAAAGCCATCCGGGGCGAAATTTAGGAAGAAAAGAAAGGAAGAAGAAGAGAAATGTGCCCAGGAGAAAGGTTGATCCTTAAATCCTGTTCTTAGCCTAGAATGAATTCCAGATAAAAAAACGTTCATGAATGCGTGAATTGCCCTGGCACTTTAGTGGAGTAAAGATGTATGCCTACCGTGTCATTGAAAGTTTTCCTACTCCCTGTCACATAGTTCTTTTAAGCCAATAGACAGCGCAACAACACTACAAATATCTTACTCGTTGCCCATTAAGGAAGACAAACACGGCAACTTGTCAACAAGTGAGGAATACTGGTGAAAATCCAAGTGCTGTATTGTCAATTTAAGCGAATGGATTGAATGTAATTTTGCTAGTCAGCAAACGCTAGCTAGCCAGTGACTTGTGACCAGTGTTGGACAAGTTACTGAAAATTAGTAATAAGTTACAGTTACTTCTTTAAAAGCTAATTCAATTACTTCACCAGTTACTGTATTTCAAAAGTAATTGGTTACTAGGGATAGTAACCTTTAAGTTACTTTTATGTCTGCTTTCAAATGTAATGAACCATATAAGGCCCAATGAAATAAAAGTGATTGGCCTACAGTATTAACACTAATTAAAAGAGAAAACAAAGCTGCCTTGAGTTGAGGTGCAGCATAAAATTGATAATTAAAAGAGAAAACAAAGCTGCCTTGAGTTGCGGTGCAGCATAAAATTGATTATGTGATTTAATGGTTAACAAAATGGTTTAACAAACATGCGCTATATCTGTCAGTGATTCTTTTTGCAGTAATATCTCCACGATATCCTCTAGAATAGATCAAGGCAAAAGGGACTGCTAAATGCAGTGGAAGGATGTATCCAAAATATTAAGATCAACAACAAAGGGGACACACCAATAATCAAAGCAAAAGCATACAGGTCTCAATCAAAAAATGAGAAACCCAACGACCTCTTCATAAAATGCAACAAGCACAACATTGTAGACTAGTCATGTTCTCTCACCACTGGGTAAGATCTGTATATAATAGTTGAGGCTAGCTTATAACCTACAAAGATTCTTTATTCTTATTTTTTATTCCGTCTCTGGCGAGAGACTGTGGAGAGATATCTATCTAGCTAGCTAAGATTGTGACAATCTTGATAACAGTACAGTGACGTAGCAGTGTTGGGCAAGAAAGCTGATATCCCAGTAACGTTATTGTTCAACTTCAAGGGATGTGTGTGCATGGTGCTGAAAGTATTCCACTGTCACTGTAGCGATAACTTGTAAAATGAAAATGAAAATCACCAGGTTTTGTTCACGTATGATTTCACTGTCACTGTAGCGATAACTTGTAAAAATGAAAATGAAAATCACCAGGTTTTGTTCAACATTGTTCAACAGTATGTTAAGCTCCTGGTAACTAGTTGGCGTTTGCTATCGCTAGCTAGCGTGCAATTTTTCTGACTTTAACATTAACATTTTGACTGTAGCAGTAACATTTAGATTTTAACATTGACACATTTGTAACAATACTAGTTGTAATGGACCATAACTGTTTGGGGATGTTCTCTCAACTACATAGTTAGTTATCATAACTAGCGATAGCTTAGTTCGCTAGTTAGATAGCTATCTGCAAGCAGCTTCATTTTCCCCCCATTGTGAACGTAGACAAATAAACATGTTGCATTCTATACGACCTGATAATGTCATTCTTTAAGATACATAGCCTGTCGTCCGTTTTCTTCAATAGGCTAATTTAGAAGAAGTAATAGATATTTGACCAGGTTATAATTAAAATGTCTGGAAAATCATGGAAACTCTGCTGGTCACAAAAAAAAATTCTGGCGGAATCTCTGGGTTAAATGCTCATTCATTGCGCCTCCGAGGTCCTGCGACGTCTGATCAGAAGAAGCTAAAGTAGGCCTATCTTGTCTTCTTGTCTGCAAATTTTTCACAAAAGATAGTAACGCGGGTAACAAACTCATTTAAATTTCAGTAATTTTAACTGCATTACTTGATTAAAAAAAAAATACTTCGTTACATGCTCGTTACCGCTAAATGTAGTAGAATTACAGAACACGTTCCTTAGTAATGCGTTACTCCCAACACTGCTTGTGACGTTCCTTGTTATTGCCATTCAGTCGAAACATCAGTTCAAGCTCAGCTGTTGGCCTACCGCAATATGCGTAATTTTCGATGTGTCATGAAATAATGATTTGAGTAATCATAACAATGTAAGTTTGGTGGAGCGAGCTAGCCAGTTTAATTAGACATGATTTTACTAATCAAGAGCTATGCATCTTAGAATGAAAAAAGTATGTCATGCTTTGTTTTTTGAAAGTTTGTTTTGATTCTATAGTGTGCACTTTGCAGTCTTGTTCTTGCAATGAATAAAAATGCAGTAGGCCTACTTTACTGTAGAACTGTTAAGAATGGGGTGAATGATTTTCCGTTTCAAAAAAAAAAAAATTCTGTTTCACATTTTGGTGAATTTAGTTTTATTCCGTTTTATTCCGTTTCGGCTAATTTTGTTCAGGTAGACTTCTTAGATTTACGTTTGCCAGCCATCAACAGAACAGAAGACTAAGAAAACATTGTTTGCAGGCGATTGAGAAGATGACGTGTGTGTCCATAAACGTTGATACAGGGTTGAAGAGTATGAACAGGGGGGCGTGGCCGGGAGTAGTTCAGCATTTGTCTAAAGCCCCCCTAAAAATTTTCCTCAGCCCTCTCTTCACCGACAGCCAGGGAGTTTAGCTCAAAGTAAATGATGGAAGGAGTGAAGTTGTAAGTACAAGAAGTTACAGAATGTGACTGTGTAGTTGTTAACGATTTGTACCTGCTTAAGTTTAGGTTTACTTGAGGTAAATGAAAGGGAATGTTGTAGTGGGCTATGTTAACACTAAGCTAGCTATTTTGTTAGAAACTGTCTCCAGTGAGCAAGAGTGTGACCGAGCGAATTCGAAATAACTATCGACATCTCTCTTTTCCTTGCATTAATACATCTCTCTACTATTTTGAAACAATAATATCAGTCCCTATCGAATGTTGTTGTTTATAATCAGTTAATGCTAGAGAATCCTAGTTTGACTTGATTATAGTGAATGCATTGGGTGCCTTAAATTTCAGTCCATCATACAATATTTATCAGTTGATAATTAATGTACTTGAAATGTGTTTTTATTTTATTTGTGTTATTCCTGATTTTTCCCCATTGAATGGTATATTTGACACTAAACTAGTTCATCTTTATCTCAGTCCAAATGAGCTTAAAATATCAGTGGTATGTAAAAACTACATGGACAACAAAATAGATGTAGATGTTGATCAAAATCTTATCCCCTTCTGCTCACAATAAAAAAAAGTAAACAACTCAGTAGTTGACACTGTCAGGTCCATTCTCCATTCATAGTGTTTAAATAAGCATAAAATATCACTGGTATGTATGTTAAAACTACATGGACAACAAAATAGATGTAAATGTTAATATAAATCATATTCCCTTCTGCTCACAATAAAACAATTCTTCCCTTTAAGAATTAGGATTTGGGAGCGGATATGAAAGCTAGTTTATCCGTCTTTCCTTTACAAGCAGGACAATTATTCCTCTCTCTTTATTTGAGAAAAGTTCATATTTGTGTTTCACAAATTTCACTGTGACCCGGAAATTCTGTCTCTTGTGTTATCATTTAAGCTCCAGTCTCTCTGGAGGTGTGGGTTCATATCCCACCGCTGCCACCAAATGTTAAAGGTTGAGATAGCCTTCGCACTTAGAGCAAGATGTTAACTCATAGGATGACTCAGGAGGGAGAAGATGTTGAAAAGATGGGTTTTTATTTTACCCAAATAAGGCACAAAGGCAGTAAAAACAATGGCAATACTAAATTAATATAAATAATACAATTTTCAATAAGGACAAATGCATGGGCATTAAAGCCACAAACAAATAAGCAATTCACAGAAGAGTACAGGTATAAAAAGGACCACATTAGCTGGTCAGTGAGAGCTCGTAAGGCGTATGCCTTATTAAACATGATCACTCTCACAAACAACAGAAAAAGGCATGTTAAAAGGACCATGGTAACTAGTCCATATGAGAGCACCGAAGACTAACGTCTTATTAACAGGTAACTCTCCTGAACAAAGGAAAAGGCGAGTTAAAGTAGCCTAGACTCAAACCAATCTAAACAGCAGGTGTGTCATCGGCACAGGCACCAACACCTGTGGCTCACAGCAGCCATACCTTATCAATCAATGTCCCAATCAGCTGGGAAACTCAGGCTACACATGGTAGCAATTAGGCTCGGTGACGGCATAGCCACATAATAAAGCAGCCAAATCTCATTAAACATAAATCGGGTTAACCCGGGAGTTTTAAAACTCACGCATATCGCGCCATCTTCACAACAAACTTAGAGACACTATACACCGGTAGACACACGGTATGAAATATGACAATATGATATATGCTTGTTATGCTTGTACTGGGTACACAATTCAGAAAATGTCACGATTCGATTCGATACCGATTTTTAGGCTCACGATTCGATTCAAAATCGATTTTCGATTCAAAAACGATTCTCGTTTCAAAAAAATTGATTCACAGTATGTAAATGTTAGTGCTGTCAAACGATTAAAATATTTACGCAAATGAATTAATCGCAAATTTTATTTTAATGCTCTTATCATGGAAAAGTGGATTGGCTTGCTTTATGCAATGTTTTATTTTATTGAAAAACAACATTGCCAAACAGGGCGGTACAAAATAAAATTATTAAGTGCACATTTCAGACTCAGCCTATAGTGCAGTTAAACCATGACTTCTGTTCAGCCAGCTGCCTGTTGACATTTTCAGACAACAGTGAAGCTCGCTTCTTTTGCACAACACAACTTTTAAAGGTAAACTTTCTATTCAGAAGCTTTTTATCAACCATTTCGCCGTATCGCGCTCACCATCACTCAAACCGTAATGTTAGCCTACTACACAGTTCACAAAGTCAAAAAGAACGTTAATCTTAGAAAATTATTATATTTAAAAAAAAAAAATGTTTTTAATATGAATCGATTTTTGGAATTCTATGAATCGATTCTGAATCGGAAGCACTTGAATCGCGATACGAATGTGAATCGATTTTTTTGCACACCCCTACTTGTTAAACTAAATAAACAGAACATTTCAGAGACAAGACACTGAATGTGTGCTGATTTTAACTGAACAAAGACATGAACATCAAACATGCAACACACACACACAAAGCACCTGCATCCCAGTCCACAAAAGCAGCAGCCTACAGGCTCCAGTGGCGGGTCACACAGGTGTCCCGTCACAATACTGAATGCTAAAATGACTAAATATGACTAAAAATCTAAAGACTTAATCTAAAATAGCTGCCAAAATCAACACTGTTTGGTACCATCCTCAAATTCATTTTGATAGCATATGGTCATGTGAAGGACAGATAAACACCTGTGTCTTTCCCACTAGCCATCCAGGATATGTAGTTCTGTGTACGGGGCTGGAAAACCCTGCAAAAATGGAAGAAAAGCATTTATAGTGTGACATTGCAAGCTATACTGCCAAAAGACACCAGTAAGTGTGATGGCAAGCTTCTATCAGTGTCAACTGGGCTGTTGGTGGTATTTGCAAGGTTTTTGCATGCCTTTTAGGTAGTTAGCTTGCTGGTTTTGGAACAGAACTCCTTATTGCTGCTTTAATTAATACTATTGCTTGATTACTAATTGGTAATTGTTCCTTTCTTCCTATTTCTATGTTGACAGTTGCTGAATAATTGAAACCATGGAGGATCAACATACTCTACAAAATGAGGTGGCAAAAGAAGTTCAGTACCCTCTGGACAATCAACTGGAAATTAGTGACCATCTCAAAGATAAACTGTATCCATATCAGGTTGAGGGTTTAGAGTTCTTCCATGATGCAATCAGAGAGGGTAGAAAAGGCGTTATATTAGCAGATGAAATGGGCCTGGGAAAATCTGTTCAAGTCATCTCATTTCTGGCCTGCATGAGCAAAAATCAAAAAGTCCCAAGCACACTGTTGATAGCACCTGCAATTTTATCAGACGATTGGGTCACCAAGATTCATGAATGGACCCCTCAGATGAGGTGCCTGAAATATCATCAGTCAGAGCACCGTCAAGACGAAAACCTGAGCAAAGTTAAAAGAAAAGGAGGGATACTCGTCACCACATACAGGACATTTGTCAATCATAAAAAAGACCTGTCATCCTTGCATTCTAAACCCTACGTCTGGGATTTTGTAGTATTTGATGAAGCACACAGGCTCAAGAATGAAAGGACGCAGAACTACAAAGCTGCTTCTTCACTCCAGGCCCATTTTCGGATTCTTCTGACTGGCACTCCTGTCCAGAACAGTCTAAAGGAACTCTGGAACCTGTTGTCTCTTATCTCTGAGACATGCCTGGTGGGAACATACCAAACATTCAAGAAGAAGTTTGAGAAACCAATAACTCGAGGTAGGGATGCTGATGCAGGGGCCGATGAAAGGGCCTTGGCTCAGGAACTGATTGAATGTCTCAAAGAGAAAATAAAAGTAGTTTGGCTGAGGCGCACTAAAGCCCAGTTGCCCAAGCTGCCGAACAAACGCGAGTTTGTGCTCTGGACCAAGCTAAGCCCTGAACAGGAAGTGGTTTACCGTCACCAAATATCAAATGACGCACATGAGGTCAACTCCAGTCTTTTGCTTTTACACAATTTGCGGAAGATTTGTTGTCACTCCAGAAAGTTTGATGGAAGTGATTTGAATTCCGTTGAATCTGAAGTTGTGCACTCTGGAAAACTTGCGATATTGATCCCCTTGTTGAAGACACTTTCTTCCGAAGGACACAAGATTCTGGTGTTCTTTCAGTATCTTGAAACCCTCAACACCGTCAGGGACATTCTTATGCAAACAGACTGGGGACAGAGAACTGTTTTGTTTATAGATGGAACTGTTGTAGTCAGACAACGAATGGCATTGCTTAAGTCATTCCAGAATGGACACCAAAGCATCCTTTTGCTCACAGTTCAGGCTGGGGCTGAGGGCCTTACCCTCACAGCAGCTGATCGTGTCATAATCACAGAACCTTCCTGGAACCAATCAGCAGATGCACAGGCAGTGGCTCGAGCCCACAGAATTGGACAGAGGAAAAGGGTGGAAGTATATCGTTTGATCACTTGTGGGACGGTTGAAGAGAAAATATATCGGAGGCAGCTATTCAAAGGCTCACTGGTTCGGCAGGTGGTAGGGGATGACCAGAATCCCTTGAGGCACTTCACCCGTTCAGAGCTAATGGAGCTTAATAGTCTGGGAGAGACTCAGTACTCTGCCACCCAGCTTCAGCTGGAGCATCAAAACTCCAAACGTCTCAGTGCTGAGGAGATCCTTGGGAGGCAGTTAGGAGTACAGGTCTCTGGCAGCCTATGTGGAATTTCTGATCATGGGCAGCTTCTTAAAGCCAGTCAAGGTGAGGACCTAGAGGCAGAAATGGAAAAGTTGCACATTGCTGATGAAGTTCAGAAAAGTAAGGGGGAGATTGAAGGTGAGGCCCACCTCAAGTGTCGAGTAGCATCTATCGATGTACCTACACATGATAAGAAGCCACGAAAATCACTGGCCTTACATCTTAAATTGAAGGAGAATGATAACCAGAACAAACAGGAGTTTCTTTCTAGAAAATCTGTCATCAAACCAGTTTCCTCTAAACGGCACAGGGAGAGGACTCTAGGATTGCCTAGGAATGACACAAATGAAGCGGACAGTTCAGATTCCCTTGCAGATGATGAAAGTGAGGACAGCGCTTTGGAGGTCCATGAAGAGACAGTTTCCTCTAAAAAGCACAGGGAGAAGACTCCAGGGTTGCCTAGGAAATATAAATGCTTTTCCTCTCCATTCTCTGGTTCAGTTCTGAGAAAGAGACGCTTCACACGGCAACTCTGTTATGAGTCAGAGCAAGACTCTCTCAGCTGTGTGAAAGATGGTGATGCCCAGATTACAGAACCACTGCATACAAGTACAGCTGTTAGTAATGAGAAGAGTGCAACGAGCAGAGTTCAATACAATTCAGATGACCTATTGCCAGAAAAAGAGACAGGTGACACTTCACAGGAAAACTCTGGAACAGCCAGCAACAATGTAGAAGCTAGTGATCCTGATGACACAGATGAAGCAGATAGTTCAGATTCCCTAACAGATGATGAAACCTCTGGAACAGCCAGCAACAGTGTAGAGGCCAGTGATCCTGATGACATCGAAGGGGTGGACCGTTCAGATTCCCCCACAGATGATGAAAGTGATGACAGCAGGCTTGAGTTCCATGAAGAGACAAGTCCTTTAAACTCCACTGTGTCTCCTACATCAGCACTATTACCACCCCCCATTATGAAGTGTGACTTATTAGCAGATGTTCAGTCACCAAGACAAGTGGACGATCCTTGCCAGACCCTTAAGCCATCCTCACCAAATCTACCACCCATTCCCCTGATGTGTGATTACTCACTAACTCCTGGATCCATGTCTGTGCCCACTACACACTGCATGGAGGAAACACTAATGTCTTTAGGTGCCTGTCCTGCCAATGATCCTGAAGACCCTGAAACAGATCAGAGGGAAATAAATTGCTCTACTTCATCCATCATCAGATGCACTTTAGATAATATGCTTTCAGAAAGTACCATCAGAGACCGAAATGTTCCAGCAACCTCTGGAACAGTCAGCAACATTGTATTGGATAGTTTATCCAACAACGTTACTCCAGACAACTTTATACTGAGCTCTTCAAATCAATTGAGTAAAGTGTCCAGTTCAGATTGCCTCACAGATGATGAAGGTGCACTAGCGTCCCCTGAGGAGAGAAGTCCTATAAACTACAGTGCGACACAGATGTGTGACACTGGAACCATCTCTGGAAATGCAAATGGTTTCCCTTTCTTAAGCCACAAGGCTGTGTCTGTAACTGATGTCCATTTACTTTCAGAAGGTGAATCACAGCATCCAAGACAACAGCTGAGTGTCACCCTGACTCCTCCATTAGATTCAACTCCGGTAAGAAATCATGACTCTGGAACATTCAACATCAGTGCAGAGTCTACTTTAACAGACATCAATACTCAACACAATCGAACGTGGCATTCCAGGGATGAAGGCAGAGAAGTACATCCTGACGACACAGATGAAGTGGACCGTTCAGATTCCCTCACAGATTATGAAAGTGATGACAGCGTGCTTGAGTTCCATGAAGAGACAAGTCCTTTAAACTCCAGTGTGTCTCCTACATCAGCACCACTACCACCCCCCATTATGAAGTGTGACTTGTTAGCAGATGTTCAGTCACCAAGACAAGTGGACAGTCCTTGCCAGAGCCTTAAGCCATCCTCACCAAATATACCATCCTTTCCCTTACTGTGTGATTACTCACAAACTCCTCGATCCATGTCTGTGCCCAGTACACCACATATGGGAAAAACACCACAGGTTTCAGGTGTACACCCTACCAGTGGTCCTAAAGATGCCGGAACAGGGAAGAGTGAAAGCAACAACTGCACTTTATCCAGAGATCTACACAATCCAGAAGACCCGCTTCCAGAATGGACTGTCAGAGATGTATGGGAAAACTCTGGCACAGCTCACAACCATGCAGAGGCTAGTTCATCAGACAACAATACTCAACACAATCATACACGACATTCCAGGGATGAAGGTAGTGAAGTACATCCTGATGACACAGATGAAGTGGACTGTTCAGATTCCCTCACAGGTGATGAAAGTGATGACAGCAGGCTTGAGTTCCATGAAGAGACAAGTCCTTTAAACTACAGTGTGTCTCCTATAACAGTACCACTACCATCCCCCATAATGAAGTGTGACTCGTTAGCAGATGTTCAGTCGCCAAGACAAGTAGACGATCCTTGCCAGACCCTTAAGCCATCCTCACCAAATCGACCACCCATTCCCTTACTGTGTGATTACTCACTAACTCCTGGATCCATGTCTGTGTCCACTACACATTGCATGGAGGAAACACCAATTTCTCCAGGTGCCTGGCCTGCCAATGATCCTGAAGACCCTGAAACAGATAAGAGGGAAATAAATTGCTCTACTTCATCCAACATTCGATGCACTTTAGATAATATGCTTTCAGAAGGTACCATCAGAGACGGAAATGTTCCAGCAACCTCTGGAACAGTCAGCAACATTGAACAGGCTAGTTTATCCAACAACATTACACCAGACAACTTAACACTGAGCTCCACTGATGAATTGAGTAAAGCGTCCAGTTCAGATTGCCTCACAGATGATGAAGGTGCACTAGCGTCCCCTGAGGAGAGAAGTCCTATAAACTACAGTGTGACGCAGACGTGTGACACTGAAACCATCTCTGGAAATGCAATTGGTTTTCATTTCTTAAGCCCAAAGGCTGTGTCTGTAACTGATATCCGTTTACTTTCAGAAGGTGAATCACAGCATCCAAGACAACAGCCGAGTGTCACCCTGACTCCTATATTAGCTTTAACTCCGGTAAAAAAACATGACTTTATTGCAGATATTCAGTCACCAAGACAAGTGGATGGTCCTTGCCAGACCCTTAAGCCATTCTCACCAAATCGACCACCCTTTCCCTTACTGTGTGATTACTCACTAACTCCTGGATCCACGTCTGTGCCCAGTACACCACACATGGGGAAAACACCACAGGTTTCAGGTGTACACCCTACCAGTGATCCTAAAGACCCCCAAACAGGTAAAAGGGAAATAAATTGCTCTACTCCATTCAACGTCCGATGCACTTTAGATAATATGCTTTCAGAAAGTTCTGTCAGAAATGTTAATGTTCCTGAAGACTCTGGAACAGCCAGCAACAGTGTACAGGCTTGTTTCTCCAACAGCACTCCACACAATTGTATACTGAGCTCCACTGATGAATTGAGTAAAGCATCCAGTTCAGATGGCCTCACAGATTATGAATGTGCACTAGCGTCCCCTGAGGAGAGAAGTCCTATAAACTACAGTGAGACGCAGATGTGTGACACTAAAACCATCTCTGGAAATGCAAGTGGTTTCCATTCCTTAAGCCCTGAGGCTGTGTCTGTAAATGATATCTGTTTACTTTCAGAAGGTGAATCACAGCATCCAAGACAACAGCTGAGTTTCGCCCTGACTCCTCCATTAGCTTCAACTCCGGTAAGAAATCATGACTCTGGAACATCCAACCTCAGTGCAGAGTCTAGTTTTTCAAACAACAATACTCAACACAATCGGACATGGCATTCAAGGGATAAAGGCAGTGAAGTACATCTTGATGACACAGATGAAGTGGACAGTTCAGATTCCCTCACAGATGATGAAAGTGATGACAGAGTTCTTGAGTTCCATGAAGAGACAAGTCCTTTAAACTCCAGTGTGTCTCCTACATCAGTACCACTACCACCCCCCATTATGAAGTGTGACTTTTTAGCAGATGTTCAGTCACCAAGACAAGTGGATGATCCTTGCCAGACCCTTAAGCCATCCTCACCAAATCTACCACCCTTTCCCTTACTGTGTGATTACTCACTTACTCCTGGATCCATGTCTGTGCCAAGTACACCACACATGTGGAAAACACCACAGGTTTCAGGTGTACACCCTACCAGGTGTCCTAAAGATGCCGGAGCAGGGAAGAGTGAAAGTAACAGCTGCACTTCATCCAGAGATCCACACAACCCAGATGACACGCTTCCAGAATGGACTGTCAGAGATGTATTGGAAAACACAGCCCACAACCATGCAGAGGCTAGTTTATCAGACAACAGCACTCCAAACAGGCTTTCTCTGAACTCCAATGGCGAGGGCAGAAGTAAAGATCTAGAGGCAGAATTAGAAAAGTTGCACATTGTTGATGTAGTGCAGGGAAAAAAAGGGGAGATTGGAGGTGAGGTCCACTTCTTGTGTCAAGGAGTATCTGTTGATGTATCAGTACATGATAGAAATCCTGATCACTCTAAATGTAAGTTGCCTCAAAAATCACTGGGTCTTTATCTAAAAGGGAAGAATAATGATACAAGTTGCACTGATTGCTGCAATAGTCCAAATGAGAATCTTTTGAGCAAATCTATCAGACCAATTTATTCAAAACGGCACCTCGGGAAGACTCCAGGGTTGCCTCGGAAATATAAATGCTTTTCCTCTCCATCCACTGGTTCAGCTCGGAGAAAGAGACACATTGCACCACTTGAGCTTAGTTTCTCAGACAACAATACTCATAACAATCGTACATGGCATTCCAGGGAGGAAGGCAGTGAAGTACATCCTGATGACACTGATGAAGTGGACTGTTCAGATTCCCTCACAGGTGATGAAAGTGATGACAGCAGGCTTGAGTTCCTCGAAGAGACAAGTCCTTTAAACTCCACTGTGTCTCCTACATCAGCACTATTACCACCCCGCATTATGAAGTGTGACTTATTAGCAGATGTTCAGTCACCAAGAAAAGTGGTTGATCCTCGTCAGACCCTTAAGCCATCCTCACCAAATCGACAACCCATTCCCTTACTGTGTGATTACTCACTTACTCCTGGATCCATGTCTGTGTCCACTACACATTGCATGGAGGAAACACCAATTTCTCCAGGTGCCTGTCCTGCCAATAATCCTGAAGACCCTGAAACAGATAAGAGGGAAATAAATTGCTCTACTTCATCCAACATCCGATGCACTTTAGATAATATGCTTTCAGAAAGTTCTGTCAGAAATGTTAATGTTCCTGAAGACTCTGGAACAGCCAGAAACGGTGTACAGGCTTGTTTCTCCAACAGCACTCCACACAATTGTATACTGAGCTCCACTGATGAATTGAGTAAAGCATCCAGTTCAGATTGCCTCACAGACGATGAATGTGCACTAATGTCCCCTATGAAGAGAAGTCCTATAAACTACAGTGAGACGCAGATGTGTGACTCTGGATCCATCTCTGGAAATGCAAGTGGTTTTCATTTCTTCAGCCCCAAGGCTATGTCTGTAACTGATGTCCGTTTATTTCCAGAAGGTGAATCACAGCATCCAAGACAACAGCTGAGTTTCGCCCTGACTCCTCCATTAGCTTCAACTCCGGTAAGAAATCATGACTCTGGAACATCCAACCTCAGTGCAGAGTCTAGTTTCTCAGACAACAATACTCAACACAATCGGACATGGCATTCCAGGGATGAAGGCAGTGAAGTACATCTTGATGACACAGATGCAGTGGACAGTTCAGATTCCCTCACAGATGATGAAAGTCATGACAGAAGCACTTTAGATAATATGCTTTCAGAAAGTGCTGTCAGAAATAGCAATGTTCCAGAAAACTCTGGAACAGGCACCAACAGTTTAGATGCTAGTGGAGCCATAAATAAGATGTGTATTATTTCTTGAATTCTATACATTTCCACTTATTGACGCACACACGCTGACACTCAGTTCCTGACCACCCTCACACTGCTAACACCCATGCACACAGACATGAAACCCCTTACATGAAGTGGACAGTTCAGATTCCCTCAGACATATTAAAAGTGATGACAGCGTTCTTGAGTTCCATGAAGATACAAGTCCTTTAAACTACAGTGTGTCTCCTATAACAGTACCACTACCACCCCCCCATAATGAAGTGTGACTTGTTAGCAGATGTTCAGTCACCAAGACAAGTGGACAATCCTTGCCAGACCCTTAAGCCATCCTCACCAAATCTATCACCCTTTCCCTTTCAATGTGATTACTCACTAACTCCTGGATCAATGTGTGTGCCCAGTACACCACACATGGGGAAAACACCACAGGTTTCAGGTGCACATCCGACCAGTGGTCCTAAAGATGCCCCAACAGGGAAGAGTGAAAATGACAGCTGCACTTTATCCAGAGATCCACACAATCCAGATGACACGCTTCCAGAATGGACTGTCAGAGATGTATCGGAAAACTCTGGCACAGCTCACAACCATGCAGAGGCTACTTCATCAGATCATGGCACTCCACACAGGCTTTCTCTGAACTCCAATGGAGAAAGCAGAAGTGATCTAGAGGCAGAAATTGAAAAGTTGCACATTGTTGATGTAGTGCAGAGAAGAAAAGGGGAGATTGAAGGTGAGGTCCACGTTATGTGTCAAGGAGTACATGATAGAAATCCTGATCACTCTAAATTTAAGTTGCCTCAAAAATCACTGGGTCTTTATCTAAAATGGAAGAATAATGATACAAGTTGCACTGATTGCTGCAATAGTCCAAATGAGAATCTTTTGAGCAAATCTATCAGACCTGTTTATTCAAAACGGCACCATGGGATGATTCCAGGGTTGCCTCGGAAATATAAATGCTTTTCCTCTCCATCCACTGGTTCAGTTCGGAGAAAGAGACACATTGCACCACTTGAGCTTAGTTTCTCAGACACCAATACTCAACACAATCATATACGGCATTCCACTGAAGTACATTCTGATGACACAGATGAAGTGGACCATTCAGATTCCGTCGCAGATGATGAAAGTGATGACAGCGTGCTTGAGTTCCATGAAAAGACAAGTCCTTTAAACTCCAGTGTGTCTCCTATATCAGTACCACTACCACCCCGCATTATGAAGTGTGACTTGTTAGCAGATTTTCAGTCACCAAGACAAGTGGAAAATCCTTGCCAGACCCTTAAGCCATCCTCACCAAATGTACCACCCTTACCCCTACTGTGTGATTACTCACTAACTCCTGGATCAATGTATGTGCCCAGCACACCACACATGTGGAAAACACCACAGGTTACAGGCGCATCTTGTAATCCCAAGGAAATCGTGGATGGATCCATAGTTAGATGTCCAAACTTTACGTATGTGCAATTCATCACATCAACATGGAGCCTGAAAGAAAAAAGTTTTTCAGAGGAAGACACATGTCTCTCCTCTACTTCACTCATGAAGTGGGAAGCAATGGAAGGAAGTGACAAATTGTCTTACAGCACCAATGTGGAAAGCATTGTTTCAAACAGTCAATCTGGTCTTAAATATAATTGGCGTTGCAAGTGTCAGTGACATTGAAAACTGTGATCAAACCAGCCAAAATGTACATTCTCAAGAGATCCGCGGAGTACCTGTGATTCAGTCACATTCACCAATGACTCAGCTGAATGCCACATCAAAGACACACCTTGATTTGTCAGTTCCTGTGCTATGCGAAAATCCCCTCACACCAGGATCCATTACACCATCATTTCCCCCAGAGAATTTAACTGATGGAAAGACAAAGTTTCTAAATATGAGCAGCGATGAGCTTACCAAGGGACTGGCCAAAAGGAAAAAGAGACGTGGGCACAGAAGTCTATCATTTAAAAGGAAACTGAAGTACCTGCGCCCTGTGTCCTATCAAAAACACATGAAGATTGTTGGATCAGAATATAATCTTCAAACCGCATCTCATCAACAGTTACGGTCATTCTGCAAGACAGAGAGAACTACTGACCCAGAATGCACTGTTCCTAATTTGGAGGAGTCTGCATCTAGCCAGTGGCAGGTTGCAGGTGGTGTCTCTGCTTCGTTAGAGTTCACTAGCTGTTCATCTGCACCTACCAAGTCACCAAAGGCTTTGGAAGTGGACGTTACTGAAGGTCATAAGTCAGATAATTACTGTTCAGTCAATGATACCGAAGGTGTTGTGAGGAGTCCATATGCAGTGCCTCATGGCCTTACGAAGCCTGTGCTAACCGTTTGCTCCGACGGTTGAAAGACCTGTGAACTGTTTGTTCAATGAATTTCAAGTGCATCTATGGCTGGCCTTTATTCATATATCCATTATTTTTAACCATATTTGTGAAATCTCACATTATAGAACCATTGTGTAAAATGAATTAATTCATTAATTGTTCAGTGGACAATCGGAGAGTGGGGAAATACTGTCATGGCAATGTGATTGAGACCCCCTGCAGATTGTGTAGCGGCCATGCATGACCGGCAACAGTGGGGAGGATGATTGACTGATTGGACTGATGCTATGCTAGCATTTATATGCAATATATATTATTGCCACCACCAACATGTTTTTCCGTTCCTACTCTCCTTACTCCTGTAACAGTAACCCTATGAGCACAGTGTATACCCACAAAGCTGTTTTTGTATGTATCATGTATATACCACCTGATGTCTATATACTGTATATATTTTGTACATCTACCAAATGCATATACCATAAACCCACACTGTGCTATACTGTATATCCCATTCCTCCAGGCAGTCCAATCAAAGGGATTGTAAATAAAATGTATTTCTTGATAAAAACCTTTTCATGCCACACAAATCTTACAATATCTCCAATGTACTGTCAGCATATGTAGAACATTGTAACGATGATGATTAAACCTATGCATGGCTACAGGCATGTATCAATGATTCTGATTGGAAAAGCAGACTTGATGTTCAAATTTCACCTCTACAAAGACCTACATGAGACCTATTGGCAATCGGTCTAGTCTCTTTGGCTCAGCTTTCTCCTTTGCCAACATGTGCAACACGTTTTCATCATCTCACAAATAGTAATGAAAATATAACATTCATAAAAAAGTGACACATTTTTGCAGTGTTGCTTTAAATTCAAAAATGAATTGTTCTATGAGGTATGCTTGGGAGAAATACCAAGCCTATGTGGGGCTACAATCATGTCAGAGGTGAGTACTTATGGAGAGTCATCTAATGGCTTATCTAAACCTGCTGTGGCTCTTAATCTTAAAGCAACTTATGGTATTATAATGAGTGGAGGATGTGACACCACAACATGGTGTAGCAATACAAAAATAGATATTGTTTATTATGAATAACAACAGCAATAATAATAATAATTGTTAATAAAATTAATAATTGGGGCATTTTTTGGGGGGGGCCTTGTGACATGATAACTGATCTATAGTCCTGTCATGATATGTCTAGGCTAAATCCTGATGTAGACTACTCTATGCTGATGTGGAAGTCCCAAGGGACTGCAGGACTGTGGTGATGGTCTTCAGCATCTTTGAGAAAAGAAGATTTGGGTTTTGGGATTCTCAATCAAATGAGGACGATGCAGGGGGATTTTCCTCTGGTGTCGCTGAGGAAGTTTGACCTGTAGTACAAAGGAGGAGGATAAGGAAATTTCATATCTTTACTATTTTTCAGTCAATAGGCTGTTATGAATCAGTATGTATTTCTGTGACCAAAATTATCCTTGACTGGAAAATCTTCTAGAACACTTACCCTTATTTCTACCACAGGAAGTCTCAACAACTGTGACTTCTGAGGACATGGGCTGAACTTTGCTGTCACACTGTATTGAGATAAAATATTGATTAAATAATTAGTCACCAAAATTACACTAGTAAGATATATAGAGAGACTATTTTATGAAGAATAATTTAGATGTATTAACAGTTAATCTGTTTCTGTCTCGAAATATATAAACTATTGCACCTTGAGGATGAGAGTCTTGAAGGCTTTGAGTCTGTGGAGGAAGCTGAACCTCTGGGCTCCTTCCGTCCTCTCAGCACCCACCTCGTCATGGCTCACCCGGAGAAGCTCTTTCACCAAACACTTGGTCAGGACAGTGCTCAACACAGGCTGCCGATAAGCCAAAAGCCCGCTGACCATAGCTTTGGTGCGAAAGCTCTTTAGAAGTTCGTTGTAGATATTATTGCACATCTTCTGAATCCTGACTGCTGGATTTGCCTTATCTCTTGAAAGGCCTGATGTAGAGCAAAACTCTGAGAGGATCCTTTCAGTGAGATCACTGTGGAAGGCTGTGAAATCAGCCATGTGCTCGATGGTGGGTTCAATCTTTCTCAAAAGCTGTACCAACACTGTACTGACTAGGTTAAAGTAATCCTTTCCCTCAGAGCACACAAAGGTTTTGTCCACTTCGTCTGTGCAGGCAGTGACTTTGCAGTTGTCCTCAGAATCTTGATCACTGGTTGAAAAGTTCATGGTGGGTGTATTGTCGCCCGAGCAGTCCATTGGACTGCCAGACGCATTGTACATGATATGCTGTGTCATCGCGGTGGTCAAAAGACATATGTCGCCACCGTGGATATCAGTACTATAAATTAATGTTAATGAAGAGTTAGTGCCGTCCGCAGAAGCACTATTTAACTCTGCAACAACGCCATCCAGCAGTTGGCCAAGGAAAGTCTTCAAAGACCTCTCCACTATGGCATACACAAACTTCTCTTGAGGGCAGTCATACTTTGGAATGATGTGTCGAAGGCGATTCACCAGCATGTCTGTCAGTGGCCTCAAAGTTCCACTGGACAGAAGTTGCTCCATCTTTATCCTGATAGTGGCAGCATCATCTAGATTCAGGACCATCCTTCCCAATACAGTCTCCATGGCATCAATGGCTGTGGTCAGGTCAGCACACCCTGAGGTGCCTGTATCCTTGATGTTGCCACAACTTTGAACACCACTGGAAACTGCGGCCCTAGCAGACGACAACTCAGGTTGACGGCCAACGAATGACACTCTGAAACCGGAGCATCCACTGCAGAGGTCCCTCAACCGCTGACAAGCTGTGAGGAAATGCTGCACTACAGCAAGCCTCTTGATGGAACCAGTGTGGTTGCTGGAAAAGTCGCTGCAAAAAAAACATGTACATCCTGCATTACATTTTGTCCAATAAGGGCAGACAGGTAAGTATGAGGATGGTAGGTAGGAATTTCAGAAGGTGAATATTTGTCTGAAAGATTGATACTTACTCATTCACGGGGTTTTGGACAGTAACAATGGATTCAGTGTCCATGGGGGAAGAGTCGTTGGACTTTGTCATTCCCTGAATGAACTGATCCCTGGGCTGGTCCAGACTGACTTCTGGCTTACTAGTGCCTAAGGGGACATATGATATTGAGATAAGGATATATAGTTACACATTTCACCTTTCCTGAAGAGTGGTGAATAGCGATCATTATCAGGACCTAATGAAGATGAAACTGATGTAAGGCATTACACACTGGGCTACAAGTCACATCAATGTACATCAAAGGCTTGTACTCTGACTCCACATCTGGATATTGATATTTGTAGTTGTTCTGAATGTCATTGCGCTTACCTGATTCATTAAAGAAACGAGGCCTGGCTTCCACCAAACCTGGATGAACCAAGTAAACCTCAGATCCAGTCTGTTGCAAGAAATACATACAGTAAAAATATGAATACTGATTAACAAAGCTGAAAGAGTCAGTACATACTCCTTATCTGGCAGCCCATAATACAATACAATAATTAAGTTTATTGAGCTTTCAGTCAAACTGATACTGTTGTAAGCTGGAGCATTCTTTGTTAATTAAATTAGGAGTTATATTTTATTGTTGGATGTTATAAACAACATTTCACCTAGTTCATTTAGGACTTCTCTTTTGCAGCTTTATTTTAGTTAAGTTATTATATATAAACGGATGTTTACATATTATGATTTTGGGAGGATCAGGGAAGTGAGTTTGGAGTTGTGAAAGTGAAGACTGAGAAGTGAGCCATTAAAGCTGTTCAAGAGCATCCTTGTCTCCCTCCAGTTCGTCTGTTAAATAAGTTTCACCTGAACGAACCCAAAAGGTTACATTTTGGTGGCAGCGGCGGCGCTTGGTTGGATTTTGTAGTTGTCTATTTTTGAGATTTTAGCGGAGCTGTGTGGACTGGCCTACCTGGCGAAAGAAAAAAAATCGGTTTGCTCGAAATTCCACGCATCTCATCGCTATTCCCTCCACTTCGACCGACGATTGGTGAGCTTAAGAAATTAATTTCTTTGTCTGCCGCCTTGCTGGAGAAGAGGACACTTGGATGCATGCAGCTTGATAGCTTATCTTCCGTTTTTGGTGAGTTTTGTGCACTTTCTCTGAACATGGAACATGTGGATCAGCCAGGGGCACCTGTGCGAGAGGAGCAACTCCCCGCCGCCAGTGTCTTAACAAATAAAATGAAGATTGAACTCCCGCCCGTTTTTAAAGGTGATGGCACTGTACTTTTCACCAATTGGTGTCGTCGTTTTGAAGTAGCAGTGCGTGCGTTGCATGCCCCTGGGGCTGACGTGGATGGTGTTTCAGCAGCCGTCTTGCCAACACGTTTGTCTGATGCTGCATTTTTATATTGGGACACTTTGCCACCTGCAACCCAGAACAACTATGCATTGGTGAAGAAACACCTTCTTGACGTTTTTGGCCCTAAACACACATTACCATTTTTTCAAACTTATGTGAATGCTCGCCCACGCCGGCAGGGTGAATCCTTGGAGGTGTACTGCGCAGATATTACCCGCCTTGTGATGGAAGCTTTTCCAGATTATGACACAAATGCAATTGAAGGGGAAAAATTTCGAAGATTTGTCGCTGGTGTGGATCAAGCTTTGCAGACTAAGATTCATGAAATGGGTGCAACAACCATGGAGGCGGCACTGCAAGTTGCCAGTCGATGTGAGAGAGCACGCATTGCACTACAGCTCAATTCAAATTCACCGCCACCTCCTACTGCTTCAACCCCTGAAAAAGTGGCCATGGTCTGTTCTCAACCCACTGAAGACAGACTCCTTCAAGCTGTGGAGCAGCTTACTCTTACAGTGAACAGTTTGAAGAGTGAGGTGCAACAATTAAAAGAGAAGAACACATATCTCACTCAGCGCATTGATCCCCGGTATGATAGAGCTTCTGCCAGGGATGGGTCACAACGCCGACCACGTAGCCCTTCACCTCACTTTCACCAGGCTCAACGTCGCCCTATGGGATATAACTCACCTGACCGATATGCCCAGGACTCATGTCATAGTAGGCAGCGCTCTGTTTCTCCTGCGGTGAGTTCACGTGAAGCATTCCATGCGAGGGGGTTTGGTCGACATGTTTCCCCAGAACGTCGATATGACCGGCAGCACTCACGTTCAGACACTGACGGGTGGCGGCGAAGCCCTAGTCCATCTCCATGGCAGTCTAGAGACACCAGTCCCCACTACAGACGGAGTGTTCGATTCAAGTCTCCTGAGACGGAGTATTCAAGATTCAACCAGCAGGGAAACGACTATTAGCTGCTGTTGAGGGGCAAACATCAGCTACTACACCCAAGCCTCTTATTCCTCAGCCATTCCCTGCAGCTGTCAACACCCCCCCTTCTGCTCGTGTCCTGATAATCATAGACGTCATTGAAGTACCTGCATTGCTGGATACCGGTTCTACTATCTCTATTGTGAGTGAAGAGTTCAGAACATCTCACCCAGCGCTAAAAAAACGCCCCATGAAGACCTCTTTTGTGCTTGCTCGCTCAGTCAATGGGCAATGTTTGGATATTTTGGGCAATTTGACCCTGGGACTGAGAGTTGGAAAGGAACCACTGCAGCATGAATTTAATGTTGTGCGAGGAGCTTTTCACCCAGTAATACTGGGATGGGACTTCCTACTCAAACACCGTGCTCTTCTTGACCTCAGCAGGAACGCCCTTCAATTGTGGAACACACAGATTAATTTGTTACCTAACTCCCATGAAATGGCCTGTTGTAATGTCACAGTGTTAGCCCCCACTAAGCTTCCAGCTATGAGTGAATCAATAATCACTGCATGTGTTACAGGAACGACAGCTGCTTTGCCTGTACCTTCCAACTATGTAGGTGTTCTCATACCTAATCCTGTTAGTGATGTTGTGGTGGCACACTCTGTCAGTAAGGTACATAATGGGTTAATTATGGCTCGGATCATGAATACCACCAATGATGACATGGCACTCCATCCAGGCCAGCATTTGGGTGAGTTTTTATCCCTTTCTGCCTCTGAATCCTCTCTTATAGAGGAAAGGTGTTGTGCTACTTCATCGCTAACCGACACAGACCTACCCCCAGTGCAGATAGATGACTCAAATCTTTCTAGCTGTCAGGCCCAGTCTTTAAAACAACTACTACAGAAATATTCTGCAGTGTTTAGTGCAAATGCAGAGGATAGGGGTCGCACAGGTAGGATCAAGCACCACATCCGTACAGGGGATGCCACGCCAATCAAACAGAGGGCATATAGAGTTACACCAGAGCAGAGAGTTGAAATACAAAAGCAGGTTGACTCCCTTTTAAAAGCAGACATAATCGAGGAAAGCTACAGTCCATGGGCAGCCCCAGTAGTTTTAGTTCGTAAAAAAGATGGGACATGGCGCTTTTGCCTTGATTATAGGAAGCTCAATGCTGTTACTGTTAAAGATTCACATCCGTTGCCTAGGGTGGATGATGCATTGGATGCCCTAGCTGGTGCTGCATGGTTCTCCACTATTGACCTTCAGCATGGCTATTGGCAGGTTGAATTAGCAGAGCAGGATCGTGAGAAAACAGCATTCACCACTGGCACAGGGCTTTATCATTTTAAAGTTATGCCTATGGGATTGACAAATGCACCAGCCACGTTTCAAAGGCTGATGGAGATGGTGCTCCGTGGGTTGCCGTGGAAGACATGTCTGGTGTACCTGGATGATGTCCTGATATTTAGTCGCACATTTGATGAGCACCTTAAACACTTGGAGGAAGTTTTCACCCGATTTGAAGGTAGTGGTCTGAAATTAAATCCTGCTAAATGTTCCCTTGCCAGAGATCATGTTCGATTTTTAGGTCATGTTGTGTCTAAGCATGGCATTCAACCAGACCCTAAGAATGTGGAGAGTGTTAGAGACTGGCCGACCCCGAACACTCCCACAGAAGTCAGGGCTTTCTTAGGTCTCTGCTCATATTACCGTAAGTTCATCAGAGATTTTGCACATCATGCTGCTCCCTTGCATGCACTGACAGAGAAGAATGCTCCTTTTCAGTGGACATCTCAGTGTCAGGATGCATTTAATTTCTTACAGCATGCTCTATCCAATCCACCAGTGGTTTCGTTCCCAGATTTTGCGTTACCATTTTATCTCTATACAGACGCTTCCTGCTCCGCAATCGGAGCTGTGTTAGCGCAAAAACATGGCCAACATGACACTGTGGTTGCATATGCCAGTCATGTCCTCACAAAAGCAGAGAGGAAGTGGTCGACATATGATAGAGAACTCTGGGCCATTGTCTGGGCAGTCAGACATTTTAGGCACTACTTATACAAACAGCCATTTACTATCATCACTGATCATAAGCCTCTTGTGGGACTGCGCAAGATACCCATTGACAGTGACAGGACAGGGAGACGTGCCCGTTGGGCACTGGAGCTTGACACTTTTGAATGGACAGTGGTTCATAGGGCCGGTCAGAGTCATGGTAATGCAGATGCTTTGTCGCGTCGGCCAGATGTCAGCAGGCAGCCACAGCAGCCCTCCCCAAGCAGTCCAGCTGCCCATGACCCTGGTTCTAGAGGATTTTGCCCTAATCAGGTGCATCCTATCAGTGCCTCTGATCATAACAATGTCAACCCCAAACGAGTTCCCCAAGTGGCCCCGCAGCCCAACGTCACTACAGAAAATTGTTCTGAGTTTTCTCTATCTACTTTTGTCTTTCCGGTGTCAGAAGAGGACCTCAAGAATGGCCAACGCCAAGACAGTATCCTGTCTGAGGTTATTAGCTGGAAAATTTTAGGCCGTAAACCACCATATTGGTGTATGAAAAAGCGGTCGACTGTTGAGAAGGCATATTGGCAAGATTTTGACAGGCTTATCTTTCAGAATGATGTACTTTGTCGTCAAATTTACCAGCCCTCGCCTAGGTCAGTGTTACATCAGATCATCCTGCCTCCAGCGTTACAAGGGAGTGTGCTTAGCTTGCTCCATGGAAATATTCTAGCTGGTCATCTGTCTGCTGAGAAAGTTTTGAAACGTGCCCAGCAAATATGCTACTGGCCTTTATGGCCCGTGATATTCGTGAGTGGTGTCAGAAATGCATTCCATGTGATGCTAGACGCAGTCCAACACCACAACTTAGGGCACCGATGAAAACCATTGTTGCTTCTCAGCCGTTGCAGAAGGTTGCAGCTGATATATTAGAACTGCCCACGACAGGTCATGGTCACAGATATGTGTTAGTTGTACAGGATTACTTCTCTAAGTATGTCAATCTGTATGCTATGAAGGATCAGCGTGCCGTAACTGTGGCTGTAATCGCAGTCACAAATGTTTTAAATGTTCTATGTGGTATTTTGATTAACTAAGGCTGTTCAATGTATGTTTTTAACTCAATTTCCCACAATGCACATCACCTGCCACCTCCTGTTGACAGTTGACAGCTGACAGTTGACAGCTGGATGCCCAGTGTTGCTTAGTTACCAAATAAAACAATATATCGCTAATATCTCATATTGAAGAACCACAAAATGTATCCCTCTTAGTCCACAAGCAGGCAAAAGTGGTATGTAACGTTTTGTTTTGTTATTATTTTAATGACATTTAAGATTGTTTTTGTGTTTATGAATGTATAATTAATTACGGTATGTCTTTCATTCATTTCTGTACAGTTTTACGGTGTACTAGCATACGTGTTCGTTGACACAATAAAGAACATCTGTATAAATGAACCTGGACCTTGGATGTGTGACTAAGGGCGGCACAGTAAAACACTTACTGTATCGATGAAGTCGAGGACCAGAAGTTACCTACTCGTTGAAGTCGACAAGCAATTAAGAGACTTTTCGTGCTCGGCAAAAGAAGCAACGCATAGCGGGAGCCATTCGATTTGAAGGACCAGCAGCTAGCAGACAAGTAAGGCTAAGCTAACAAGCAAGCACTTAAGGTTGGTGTCTTGGAAGTAGCGCAAGGAGCCTATCTGTGAACTGTTGTTGGAACTTTCAATCCCACGTCCTCCCGTATGGAGGACCAAACCTGCCATATTTACAAATGAATGAATAAATAAATAAATGTCCACATCCATGCATTTAGACAGAAATAAATGGATAAATGTATTAATTAATGCACAATTGTCAATCAATAGTTACTTATAATTTACATTTACGTATGTATTTATTTATTCATTCATATATTTATTCATACATTCATTCATTCATTCATTCATTCATTCATTCATTCATTCATTCATTCATTTATTCATTCATTTATTTATTCATTCATTTATTTATTCATTCATTCGTTGTTCCCAATATGATAATGAGAGGAGGCCAGTAGGCGTGGAAACTGACGTTGAAACTGACGTTCAGACCTTTTGCAATCAATCCAGAGCCTTGATGATACTGATTAAGTATGGCTTTGTATCAGATCGCCATGTTATTGCTCTCAGGTTGTGCTTATGCATACCATGGGATACTCAGGAGTAGGCTTCCCATTCACAAAATTCTACAAAGATTTAAATATAAAAAGTTATTAATGGCCTTTTGGGACGTTTTGTTCAACAACTGATGTAGTGTGTTGAGCTCCTGGCAAATAGGTGGCGTTTGCTATAGCTAGTAGCTAGGAGGATAGCTCAGACTGCAATTGTTCAAACAGTAACATTAGCATTTTGACAGTAACATTAACATTTTGATTTTAACATTTACACATTTGTTGGAGAGACTAGTTATGTACTTCTGATGGTAATAATACTAGTTGCCATGAACCACAACTGTTAGGGGATGTTCTCTCAACAAGATAGTTAGTCATCATAACTAGCGATAGATAGCTAGCTAACTGCAAGCAGCTTCATTTATTTTGGAGCAGACATATGTGTATTTTGCGATATATTGAGTTGGGAGTGGTGTCTCCCACACTGTTTAATCCACAACTGGCAACTTTCCTCCTATGTTTTGGGCTTTGGAAATACGAACAAAAACGATGTGTCCCTCTAATAATCTCTCAGGGTACCTTGTGTAAGATCTAAAAGTCCCGTAGGCACTCTGGGGACGGCCCAGTGTTCCGAAAGGCCAATATTCCGAAATGTCAATATTGCGGGGGAAAAAAGTCCCACTGGCATACTTTAGAACTAGTTTAAGTGGCACAAAACACACACACACAGGTTTTAATTTGCGCAGCAGAGACGCCCATCGGGCTATCACGCAGATCACTTTTCCTAGACAATATTTGTAGCCTGACGATGTCATACTCATAATTCTAGTCAGACCAAACATTTTGTGGGCGGAGTTCAGGCTGGTATCCAGGCTACAATATTTGTTAACTTAGCCTACTATGGTTTTGAATATGGGGTACCTTTCCTGTGAAGGAAATCACCGTTATTGTAAACAATGCACCTAGTGGGGCCGGCAAAGTGCTCAGTATCGTGCCAAATGCTCAAAATGATCGTATTTGGAGGATCATTATTGTGCACCTGGCAACACTGAGAGGGCTGTCGATGACCTATGACAGTTCTCTCTAGTCAGAGCTCGCGCAAGAGGGTGGAACATAAGGGAGATACCCTTTCCAAAACTTGTAAGGGCTTAAAAACGAGTTTGTAAAAGACCCAGAAACACAAATATCCGATGACTTTTGGAATCCCAAAAATGTTTAGGTCTCGGAATGTCCGGGTGAAAGAGGACGTTTGGTCACCCTAAAGCACAACCTGAGAGCAATAACATGGCGATCTGATACAAAGCCATAGCATTAAATCAGTATCATCAAGGCTCTGGATTGATTGCAAAAGGTCTGAACGTCAGTTTCCACGTCAGTTTCCACGCCTACTGGCCTCCTCTCATTATCATATTGGGAACAACGAATGAATGAATAAATAAATAAATGAATGAATGAATGAATGAATGAATAAATTAATGAATAAATAAATGAATGAATGAATGAATGAATGAATGAATGAATGAATGAATGAATGAATAAATATATGAATGAATAAATAAATACATACATAAATGTAAATTATAAGTAACTATTGATTGACAATTGTGCATTAATTAATACATTTATCCATTTATTTCTGTCTAAATGCATGGATGTGGACATTTATTTATTTATTCATTCATTTGTAAATATGGCAGGTTTGGTCCTCCATACTCCCGTACGTTTAAAGATCTATGGACATTCTCATTCATCGAATTGTTTCAAGAGTATTTATATTTTTCCATTTTGAAAGTTGCGTTGATTAATGTTGTTTGATTTAAATGCCTAATGCTATATGTTAAAGGTTGAGATATCAATTTTGATATTACATTGTAGTCTTACCTGTACCTATATAATATTGTAACTGATATAATTTATCTTTCAATTCACATTAACCTTCACTGACACACTGAAGTTTTATATCCCAACACTAACATTGTAGTTTACTGAATACTGATGCAACATTTCACTGACTATTTTAATAGCAAATTAGCTTAATCCTCAACATAATTTTGACACCAGATAGTAATTTAACATGACAGACACTAGTGAAAAGACAAATCCTCCTGACCCAGAAGACCTGAAAAAGGAACAAATTGATGAAGATAAACAAATTGAAGAGTCTACACAAATTCAACAGGCACACAAAAGCACAGATGCTGATGATTCAGTTGAACCGCTAGGCATTCGGAGAAGTGAACGCAAACGCACACTCACTGAAAAGGGAAAGGTGTTTCAAGATGCTACACTGAATGATCTAACAAGAGACTTTGAATGCATGTATAAAAGGTGGAAGTATCATATCAATGGATTGAAAAGATCAATTAGGCACAAAGAAGATCCACAGTTTATTTCTGAAGTTGTCACTGCCTTTAATACCCTTCAAGTTGATGTTAATGTAACTTATGATAGAATAAGAGCTATTGCAGTGCCTGACCTTGAAATAAGAAGAAAAAATGATTCATGTAACGCCATCACCAAGGCTGCAAATGAAAAGGCTCAGTGCTTCATTAATGCTGCTGCTGGTGATCCAGAAGATATACCCTGGCCTGATTCTGACTCAGTGTTTGGTTGCACAGAGTCCACTAACGTTTCTTTGCTATCCTTTTCTGCTTCCACGTTTTCTGATCGGACCTCTCTCAAGTCAGCAGAGAGAAGGCAGCAAGCAGCAGCTGAAGTGGCAGCAACTCAAGAGGTGCTTAAGATCATGAAATCTCAACATCAATATGAGGAGGAGATCCAAGAACTTGAAGCAGAGGAGAAAAGAGTGACTGCTGAGCGAGAAGCAGATGACCGAGCGGTGGAAGCGGAGAAGGCAAAGCAAAGAGCTCTGTTTGTAGCAGAAAGCTCTGCAAGGAAAAGGAGATTAGAGGAAAAAAGAAAAGTAGTGGAGCGATTAGAGGAACTGAAAAGGCATAATGCTGCACAGGCCAGACTACAGGTTTATGCTGGAGAAGAGCCAGAAGACATCCCTGTTTTAGCCTCTCTAGACAGACAAGGAAGTCGTGTCACTGCATTTAACTTGCCTGGCCCTCTTGTTCCTCCACTTGTGTCCTTGCAAGGTAAGGTCTCTTCAATTAGATCATCTTCTCCCCTCCTACAAAGCCCCAGTCAGGCAGCAGCTGTACCTCAAGCAGACATACTATCTACTGCACCTGGAGCTACCAATGACCTTGTGAGAATGCTTGCAGAGGCAATAACAGCTAACAGGATTCCGATTCCAGAACCTGCTGTCTACTTTGGAGATCCCTTGCAGTACACAGACTGGAAGCTGTCTTTTCAGACATTAATTGATCGTAAGAATTTGCCAGCCCAAGAAAAACTTTTCTTCTTACGCAAGTACGTAGGCGGCTCGGCCAAACGAGCTATTGAAGGATATTCCCTAATCGGAACAAAAGATGCCTATCGTGATGCATTGAACATACTTGATGACCGCTTCGGAAATCCCTTCATAGTTGGCAAAGCATACAGAGACAAGATCCAGTCATGGCATAGGATTGCTTCTAAAGACAGTGAGGATCTTCGCGAGTTCGTAGACTTCTTAACCAGCGTTGAAACCGCCATGCCTTATGTTCAGGGCTTGCAAACTCTGAATGACTGTGTTGAAAATCAGAGAATCGTCGCCAAGCTGCCTGACTGGTTGAGTTCCCGTTGGAACAGAACAGCTACAATCTTCCAAGACGAACGCAAAGCCTTTCCTGACTTCAAACACTTTGTACATTTTCTCAACAAGGAGGCCAGGATTGCCTGTAATCCTATCACCTCATTTCAAGCATTAAGGCCAGCAGAACAAGAAAGATATAGACAAAGTGATTCAGATCAAAGGCTTCACAGAAATCATAACTCAAGCGCCAAGACTTTTACGACAAGTTCAAGTGAGAAGAGCAACCCTGTGTGTGTTTTTTGCAAAAGGCATGGACATACTATGCACGAATGTCGAAAGATCATGGAAATGCCAGTTGAAGAAAGAGTGAAATTTGTTCAATCAGAGAAACTGTGCTTTGGCTGTCTCAAGATCGGCCACAATTCCAAGTCCTGCATCTCCAGGAGCACCTGTGAGAAATGCGACAGACGTCATCCAACCTGTCTCCATCAAGATTGGGAGAGAAACTCAGAACTCGCCAAACACAGTCCCTGGTGAGCCAAGGGTCTGCAGAAAGAAGACCTGAGCAACCAAATGACCATCTTGAGATGCAGCAAGCTACCTCCAACAGAGTCATTCAGAAGAAGAAAAGCACTCACACGTCGTCAATCCTTCCTGTGTACGTGTCAACAGCAGCTAATCCTGAGGAAGAGGTTTTGGTGTATGCCTTGCTCGACACTCAGAGCGACACCACTTTTATTCTAAAGGATATAGCTGATCTGATGCACATCAAGCAAGACCCTGTGAGACTCCAGATCTCCACAATCACGTCAAGAACAAAGGTTGTGTCGAGTCACAAAATGTATGGACTCCAAGTAAGAGGCTTGATGTCTGAAGAAAGAATCAAGCTCCCAGTAACATACACCAGAGAATATATACCTGCCAATAGATCCGACATACCCACACGCAAAACTGCAAAAGGTTGGCCTCATCTTGAACATCTAGCTGATGAGATGCCATCTGAACTTGACTGTGAAGTGGGATTGCTGATTGGCTATAACTGCCCCCAAGTGTTGCTTCCAAGAAACGTGGTCAGTGGTGAAGAAGGCCAGCCATTTGCCCAGAAATCTGTGTTGGGGTGGAGCATCATTGGCTACAGCGAATTTCATGGTGATTTCGAAGATGAAATCGGAATCAGTCATCAAATCATCTCAAGAGAAGTCTTTCCAGCCACTCAACCACCTCTCAGACTCAAGTCTGAAGTCCACTTTGTGTGCCGGACTAAAGTAAAGGAAATACTCACTCCAGCAGACATGGTAAAGATTTTTGAGTCAGATTTCACAGAGAGAACTGGCGAAGATGTAGCCATGTCCCAAGAAGACCTGCGTTTCTTAGCCAAGCTGAAACAAGGTATCAAGCAGAAGAAGGACGGACATTTAGTGATGCCACTGCCCTTCAAAGAAGAAAGGCCAATTCTGCCAAACAACAAGGCTTGTGCAGAGCACCGACTCCAGAGTCTAAAGAGACGCTTCAGGAAAGATGGACAGTACTACAAAGACTACATGGCCTTCATGGCGGATATTATTGCCCGAGGCGATGCAGAAAAGGTTCCAGAGTGGGAGATCAGTAGTCAGCCAGCCTGGTACATCCCTCACCATGGGGTTTACCACCCCCAGAAGCCCGGCAAGATCCGTGTAGTCTTTGACTGCTCTGCAAAATGTCATGGTACTTACCTGAATGAACATCTACTGACTGGACCAGACCTCACAAACACCCTTGTGGGGGTCCTGTGTCGTTTCCGTAAGGGTCAAGTGGCCATCATGTGCGATGTGGAGCGCATGTTTCATCAGTTCCATGTCACACAGGAAGATCAAGACTACCTCAGATTCTTGTGGTGGGAAGAGGGTGAGCTGGAAGCTAAGCCATCAGTTTTCCGAATGAGAGTCCACCTGTTCGGCGCTGCCTCCTCACCTGGATGCGCAAACTTTGGACTCCAGTATCTCGCTGCTCACGGTGAGGGCAAGTTCAGTCAAGCTGCAGTAAGATTCATACAACGCAACTTCTATGTCGACGACGGTCTGACAAGTGTCGAATCAGAGGCAGAGACTATCCAACTTGTGAGAGAAGCCAGAGACCTCTGCAAGTCTGGGAAACTTCACCTGCACAAGTTCATCTCCAACAGTAAGCAGGTGCTTGCCTCTCTCCCAAGAGAAGAATGTGCTAAAAGTGCAGCTGACTTTGACCTCACCCTAGGAGAGTCTAAGGTAGAACGGGCACTTGGAGTGCAGTGGTGTGTGGCATCCGACACATTCCAATTCCGAGTGACTGTGAAGGAAAACCCATTCACTAGAAGAGGCGTTCTGTCCACAGTGGCTTCAGTTTTTGATCCCCTTGGATTTGTGGCACCCTTCATTCTAATTGGGAAAAGAATACTGCAAACCATGTGCAGAGACAAGGTAGGCTGGGACGAGCCACTTCCAGATGACCTCAAGCCGCAATGGGAAGCTTGGCTTCAAGACCTCCTTGATCTGTCAGCAATAAAGATAGCCCGCTGCTATGTGCCACCAACATTTAAAGATGCTCAGTGTCATGAACTGCACAATTTTTCTGATGCCAGCTCGACCGGCTATGGAGTCTGCTCTTACCTAAGAACTGTGACCTTGTCTGGACAGGTGCATTGCACGCTCGTCATGGGGAAGGCCAGAGTGGCACCAACGAAAGTGACAACCATCCCTAGATTAGAGCTCTCTGCCGCCGTCATCGCCACCAGAACAGGTGATCTGCTAAGAAGAGAACTGGAATTGAGTCAGCTCAGTGAATACTATTGGACCGATTCCAAGGTTGTTCTTGGCTACCTTAACAATGAGGCAAGACGGTTTCATGTCTTTGTGGCCAATAGAATTCAGCAGATCAAGTCAAGCACAGAACCTCATCAATGGAGGCATGTGGCTACAGAACATAACCCAGCTGACCATGCCTCCCGTGGACTCACAGCAAAGGAGCTCATGGAGTCAAATTGGTTCACTGGGCCAAGTTTCCTGTGGCAAAGAGAACTCCCCAAAGAAGAGGTCAAGGTGGGAGTGAGTGATGGTGACCCAGAGCTCAAAAAGGCCCAAGTCCTCACAACCAAGGTGACGGAGCAGATATCTCTGTTGGATCGCTTGCAAAGGTTCTCAGACTGGAGTAGAATGGTGAAGGCTGTAGCAAGACTCAAGCGCTGTGCAGGGAATTTGAAAGGGCTGAAAGAAAGATCAGAGTCCACAACACTGGATGAAAGAAAAGATGCTGAACAATTCATAATTCGTTTAGTCCAAGAAGAAGTCTTCAGTGAAGAAATCAAGGCTCTTAAGCAAAGGAAAGAGGTGAAGTCAAACCAGTCTTCCAGACTGCACAAGTTAAGTCCATTTGTGGATGACCAGGATGTTCTACGAGTGGGAGGAAGATTGACTCACGCAGCACTCCATCCCTATGTCAAGCACCCTGCCATTCTTCCAAAGGGACATCATGTTTCTCGTCTACTCATCAAACACTTTCATGAACGGATTTGCCATCAAGGTCGTGGCATGACCATGAATGAGGTCCGCTCTAATGGCATTTGGATTCTGGGATGTAGCAGTGAAGTGTCCTCCATCATCTTCAAATGCGTGAAATGCAGAAAGTATCGTAAATGCATTCAAGAACAAGTCATGGCTGATCTACCGCCTGAAAGATTAGAACCTACCCCTCCATTTACATACAGTGGAATGGACTGTTTCGGACCATTCTATGTGAAGGATGGAAGAAAAGAACTGAAAAGATATGGACTTCTGTTTACTTGCATGTGTTCGAGAGCTGTTCATATTGAAGTGCTTGATGATCTCAGTTCTGATGCATTTCTTAACGCATTGCGTTGCTTCATTTCCATCCGTGGCAATGTAAGCCAGCTCCATAGTGACCAAGGCACTAACTTTGTCGGTGCGAAGAGAGAGTTCATGCAACTCATGAAAGGATTCACTCAAGAGCGTGTGAAAGAGCTGGGCTGTCGCTTCATCCTGAATCCACCTTCTTCCAGTCACATGGGCGGAGTCTGGGAGCGACAGATCCGAACAGTGAGGAGTGTCTTGACAGCCATCTTAGATCACTCTGCCAGAACCCTAGACAGTTCTTCACTTAGAACTTTCATGTATGAAGCCATGGCAATTGTGAATAGTCGACCTTTGACCTCTGAGCACATCAATGATCCATTGTCACCAGAGCCATTAACGCCAAATCATATATTGACAATGAAGTCTGAGATTGTAGCACCACCACCTGGAGAGTTCTCTAGAGAAGATCTCTATCTAAAGAAGAGATGGAAGAGAGTCCAATTTCTGTCTAATGAGTTCTGGACCAGGTGGAAGAAGGAGTATCTTCTGAATTTACAACAAAGATGTAAATGGACTAAGAATCGCAGAGACGTAAAGGTCAATGATGTAGTCCTACTTCAAGATGACCTGGCACCACGGAACAGTTGGAAGCTTGCCAAAGTAGTTGAAGTCTTCCCAGGATTTGATGGGCGGGTCAGGAAGGTCAAACTTTTAGTCAGTGATGCAACACTAGACAGCAAAGGTGCACGCACTACTAAGCCAGTATATTTAGAAAGACCCATACACAAAACAGTATCCTTACTTGAATCTGATTAAAGAGAAGGTTTTTTACAGTGTTTTTTTCAAATGCAAATTAAATATGTTCATGTACTATGTGTTTTGATAACTGTAAATATTCCTGTGTTAAATAACCTTTGGATCTTTAAGGTCACACTTTGTGGGACGGTGGGAGTGTAATCGCAGTCACAAATGTTTTAAATGTTCTATGTGGTATTTTGATTAACTAAGGCTGTTCAATGTATGTTTTTAACTCAATTTCCCACAATGCACATCACCTGCCACCTCCTGTTGACAGTTGACAGCTGACAGTTGACAGCTGGATGCCCAGTGTTGCTTAGTTACCAAATAAAACAATATATCGCTAATATCTCATATTGAAGAACCACAAAATGTATCCCTCTTAGTCCACAAGCAGGCAAAAGTGGTATGTAACGTTTTGTTTTGTTATTATTTTAATGACATTTAAGATTGTTTTTGTGTTTATGAATGTATAATTAATTACGGTATGTCTTTCATTCATTTCTGTACAGTTTTACGGTGTACTAGCATACGTGTTCGTTGACACAATAAAGAACATCTGTATAAATGAACCTGGACCTTGGATGTGTGACTAAGGGCGGCACAGTGGCTGAATGTCTTTTTGAAAAGTACATCTGTGAACATGGAATCCCTGAAAGTTTGCACACTGACCAGGGACGCCAATTTGAGTCTGAGCTGATTGGTTGCTTATGCAAGCTGCTGGGTGTTCAGAAAACCCGCACCAGTCCATATCACCCGCAGTGTGATGGTATGGTAGAGAGGTTTAACAGAACTCTCATTGACCAGTTAGCCAAGGCACTTCTTCAGCAGCCGGGAGAATGGGATGAGTCTCTTAACCAAGTAGCTTTAGCCTATAACACCAGCCCTCATTCTACAACAGGTTACACCCCATTTTTCCTCACACATGGCCGTGAAGCAAGAATGCCAGTTAATCTACTGTTGCCAAACTGCACACCCTCAGATACCCCTCAGGTTTCCACTGATGATTATGCAGGGCAGATAGCAGATAAACTTCAGTCAGCCTTTACGGTGGCCACACAGAACAGAGATCAAGCTCATGTTAAACAGAAACTTTATTATGATAGGCGTGTCAGATACGTTCCATATAACCCAGGAGACCTTGTGTGGCTTAACGATCCCACTTCAATGAGACAAAAGCTAGCACCACATTGGAAAGGCCCATTTGAAATACTTGAGTGTTTGGGAGGGAATGACATTAATGTGAGTGTAACATATAAGATACATTACTTGTTGGATCAGGCAGATAAATGTCAGATTGTTCATCACAATCGTCTTAGGCCTTATACTTCACCTGCATCCAATCAGACACACAAACCTCCTGAGCATGTGCATGATGTCCTGTTACAGACTCCAGCTCCATGTTCCACTGCACTCTCGGGGGCTCTACCCTTTTCACAGCCTACAGCAACGCGGACCAGAAGCCCTGCTCCATCTGCTGGAAACCAGGATTGGTTATCCAGGACTAAAGCTCCCCCAGTTTCAGTGGGCCAGCCCCAATTACCCCCAGCCCAGGGCCCCATGACCTCGGAGGGCCCTCTTCGGTCCAAGGCCCAAGCATCCCCTAATGTCATCTCATGTCCACGGCAGGCACCAGTTTCCCCATCCCCTATGCCCATAACCAACTCTACTGTGACGGTTCCTGTCGCTAAATCTGCTCTGACTGTTCCTGTCACCAACCCTGCTATGACCCAGGAGCCGGCGTCTCCCCCCCCTGTTCCTGTCACTGCCCCTACTGCAACCCGAGGGCGACGGGCAGTCAAACCGCCCAGCTACTTGTCGGACTACATACGGAAGTAGGACTGTTCTTATTGCTCACACCCATGCTGAACATTGTTTTTTTTATTTAATGTTTTGTTTCAGTGTGCATATGCCACAGGAGATATTCCCACACGTGTTCTCTTCCAACCATTATGTTTGTCCATTTACTGTAATTGGAAACGGGGACGTTTCTTTTCCGTGGAGGGGGAATAAATGTAAGCTGGAGCATTCTTTGTTAATTAAATTAGGAGTTATATTTTATTGTTGGATGTTATAAACAACATTTCACCTAGTTCATTTAGGACTTCTCTTTTGCAGCTTTATTTTAGTTAAGTTATTATATATAAACGGATGTTTACATATTATGATTTTGGGAGGATCAGGGAAGTGAGTTTGGAGTTGTGAAAGTGAAGACTGAGAAGTGAGCCATTAAAGCTGTTCAAGAGCATCCTTGTCTCCCTCCAGTTCGTCTGTTAAATAAGTTTCACCTGAACGAACCCAAAAGGTTACACTGTCTTGGATGTCTTTTGCTTTGTATGTCAACTAAAACTTATCAGGATGTTGACCTGGGAATGCAGTTAGCATACCTGAAGGTCTTGATAACTGGTCTCCAAGAAACCACTGTGAAGAGACACTGGAAACTCTCCAGTCTCAATCTGCATCTCTGAAGACACAGGTGGGTCCCTGTGACGGTAAAAAGACATGACATTAGATATTATGCACATAATGAAAGGATTGTAAAAAATAATAATACATTGAGTAAATAATATAGTTGAGAATTAGGAGAATAATCATTTGTGGTTACCAAAATATCCCAGTGGTTGGTCCATGACTGACAATATTGTCATGATGAATGATCATGGTGTGGAATGCAGTTAGATGATTCATAGCTTTGTAAAAATTGTAGCTAGAATGTACAAGCACACTTGGTTACAAAAATAGCTGATTTTGACTTTGACACCAATACCTCACACTTTTTTTTTCTTCCTTGAAACAAGGTGACATGAAAAGACTTGAAATAATATTACATTACAGGAGTCTATCACAGCGTCTGTAGGCTAACATGCAGAGATAGAAAACTTATAAGTTCTCATAATGAGGCAGTTCATGGTTAAAACTATGTTAATACTAACCAAAATATCTATATTAATTGATGTAAATTATTACAAAAAAATATGGAGTAGGCTACAGCACTCACCGTGTAGTAACGATCGCGGTGTAAAAAGTTAATGTAAATCGAACATAAAAGTATTGAACATTCTACTTTGACTGGAATGTATCGCTGTAACGCGTAAGAATCTCCATGGCAATTCAAACCGCACGTCACATCAATTACGTTAGCTAATTTCAGGAGTCCTTTTTGGTCTGACGCATCACGCATGTCATGAAAAAAATGTTTTTAACTGTGTGCTTAAATTATGTGGTTAAAATATGTACGGTTTCCACCCTCTATCTTATGACGTATACATCAATAGTATTGCCAACATATTGAACCAATACTGTGACTCCCTCCCAAGCACAGTCAGACATCAAATGGTTTTCTTTACGGGTTTTAATGAATCCTTTTTGATGTCTGACTGTGCTTGGGAGGGAGTCACAGTGAAAACTCGTTGGCTGCATGCCATGAGAGAAAGTCTTCGATCTTCTTTTATGGTCACTGTCTTTTCATTCTCTTATTTCTTCTTCAATGGTCTTAATATTTCACTTTACAAACAAACTCTTTAGCATGTATATAACGACATCATCTTCTCTGTATGAGTCGCGCTCTAACATAACAGCCCATCTGTTACTATGGTAATGATACAAATACAAAAACACTCCAATCATAACCTATACAAAATATTAAAACCAATGCAGTGGCAACAGTTACAAATACTTTTATTTCGGTCTTAGATATTAGCACAAAACTAGGCATGGCTATTTTAAACAGTTATCACGTTTGGTTAACAGTCCTAATACAGTTAGCTTTTTCAAGGTTGTACGTAGCTGCCAAAGAGAAATTACCAGAGATGCTTGTAAAATAAATGGCATCTCCATATCGTTGATGTAGTGATCTTGGTTGATGCAAATGTCCAATGTGATGGAACTCTTTCAGATCAGAGGCCCAGGTCATCATCCCCTTTTAACAGCAAAACTCACTGCAAAAGATCAGGGGCTAAGTTTGCCTGGGGTTTGTCTTTTTTTTTTCATTTTCAAAGGGATATTGGCATTGGTAAATTGGGGAGGTACCAAAGAGAAAACTATTTTGTTGTTCTTTTTTTTTTTATCCTGATATAGTCTCTTTTGTGTTTTATTCCTTAAAAAAAGGAATTTCTTTTCAGTATCTGTCGATACAATTACATTTCTTCTGTTATTTAACCATGCAACTCCGTTGCATGTAACTTACCTTCCAACCCTGCATATGCCTCATGTTATCAAGAGCTGAAGCTAAGAAAATGCATAGGAAGTGTAGCTCAGAGGAGACTGTTAAGGATGCTGAGATAAGGGAGGATAAGGAAACACATGATGCTAAGGTGGAAGACAGCATAGGGCAAGTATTTATTCATTCATATTGGTTCAATTGGTTGGACCACCTGCCTAGAATTACTTGTAGACTAAAGTATTGTAAACTCTGACAAGGCTTGCCCCTCTGGAACATTTCAAATACGTTTGAGGTATTCACAAGATGGCATCAGTCTCTATGACCTTAAGACTGGAAATGAACAGATGAAGGAATGTTTTCATTAGATCTCACTTTTAAAGAGGGAGAAACAACTGCCATAAAGACAACATTTCAAGATTGTTGCACAACATTTAAATATCTTTCTCTCCTGAAAATAAAAAGATTGGACTTTTAATTACTTTCTGAAAGCAGAGCAGAGTATTTTCTAGTATTTTCCAGTTTGACTATTTAGTCCAGTACACTGTGATTCTGAGCATGTGGGTACAGATGAAATACTTTTCAAGAGCAGCAGAGGGAGACCTTGGTTCTTACAAAACAACAAGTTCATTACAAATGTACATTCCCTTCTTCAATGAACACATAACCATATGTGTCATAGTGTATACTAGGCTGAATTGGATTCCACAGACCTCCCCTGCCATGGGTTAAAATGCTTGACAGCCTCAAATGTAACAATACTAAACGCTTTAATTAATTTAATAATGAGAGTGAATGCGATGAGCTCAAGTTTATTCAATCGTACAGACTTTCATTCAATCAGAGTGGTGGTCCATGGAGCAACTTAGTTAAAAGACACTTTCTTTTTATACTATTTTTTTCGTCTCTATGCTTTTCCAATCGAAAGGTTAAAGCATATCAAAGTTAAAGCAATTAGAATATTCCCCTCTTACCTTAACATTTATCCAAGTTTGTTTATGTGTATTTAAAGCGAAAAAAGGTGAGCTAACTGTGGTAGGTACTTGGCAGGTAAAATATAATCTTCAAATCCCAATTGCTGACTGTCAGAGCCTGCTAAATCCTCTCTGAAGGCCAAATTGAAGAAAATATAATGCTTTGGACTTTGGAGTTCACACAGATTCCATACGATGCCCAGAAAATCTGTAAAAAGATAATCCATTCATTCATTCATTCATTCAGCGTCTCATCTGTATGGTCATTTAGCATGCAATTTATTACTGTCATACGAATTCAAAATATTGTCATACAAATGACTCCTTACCTCCTGCTTACCACCAGTTGACCTTGTAACTGGTTCAGGTTCATTTAGCCCTACATTTATATTCATGTTTCTATCATTCCTGATTTTGTTTATCTGCTGTGAAGAATAATGTGATGCCTGAAAAGGAAACATAATCAAGCAAAATAAGGAAGCTGATTTGCTGCAGTTGTGTTACATTTTTGTGGGCTTGGTTGTAATGGTCAAATAATAATTATGCACTTTTGAAATACACAGACTAACTTTTTCATTTAGGTGCACCAGCACATAATTTAGGTGCACTTGGCACTGCAGTAATACATTTTAAGTAAAACCTTTTCTGTCAGTGCCCATACACACTGCTAAGTGAATTATAGTTTATCTTTAATGTTTAAAGGTTGGATGTTGCTTGAGGAGTACAGGGCACGATTTCACACACACCTTACTTTTTCCCCCTACCTGCATTCAGCATATCAGGGTCAGGCCCAAACGGTGGGCACGGTGGCTCAGGTGCTTGCACTGCCACCTCACAGCAAGCAGGTCATGTGTTCGATTCCCGCATGGGGTGCTTTTGCCTCTGGGGGGCAGGTCCTTCCTAGACCTTCAGTGCTCCCAGGCCTTTCTGTGTGGAGTTTGCATGTTCTCCCTGTGTTCACAAGGGGTTTCCTCCACTTAGAACCCTATCAGAAAAAACATGCAACAGAACACTCTTCGTCGGCGCTGCCCACTCAGTACACGCCGCATTGCCCACTCAATGGATCGCACGTATCGGTCAGTGGCCTACTGGGAAAAATACCCATTCACTTAACATTATTTTGGTTGATTACAAAGAAATTACATCATATATGCTTGTTTTTTAATAACATTTGGATCCACCAATTTGCCTGGATGGACAAATGGAATAAAATGATACTGGCTATTGTAACACTCCAGGGTAGGTATAGTTTGCTAGATGAATAGTATCAGATCAGATCAGATAGTTATCAGATCAGATGGTTATACGTATAACTACGAAGCCTATTGGTTAGTACACTCAAAGCGTATTAGATAAATATACTTGAAATTAGTGCTGTCAAACTATTACAATATTTAATCACAATTTTTTGTCTATTATAAATGTCCCTTCATTTATTTTTTATTCATTTATCCATGTTTTATTCCAGCAGCAGAATGATCAATCTAGATAACATATTAACATTGTTTATAATGTAAGTGTTGTGAAACGCAAGCTATACTTGGCCAATTCAACACCTTTAGATAACATATTAACAATCTAGATAACATATTAACATTGTTTATAATGTAAGTTTTGGAGTAACGCAGTGATTTTAGCATAACAAACTAGCTGGTTAACTTATTTGACACAAGTTAATAGAAATTATAAGATTGCCCTATTTACAACTACCACCAGGGATAGCTTGCTCATCGATTGTAAGCAAGTGACTACGGCTAACATGTTAAAATAAATAATCTCGATGTTGACAACAGCACCAGCTTGCTAATTTTACCAGATCATAACGGTCTCAATTTAAGACATACCGTTAGATAGGCTAGCTGTAGGGAACGTTACCTCATCTGTGAATAGCAAGCTAACATTTGGCCAGGTCAACGCCACATCTTACCTTATCACTGTCACCAGTCAGTGGTTTTTCAAATAAAATGTAGGCTAGACATTTAATAACACCTAAAACAAAATTAGACTGACAGAAGAGTCTGATTGACAGAGGCAGCGGCGAGCTGTGCCTCATCCGTGTTAAGGGCTAGGGCTGACTGCACACGTCTCTACGGTTGCGTGCCCTGGCTGGGCGTGTTGCGTGTATGTATGCAAATCCAAATTTAAGAATCCTCTACCTCAATCGGCACAGCTGAGAACACTTCGGCTGTGTAAGAACCAATTTTCAGGTGTTCATTAATAACGTGGAAATATGTTCTTACGTTGAACTTCCGAAGTCCGTAAAACACATTTAAGAAGTAACTTTAAAAAAAAAATTCGAAAAATAGTCACCATAAGTGTGAAGACAGATTGCGAGTAGGAGTATAAAACTCAGTCAGTGCTTCTAGACAGTTGTATATCTTAGAGAAAAATAGATTAGTGTTGTCTTCAGAAGGCTTAAAATATATTGTACTGATATGCGCTGGAAGTGGGACTGATGGCAGTAGGCCGGTTGATGATGGTACTGGGCTGGTGTTTTGGGCCGTCGGCCCACCGGGGATTTCCCCGGTATTCCCGATGGCCAGTCCGCCCCTGCCGGGATGGGATAAATGCAGTAGCTAAATTCACAAACAACCTCAGGCCTGCGTGTGCGTGTTTCCTGGGTCGCCTCCATGTATTCACGTCTGAAGTCTGACAATTATAAACAGTCAGAGCAGGTGTTCTGGGGGCTTCTGCGCATGCCATCCCTACCAATTCCTACCATATGCATGTCAGAAGAATCAGCAGGTTACTGATCGATTAACTATTCGACTTAAACATTTAGCAGTAGGCCTATAACATTAAATAAACGTTCAAGAAATGTATTTCACTGTGAGTTGGAATTAAGTATTTTTCTATGTGTGTGTGTGTGTGTGTGTGTGGAGGGGGGTATAGTTTTTTTTGCTTATAATGTCCATTCATAGATTCAAGATCTTCAAATCACTGTGTTCTCTGTTTTAGAGGATGGTTCTGCTTCTTTGAGTCAGTTTGTGTTTCAGAAATGAGCAAACATCCGTGCCTGTGATCAGCCAACAGAAAGCCACACGCCTACATTAACTGCAAAGCTGGTGTCAGTCAGCAACTAACCCTGTTTGGGAGTGTATTGTCATAATCTTGTTTTAATAAACAAAACAAAGAGAACTTGGGAGCCATTTTTGTGTTTTAAGTTCTTAAATTTGGAGTTATAATGTCTGTCAATAGTTTGTTGTTGCCTTTCATTATTTTAGTTATTTAGAAAGATGTCTAACAACATATTTGCTTCTAAACTATGCTGTCTTTGCCACAATAAGAATATGTTGGGCACTAGCGTAAGATCCTGTGCACAGTTATGTCTTTTGTATCTTCCCTTAAAGGCTCTTCTCATTCAGTTCTACCAATGACTGTAAAAGAATGGACACTGGACAGCATGGGGTCATGCCCCTCCATTGCACAAAAATGTAGCCTAAATTAGTCAAATATTCACAACATTGACTGTAATGTTGTAATTTATGTAACTGGAAATGATATAGGCAAGAACAATCGGGAGGATGATATCACTACTTGGACTATTGGGGACTTTTGGGAAATTCGTTGGAAGTGTTTTTGATCTGTGTATGGCCGTTGATGGCATGGATGATTGACGGGTTCTTTTAGGCCGTAAGGTGAACACGGTTTTCGTTTCAGCCCGTTCCACTCACTGGCATCTACACAATCTTTAGCTTATAAAAAAGAACGAGTCGTGGTTAGTTACCAAAAAAAAGTTCGTCGCTGATTTTCCAGTCGATTGTCTATATGGCTTTGTTTTATGCAGAACTAGAGACTTCAGAGCGTAATAAGATTTTTGTCGGGAGCCGTGCCACGGTTCGACACGTGATCATGCTACACCAATGAGAAGGCTGCATTTGTCAACAGAATGGAAAAATGGCGGCTCCCGTGTGGTTAGAAACATCGTTAAAGATAGAGGAAAACATCCGAACATCCTCAAAAGTGGGCTAAATGAATTCTAATTATTGCTGTATAGATAGCCGCGTCCAAGAATAACAATGAGGCAAATATACGATAATGTTATTTTTATGTTAAGTCATTTACATCAAGTTTAACATACATGGGAATACCTGTGGATCTTACATGGACTGTGAACACCCACCGAAGAAATCAAGGCAAAGACTGTACTTCCTACATCAGCTGAGGAAGTTCAGCACCATCAGCTGTGTGTCCTGACAGCATCACTTGGTATGGGAACTGTACAGCCTGTGACTGCAGCACCGAATCATCAGAGCATCTCTCCATATTCTGCAGGAGACCTACAAGAAAAGACCTACCTACCAGCGCCCAAGGTATTGTAAAGGATTCCTAACATCCTGACCATGGACTTTTCAAAACACTGAGGTCAGGCAAACTTCTCTGCTGCTACAAGACCAGAACAGAGACTGAGGAGGAGCTTCTTTCCTCAAGCATTCCTTATCCTGAACACACACAATGACTATAAAACATCAATTACACCTTTTTTCACACACTGCTCTTTAAACTCCCTCTTGCTATTTATGAAAAATATTTTTTTGATCTTTCTTTCTTCACACTCGCACAGAAAAAACAGTAGTATTTTTATGTATGTGACAAATAAACCTCCATGTATCAATAAAAGGCAGTAATTGTAAATACCAATGACCATCTGTTTGTTCATTCATTCATTCATTCTTCCACAAATGAAAACAACACTAATGAACCATAAAAACACTCTTTATGAAACATGAAATATGATATATAAAACTGTACAAAACTGAATAAGAAGTAACAGATTAGGGACACTCAGTCCTCACTGTTAGTGTCAGTGTCAGGACAGTTACCTTCCATTTCCTACAGCAACGACATAGGTCAACTATGCAACACAATCCTGCAGAAAAACATCTGTCTGTCTCACAGGCACCTTTGCAGCCACAGTGTATCACATGCAAAACACTGTCCGGGGCCGGATTTCTAGTCATCCAGGTGACGTGCAAGTTTCTCATCCTCTATTTGCCAACCATATCCAGCAGGTGATGGAGCACTTATATTATGTTTGAGACAGGACCTCATTATTGCAGCCTGGTAGTTTGCCCTTTTGCAGTGCTGATGGAGGGCATCAGTGGTAGGGGGAATGGATAATTCTGGCAAGGCTGATGATGTCATACAGAAAGCCTTGAACCTAGCTTTATTTACATTATCAGCAGCCGACTGATCATATAAGTGGCATACATACTGGCAAAGAAATGCAAATGTTGACTGCTCCAAGTTTAAGTTAGTACCTAAACTTTTAAAAGCCTTTAGGTACTCATCTTTCTTACATGCAACAGAAAATTTCTTTTTTTTTCCTTTGCCATTAAAGGCACTTGTGGAGTCACACCCAGAAAATGTTTGAATTCCGATCAAGGCTGAACACTGGTTCCAAGAGCTGATGACACCTTGGTAATGTCAATGATACATGTCCTGTTGCCAGTCCCTGTGAAAACATATAAAGTGCATGGCAAATCTGTCTGCACACTTACAGCAATGACTGCCACATCTGTAGATGCCAGACAGTGTAGCGGGTTGAAACGGAAACAGGGTTCACCTTACAGCCTATATGAGGATGTGCATGTGTGTGAGTGTGAGTGTGCACACACTGGGCACCTTCACGATGCTTCTCTCCAGTCTTCTCTTCCACACACACACACACACACACAAACAGAGTTGAAGACCTTGTAAATGTTTTCCCACATAGTATGTTTTTGCATATGAAAATGCCAGTGAAAATGCCTTTACATATTGTAAACATATAAAAGGTCAGGCACATTTATGTGGACCTTCCCTGCCATGTACTATCAGGTGACGTTTTAAAGACCCAGCTTGTTTAGAAGTTTTTCCACATTGGCATGAGTATCAACATATGCATTTGAGAAGGGCAAACTTCACACTTCAGAATTCAAGCATTTACATGGCTTTTCTTCACTGCGCAACCGCTGATGGCATGTCAGACTTGATGTCCTAGTGCAGTGTTTCTCAACCACTGGGCCGTTGCACTTATCCTTATTACTACTGTATTTTGTGCTGTGTCTTACTGATATAATGTATTTAACCCTTATTTAATGTTAATCACAATTACAAACAAGGGTCTGACAGGGCTTACAATAAGGTGTGAGTGCTCCAGATCAATGAGGAAAAGTCAACCCCCTCGCTGGATTTCTAAAGTTGGGATGATTATTGTATTTCTGTAATGACTTCTTACAATGTTGCATGGAATTGTTTGTGTATCATCTAAGCCTATGATTTCTCTTAGTTAAGATCACCTTAGCTGACGTAGGAAGTACAGTCTTTGCCTTGATTTTTTCGGTGTGCTGGGTGTTCACAGTCCATGTGAGATCGTCAGTAATGTGTATGCCCATGTATGTCAAACTTGATCTAAATGACTTAACATAAAAATAACATTATCGTATATTTGCTTCATTGTTCTTCTTGGACGCGGCTATGTATACAGCACTAAATAGAATTAATTTAGCCCAATTTTGAGGATGTTCAAGTGTTTTCCTCTATCTTTAACGATGTTTCTAACCGCACGGGAGCCGCCATTTTTCCATTCTGTTGTCAAAAAGCAGCCTTCTCATTGGTGTAGCATGATCACGTGTCGAACCGTGGCACGGCTCCCGACAAAAATCTTATTACGCTCTGAAGTCTCTAGTTCTGCATAAAACAAAGCCATATAGACAATCGACTGGAAAATCAGCGACGAACTTTTTTTTGGTAACTAACCACGACTCGTTCTTTTTTATAAGCTAAAGATTGTGTAGATGCCAGTGAGTGGAACGGGATTCATTTTCTAAAGCACTTTTCGTGCTTCACCTTGCGGCCTATTTCTAGTTTGTGCTTTGACGTTGGGTAACGGTGGAAATCCCCGATTTCACCAACTGCATTTAAAACAACTTCTTTGAAAATTGGCGGCAAGTAGTTTCGTTTCTCACCTGTGTCTTCTGTACTAGGCTATAGCTAGGCTACAGTAGTGGAGCCTGGAGTGCTATGCAGAAGTCATTTGTTATTCGTGAAACAGTAATTCGTAAAGCATCATTCTGAAGGTAAGACAAGCCTACAGCATAGACTTTACTGACCAAAATGTATTTATCGTCATAATGTAGGAGGCCTATATCAGGTTGTGGATGTTTTGCGTTTTAATAAAAAAAGAACACATGGCCTACAAAGCAAAGGCCATGTGCAGTTTAAACAGATCATGGTATTTACAAAAATATTATTCTCACAAAGGTAATTATTTATGAATGGTAGTGGAAGTCTATTTTGAAATCGTATTTATTCATTTCATCTTTAAAATATGGTAAGATAGCGTCTTTGAATTAAATTAACGTCCGTGGTTAAATTAAATCTGGGAAAGAGTGTAAAGCCCTACTTTTTGTGAACGCAGAGTGTAGTCTGAAGATTAACCGTGACAAATGTTGAGCTACACATCAGGCTAAATCATACCTTATAGCTAACAAATACGAGGGACTTTTCCCCTCAATTTCTTTGCGGAACTGCTTCCGAACCGGTTGGGTGTGTGTAGCATAGACATGAATGTCTATATTCATGTCTATGGTGTGTAGCCTATTCTGCCTACGCTACTGCCAGCCCTATTTTCCTGCATTAAGTTTGCCTTTGATAATGGCTGTCAATACCCAATCAGTGTGGTATCATGAGTGGTCCGTAAAGTGAAGACCAGAAAGTTGACCATTTGTCATTATAGCCTACATTGGGTTACTAAATAGTATACGGAGCCTCCGCTTTCCCCTTTCATGACATGGAATTGCTTAAATGGTTGACAATTATATGCCTAGCCTAATATTTATATTTATAGCCCAGACATCGATACCGCAGTGAAAGGTGACAGTTTATGATAGTTCATGCTGGTATCAGTATGTCATCGTTTTACTGTCTATTTTTGGTGACAACAGCTTTCCTCACGCTACCTCAAAAAAAGGTAATAAAATAGTCTCCGTGCCGAAACTGCAGACTTGCGGCTGCTGCACGGCTCTCGCAGGAAGTGTGCATGCTCTTACCTGATATGGTACATTCACACATACAGCCGCGGAAAAAATTAAGAGACCACTTCAAAATTATCAGTTTCTCTGGTTTTACTATTTATTGGTATGTGTTAAAGTAAAATGTACATTTTAGTTTTATTCTTTAACCTACTGGCAACATTCCTACCAAATTTCAAATAAAAATATTGTCATTTAGATCATTTATTTGCAGAAAAATGACAATTGGTCAAAATAGCAAAAAAGAGGCAGTGTCTTCAGATCTCGAATAATGCAAAGAAAACAAGCTCATATTCATTTTTAAACTACACAATACTAATGCTTTAACTTAGGAAGAGTTCAGAAATCAATATTTGGTGGAATAACCTTGATTTAAAATCACAACTTTCATGTGTCTTGGCATGCTCTCCACCAGTCTTTCACATTGCCGTTGGGTGACTTTATGCTACTCCTGGCGCAAGAATTCAAGCAGCTCGGCTTCTTTTCATGGCTAGTGGCCATCCATCTTCCACTTGATCACATTTCAGAGTTTTTTTTATGGGATTCAGGTCTCGAAATTGGGCTGGCCATGACAGGGTCCTGATCTGGTGATACTCCATCCACACCTTTACTGGCCTGGCTGTGTGGCATGGAGCATTGCCCTGCTGGAAAAAACACTTCTCAGAGTTGGGGAACATTGTCAGAGCAAAAGGAAGCAAGTTTTTCTTCCGGGACAACGTTGTACTTTGCCTGGCTGAGGTTTGTAAAAGACCATAAGGATTGAACCAAAGCGGACTGGAGGGTCTCCTAGTTCGTCTTCTCTGATGAGTCCAATTTTCAGCTTTGCCCAACACATGGTCGTCTGATGGTTAGACGGAGACCTGGAGAGGCCTACAAGCCACAGAGTCTTGCACCTACTGTGAAATTGGACCTTCTCACGTTTAGTATCTTGTTCATGGCACTCCTTCCATAGGGCCGATGAACACAAAACACTCTCCTCAGGTTCTGGAGATTCGGAGATCGTCAGCCTACAGAGTTATTTTTAATAGCCTACACCACTAAACTGTCAACGTTTAGGGCTTTGTTCACTGCATTCTACCACGTAGAAGCTGACAAACACATAAAACTCGTAACTCTCCGCAGGCTCTGGAGATACGGAGATCGTCGGCCTTCAGAGTTATTTCTTAAAAGACCAATAAACTGTCAACGTTTAGTGCTTTGTTCACTGTATTCTACCTCTTAGAATCTGGCAACACACATACAACTCGTAACTCTCTTCAGGCTCTGGAGATTCGGAGATCGTAAGCCTAGAGTTATTTTTAATACACCACTAAACGGTCACCGTTTCGGTCTTCGTTCACTGCATTCTACCACGTAGAAGCTGACGAACACATAAAACTCGTAACTCTCCTCCGGGTCTGGGGATTCGGAGATCGCCATCCTGTAGAGCACTTTCTAACATCAACTGAACTGTCAATGTTTAGGGCTCTGTTCACTGCCTTTTACAACGTAAGAGCTGATGAGCACCTGTACTATTTAGTTATTCCTAGGCTCTGGCGATCGCTTGGCTGCAGAACGCATTGTAACTAAAAAATAAACTGGTCTCAGCCCCATCTAACATATAGAATCTAATGAAAGTGTGGTGAGAACTCCAGCTTGCTGCCTCATATATCTCTTCCCCTGAGACGCCTTTTAACAAGGCTCAGGAAGAAGACAACCCGACGCGTCGAGTGTGCACGCCGCCTTGCCGGGGGTCCAGAGACAAACCTTTATAAGACTTGTATACTATCCAACGATAGAGGCTCGGTTTAGACAGAGGTCTGCCTTTTTCCCGTGCCCCGAAGCACAAAAACAGCTGATCTGATCGTCGGAACGTCTTGGTGCGCTCCAACAACGGAGAGCGCGCACCGGACACAGCGTATCCAACCGCTCCTCCTCTGCCGAAGCAAACGGAGGAGGCGAGAACACTGCCAACTCAATTACCTGAATTACGAAACGGTGCTGCTACCACCTTAGGTGTGTATGCAGCATTAGGTAGGCTATCATCCCTGTCTTGTCCCCAGCGATCGAGAACTGAAGGCACGATGGACTGACGGACAGGGCGTGCCTGTCACCAACGCGCTTTGCTGACACAAGTGCCAGCAACAGCGCCGTATTCAACGAAACACATTTTATGTCCGCTGTCTATAGGGGCACAATGGAGGCCCTGTCAGAGCACGTAACACCATCAGTAAATCCCATGACGGTGCTGCTACCACCTTAGGTGTGTATGCAGCATTAGGTAGGCTATCATCCCTGTCTTGTCCCCAGCGATCGAGAACTGAAGGCACGATGGACTGACGGACAGGGCGTGCATGTCACCAACGCGCTTTGCTGACACAAGTGCCAGCAACAGCGCCGTATTCAACGAAACACATTTTATGTCTGCTGTCTATAGGGGCACAATGGAGGCCCTGTCAGAGCACGTAACACCATCAGTAAATCCCATGGCGGCACCGGGTGCCTGCCCGGCACTCTGTTACGTCTCACACCAGCCGCGCTGGTGGATGATAGCCCGGGGGTTTATTATAAATACCTGCGTGGCCGGCGGAGATGGCTGCTAGGTAAACCTTGGGAGTGGAAGCAGCCTTCCCCTCCTCAAATAACTGCTGGCGAAATTCTAGAATGACGCCCAGCGCGCAGTTGATAGGATCATGTTGACGCGCAACACACCACCTCTCGAAACTGCGTCATTTTAACGTATATAGAGACCGGGTCGAAGCGGTCCGTGTGCTCTGTATCGTTGCCACCACTGAGTCAGATGAACCTGGGGCTAGGAGCCTATGCCTTTCAGGTGACAACTCTGAGCTGCCAAAGCTCTGGGGGAAAAACGCATTTAGACGTAAGCTCAGCCATTGCTTAGCGTGGTTTATGTGCTCCGGAGAGATCGGGAAAAACCGGAGGGTAGCGCCACTATCTCAGGGTCTTGGGCGACCAAGAGGGCAGTCGCAACCGGCTGTCACCCCAGGGTGGCTTCCGGACGCTGAACTGCCTGGGGCCGGAGGGACGCCCAGCCCTACCGGGGAACGCTCCCCAGTCGGTGCTAGACTCGCCCCCTCCTACGTCGGTGCGTTCTCATAACGCGAGACGCCTCTGGGCCCTGGCTATAGACATAGCCACACAAATGTCACACCGGGGCGTCACCGCTCAAGCGGTCGCCCTTCTCCCAAGCATGACCACCAGGGTATGCTTGGTGCGACATATCTGAAACACAAGAAAGATTAAAAGAGCACACTATCACCGTAAACCAGAGGTTAGCAACCCAAGCTAGCAGGCTAGCCCCATGCTAGTAGGCTAGCCAACCAAGCTAGCAGGCTAGCAAACCAAGCTAGTAGGCTATCAAACCACGCTAGCAGGCTGGTCAGAGACCGGCCAGCCTTACAAGTTAGACAGTGAAACTCAACTTTCTGTACGACGAATCGAACTTGTAGCACTCTTGAGGTAGTGAAGGTTAGAGAATCTTTAACTCACCAGCTCATATCGAGTTAAGTTTAAAATAGAAACAAGTAATACGACCGTCTAGAATGGAGCGTCGAATAGTCCTTGGAACGTTCTAATCTTACGCGAAGATTTTGAAAAAGGAAGATGGAGAAGCGCGCCTTGGGTTTTATAGGCTCCAGTGGGGGCGGGGCCAGAGCCCGGCGCACTTCTCCCTGCCTAGCGGCGTGAATGAATAAGTTCTTCGAACAAGTCCATGACACTAGGTCAAGTCCCGTTGTTATATCGCAGATTCCTGCGATAAGGAACTAGGCACTCAGTATGTTTAACGACTTAACTATTACTGCCACTGAATTGGCTACGAATGAAATGTATCGATATATAACTGTTAATCTTAACTGATGGAGCTACACGCGTTGCGCCCTTACTAACGGAGTCTTTCGTACATTATTCAAAAAAACAAAGCTTTATTTCAAGAACACACAGTGCTCAACACTATCCAATAACAGTTATCAACAAACTGTAACCTGAAAATGCAATACTGACTGCACAGCCAGCTAACCACCAGATATGTGATACGCATGGGATGTGAGGGAATCACAAAAGGTCTTTGATTAGACCAGTACAGTTGCGATAATATAAGAAACCCTGTCATTGGCTTGGGCGCAGAAATGCGCGCCCATGGCTTGAACTGTCATCCGGCAATGAGAAGCTGTCCCGTTTTTCTGGCTTCCATAAACTTCCAGTTGGCCGCCGCCCACAGTGATAACGAATAGCAATATATTATATTTGGTCACATTTAAGTGGTTGTTGAAAGGGGCTTACGGTCTCCTGCACACATTTAACCCGTTTAAACAGTACATTTCTTATTTTAATTATTTGATTGATAATGTTTTTTGACATGTCATTTTTTTTGTTTTCATCTCAAAATTGTAGGAGGTGCGGCGCCCCAGCACCCTGTATTGACACACCGCCATTGTTCATGGCAGGGGAGGTGAGAATGCTCTGATAAAAGTCCCAAAAGGTTGAGCAATAGCATTTGCATAGTCCCATGGCCTACATATGAACATATGTCATACACAGGTCTCAAACACTATTCTGATCTTGTTTACTAACCTCTAGTTCTATTCCTGTATTGCCAACATTTGTGAAATATTCACAACATTGACTGTAATGTATGTAACTGGAAATGATATAGGCAATTACATTCGGGAGGATGATATCACTACTGGGACTATTGGGGACTTTTTGGGAAATTCATTGGCAGTTATTTTCTCTGATAATTTAGGAGGCCTATCAGATTGTGGTTGATCTGCGATTGTTTTTTTAAATTATTATTTTATGAAAGAACACATGGGCTAGGCCTACAAAAATATGAATCCTAACATTGTGAATTAATCTAGTTTAAACAGATCATGGTATTTAAAACATATATATTATTGTCACAAAGGTAAGCTATTTATGTATGGTAGTGGAAGTCTTTGTTGAAATTGTATTTATTCATATCATCTTTAATAGATGGTAAGATTACGTCTTTAAATTAAATTAACATCCGTGGTTAAATTCAATCTGGGAAAACTGCTAAAGAGTGTATAGCCCTACTTTTTGTGAATGCAGATGCCAATATGTTCAGCGTAATATGTCAGCTCCCTTTAGTTGTCCTTTAATAAGTGTTACTCTGCATGATGATTAGTTTAACATATACTACAGTTTACAGAATCCTTGCAATTGAAAGAAGAGCTTTGGAAAGAAGAGAAATGGGCTTTTTATCCGTTGGGGGGTTAACCCCCCTACTAGTGATGGCAATGGCTTATGTGCACAGTATAGCCTACAGTATGTCATTTATTTTTCACTGAATACTTGAAAAGACAGATCTTTGTTAAAAAAATGAACCAAGGATAATGTTAGAACATCAAATGCCTTCTTACAATTATTAACCAGGTCAATTAACTGAAGAAGACATGGGGCCTCATTTATAAAAAGTTTCGTAGAAACCATCCTACATTTTGTGGAAGACATTTTCTGAAATGAGCGTAAGTGAGATCCACAGAAAACGGACGTACACACAAAAAAAAACGTGTACGCCAATCCTTCAGTTATAAATCACAAATGGTCGTGGAATTGTGCGCAACTGAATCTCCGCCCTCACAACGCCCCTATTTAATCTAATTAGCATATTATCAATGCACAAACAGAGCAAAATTCTGCTTAAAGATGACGGGGATTGCTCGACTGGTCTCCAATTTCTCATCAGAACGTTCCTGTAGCCAGGAATCCAAGAACGGGCAAAACCTGAATGTGTATGGCCTGGTTTTATCTGGTGCGCCTCTGTAGACGAGAGGCCATTTGGGCACAACGCTCTCGGCAAGCGTTACCTGCTTATCAGCCATACATCATCCTGTGTCAAAAAGTCTGATTTTATTGAGCGAAACATTAATTTGGCCTTTCACCATTAGCCCAAATGGTGACGGTGGTGCTGACGATGATGATGATGAAACTGCGTGTCGGCTGTCGGCGCTCGGAGAGTTCTGAATTCCTGCAGTACTCCAGTATTGCCACAAGGAAATCTACTTACACGAACTAAAACCAGACGTAGAGATACGTCCATTTCTACGTCTAAGGCGTTTTTTATAAATCTGTACTTAGACTTGGATTTGATCGCACGCACAGTCTAAGATCAGTTCTGTGCGTAAGTACGTTTTATAAATGAGGCCCCATGGACATATCTGTGAAAATGTTGGTCCAAGACAGCCAGACGACTATATCCAATTTAGATGTAGTATCCAGCAGTGACCAGCAGATGGTAGGATTACATCAATAATTTGTATGACAGAGATCAGTCACATTGATGTGATATGGGTTAGGTAATGATGCATGTGCCCCGTTATGAAGAACACTTTTTTGCATACTTCCTCATACTCTGTACTTTATTTATCTGGAATCCCACTCACAACTTTCACAATTGTGAAGTGGCAGAAATGTGTTTTTGTCTCAAAGCTGAAAGCCAACAGCCATGTCTTGCAAATACCACCAACAGCATGGAGGTCTTGCCACTGTTGATATTTTGTGCTGTAAAAACTGCATTTTTGCAGTGTTTTGGATCAAGGTAAAGAGCCTTCACCTGACCATATGTAATCAAAATGCATTTGGGGACTCTCAAAATCATACTTAAGAAGTGTAAAGGAAAACAAAAAGCGCTGTATATAATATGTTTTTAAATTTGTTGTTGCCATTTAAGTATACTCTGTTTCTGGTCCTGAAATAATAATTATTTAGGTGAACTCATGATCTGTATGAGTGGTATGTAGTGTAATGGAATGCATGTATGTGCCGACAAAAGGTACGACAAAGGTAAACAAACAGATGGACAGCGTTGGTTTGGTTAACCAAATAGGTAATGAATATTTAAAAATAACATTTGGTGAATAATTCAGAAGTGTTTGTGGGAAAATAACAAATAATCATACGACCAACCTACTTGCCCAACTAAACCTGAATCTAGACACAACCTGGAAAATCACCAACAACTAACACCAAAGTAAGTAGGCTCCACGAGAAAGGAGAGAAGGAGATTTAACATCAAAACGTGACCACGCAGGTGATTTAGGATTTGCCTCTTCTAAGACTTCCCCCTTAACCTCACCCACCACCCAGCTCAAATCAAGCCACAAAGCCAGCAGCTTTTTCTGACAAAACCTGAAACACAAAATAATGGCTGAACGAAAATGCAGGGGTGGGAATTTTTTTGCCCCCTTTTTTTCAATTTTCTGCCATATTAATTTACACAGTCATATGTCACTAGGTTAGCATGAAGTTAGGGTTGGGTGATATGACGGTATATACCGTGCACTGGAAGAAATGCGTCTACTAATAGAGGAAAAATAGGTTTCTACCGCTGCATATTTTTAGATAATGACAGCTGAACTGAAGGAGTACTGCAGGAATTCAGGACTCTCCGAGCACCAACAGCCGACACGCATTTTCATCATCATCATCGTCAGCACCACCGTCACCATTTGGACTAATGGTGAAGGCCAAATTAATGTTTCGCTCAATAAAATCAAATAAACTATTAGAATAAATGAGATTCACGTCTTATAGGTATCCGTTTTAATTTCACAAGTGTAAAACATTTCGCTCAAACGTATAGCCTATGAAAAGTCTAATAGTGGCTTATTTTTTCAGTAGGAGATATGGCTGCATTGGCGTTGTTAGAGGATATTGCCAACTGTGCAATTAGGAGAGAGAGGGTTTTTTTGTGATCGCGCAGACCTTTTGACACAGGATGATGTATGTCTGATAAGCAGGTACCGCTTGCTGAGAGCGTTGTGCCCAAATGGCCTCTCGTCTACAGAGGCGCACCAGATGCAACCAGGCCATACACGTTCAAGTTTTGTCCGTTCTTGGATTCCTGGCTACAGGAACGTTCCGATGAGAAATTGGAGACCAGTCGAGCAATCCCCGTCATCATTAAGCAGAATTTTGCCCGATGTTCTTCGCAGTAGGCTACTATCCCTCTATATGCCCGCAATTTATTCGATTTCCATACAGTGCCCAGCACAATGTGAAAGAGGATATCCTGTGTAAAACAGGGCTCCCAATGTATTCTAATCCAGATTTCGCACACTCAGACAGCCTAGGAAGCCCACTTCAATACAGCAAAGGTCGGTTGTGGAGCGCACCAAAGCCTTCGTGCTGCTGCCGCAGATGCGGCTTCTGGTGCTGTTCGTGCCGCAGGTGCTGGTGCTTCGGAGACGTGTCTACTACATGTCAAATACTTTACATACACCACCATACATTACGCCACCAGACAGGCTTTCTATCAATGTTTTGGCCCGCATCTGCTCTTCCATCAGCAGAACGTCGATGTCAGCCTCACTTTAATTCTTCTGTTTACATGTTTCTTTCTTGCTTGCCACTGTCACAGAGAGTTTGTGCATTGAGGATGTGCTCTGTTTGTGCATTGATAATAAGCTGAATAGATTAAATAGGGGCGTTTTGAGGCGTTCCACGATCATTTGTGATTTATAACCGAAGGATTGGCGTACATGTGTTTTTTTGTGTGTACATTTGTTTCTGTGGATCTCACTTACGCTCATTTCAGGCCCAATGTGTCATTGGTAATGATTAGTATGCCCCTTGCTACCCACATGTATAATTATGAACTAAAATACTATTGCTTAATACCTAGTGGGTAATTATTCCTTTCTTCCTATTCCTATTTTGACAGTTGCCGAATAATTGAAACCATGGATGATCAACATAATCTACGACATGAGGTGGCAAAAGAAGATCAGTACCCTCTTGGCAATCAACTGGAAATAAGTGACCATCTCAAAGATAAACTGTATCCATATCAGGTTGAGGGTTTAGAGTTCTTCCGTGATGCAATTGGAGAGGGTAGAAAAGGCGTTATTTTAGCAGATGAAATGGGCCTGGGGAAATCTGTTCAAGTCATCTCATTTCTGGACTGCATGAGCCAAAAGCAAAAAATCCCAAGCACACTGTTGATAGTGCCTGCAAATTTATTAGATGATTGGGTCACCAAGATACATGAATGGACCCCTCAGATGACATGCCTGAAATATCATCAGTCCCATCAAGCCGAAAACCTGAGGAAAGTTAAAAGAAAAGGAGGGATACTCGTCACCACATACGAGACATTTCAAAGACATCATAAAAAAGTCCTGTCATCTTTGCATTCTAATTTCTCTGTCTGGGATTTTGTAGTATTTGATGAAGCACACAGGCTCAAGAATGAAAAGACGCAGAACTACAAAGTTGCTTCTTCACTCCAGGCCCATTTTCGGATTCTTCTTACTGGCACCCCCATCCACAACGGTCTAAAGGAACTCTGGAACCTGTTGTCTCTTATCTCTGAGACATGCTTGGTGGGAACGTACCAAACATTCCAGAAGAACTTTGAGAAACCAATAACTCGAGGGAGGGATGCTGATGCAGGGGCCGATGAAAGGGCCTTGGCTCAGGAACTGATGGAATGTCTCAAAGAGAAAATAAAAAGAGTTTGGCTGAGGCGCACTAAAGCCCAGTTGCCCAAGCTGCCGGACAAACGCGAGTTTGTGCTGTGGACCAAGCTTAGCCCTGAACAGGAAGTGGTTTACCGTCACCAAATATCACATGACGCACATGAGGTCAACTCCAGTCTTTTGCTTTTACACAATTTGCGGAAGATTTGTTGTCACTCCAGAAAGTTTGATGGAAGTACTTGGAATTCTGTTGAATCTGAAGTTGCGCACTCTGGAAAACTTGCGATATTGATCCCTTTGTTGAAGACACTTTCTTCCGAAGGACACAAGATTCTGGTGTTCTTTCAGTATGTTGAAACCCTCAACACCGTCAGGGACATTCTAATGCAAACAGACTGGGGACAGAAAACTGTTTTGTTTATAGATGGGACTGTTGTACTCAGACAACGAATGACATCGCTCAAGTCATTCCAGAATGGACACCAAAGCATCCTTTTGCTCACAGTTCAGGTTGGGGCTGAGGGCCTAACCCTCACAGCCGCTGATCGTGTCATTATCACAGAACCTTCCTGGAACCAATCAGCAGATGCACAGGCAGTGGCTCGAGCCCACAGAATTGGACAGAGGAAAAGGGTGGAAGTATATCGTTTGATTACTTGTGGGACGGTTGAAGAGAAAATATGTAGGAGGCAGCTATTCAAAGGCTCACTGGTTCGGCAGGTGGTAGGGGATGACCAGAATCCCTTGAGGCACTTCACCCGTTCAGAGCTAATGGAGCTTAGTAGCCTGGGAGAGACTCAGTACTCTGCCACCCAGCTTCAGCTGGAGCATCAAAACTCCAAACGTCTCAGTGCTGGGGAGATCCTTGGGAGGCAGTTAGGAGAACAGGTCTCTGGCAGCCTATGTGGAATTTCTGATCATGGGCAGCTTCTTAAAGCCAGTCAAGGTGAGGACCTAGAGGCAGAAATGGAAAAGTTGCACATTGCTGATGAAGTTCAGAAAAGTAAGGGGGAGATTGAAGGTGAGGCCCACCTCAAATGTCAAGTAACATCTCTCGATGTACCTACACATGATAAGAAGCCACATAAATCACTGGGCTTACATCTCAAATGGAAAGGGAATGATAACCAGAACAAACAAGAGAAATTAAGAAAATCTGTCATCAAACCAGTTTCCTCTAAACAGCACAGGGAGAAGACTCCAGGGTTGCCTAGGAAATATAAATGCTTTTCCTCTCCATTCTCTGGCTCTGTTCTGAGAAAGAAACGCACTCTACGGCCGCTTTGGCATTACACACACCAAGACTCTCTCCTCTTTTCGCTGGAGGGAAAAGGCCATATGAAGGATGGTGATGCCCATATTACAGAACCACTGTATACAAGTACAGCTGTTAGTAATGAGAAGAGTGCAACGAGCAGTTCTACCTCACGCAGAGTTCAATACAATTCAGATGACCTGTTTCCAGAAACAAAGAGAGGTGACACTTCACTGAAAAACCCTGGAACAGCCAGCAACAGTGTAGAGGCTAGTGTTTCCAACAGCACACCACACAACTTTATACTGAGCTTCAGTGATGAATTGAGTAAACCGTCCAGTTCAGATTGCCTCACAGATGATGAATGTGATGACGGTGCACTAACATACCCTGAGAAGAAAAGTCCTATAAACTACAGTGAGACGCAGATGTGTGACACTGGAACCATCTCTGGAAATGCCAGTGGTTTCCATTTCTTAAGCCCCAAGGCTGTGTCTGTAACTGATGTCAGTTTACTTTCAGAAGGTGAATCACAGCATCCAAGACAACAGCTGAGTTTCGCCCTGACTCCTCCATTAGCTTCGGTAAAAATTCATGACTGTCTTGCAGAAATTCAGTCACCAAGACAAGTGAACAATCCTTGTCAGACCCTAAAGCCATCCTCACCAAATCTACCAACCATTCCATTACTGTGTGATTACTCCCTATCTCCTGGATCCATGTCTGTGCCCAGTACACCAACCATGGAGCAAACTCCACAGGTTTCAGGTCCATGCCCAACCAGTGATTCTAAAGATGCCCCGACAGGGAAGAGTGAAAGTGACAGCTACACTTCATCTAGAGATCCACACAATCCAGACACGCTTCCAGAATGGACTGTCAGAGATGTTTTGGAAAACTCTGGTACAGCCCAAAGCCATGCAAAGGCTAGTTTATCAGGCAACAGCACTCCAAACAGTCTCAAAATGGACTCTTCTAATGAGGGCCGTCAAGGTAATCTGCCAGACACAGATGATGAGACCAACTCTGATTTCCTCACAGATTATAACTCATCCAGAGATCCGCACAATGCAGATGATGTACTTCCAGAAACTACTTTCACAGATGGCGATGTGTGTGAAAACTCTGCAACATCCAACAACAGTGCAGAGTCTAGTTTTTCAGACAACAATACTCAACACAATCGTACATGGCATTCCAGGGATAAAGGAAGTGAAGTAGATGTTGATGACACAGATGAAGTGGACAGTTCAGATTGCCTCACAGATGATGAAAGTCATGACAGATTTACTTTAGATAATATGCTTTCAGAAAGTACTGTCAGAAATGGCAATGTTCCAGACAACTCTGGAACAGGCAACAACAGTTTAGAGGCTAGTTTATCCAACAACAGCACTCCACACAACTTAACACTGAGCTCCACTGATGAATTGAGTAAAATGTCCAGTTCAGATTGCCTCATAGAAGATGAATGTGCACTAGTGTCCCCTAAGAAGAGAAGTCCTACAAACTACAGTGAGACGCAGATGTGTAATACTGGAACCATCTCTGGAAATGAAAGTGGCTTCCATTCCTTAAGCACTGAGGCTGTGTCTGTAACTGATATCCGTTTACTTTCAGAAGGTGAATCACAGTATCCAAGACAACAGCTGGGTGTCACCCTGACTCCTAGATAAGCTCCAACTCCAGTAAAAAATCATGACTTTCTTGGAGACATTCCACTCTGGAACTTTATACTGAGCTCCACTAATGAATTGAGTAAAGCGTGCAGGTCAGATTGTCTCACAGAAAATGAATGTGCACTAGGGTCCCCTAAGGAGAGAAGTCCTAAGAACTACAGTGTGACACAGATGTCTGACACTAGAACCATCTCTGGAAATGCAAGTGGCTTCCATTCCTTAAGCCCTGAGGCTGTGTCTGTAACGTATGACTGTTTTCTTTCAGAAGGTGAATCACAGCATTCAAGACATCAGCTGAGTTTCGCCCTGACTCCTCCATTAGCTTTGGTAAAAAATCTGGACTTTCTTGCAGACATTCAGTCACCAAGACAAGTGGACGATCCTAGCCAGACCCTTTATCCATCCTCACCAAATCTACCACCCTTTCCCTTACTGTGTGACTCACTTACTCCTGGATCCATGACTGTGCCCAGTACACCACACATGGAGCAAACACCACAGGTTTTAGGTGTATGCCCTACTAGTAGTCCTCAAGATACCCGAACGGGAAAGAGTGAAAGTGACAGCTACACTTCATCCAGAGATCCACACAATCCAGATGACACTCTTCCAGAATGGACTGTCAGAGATGTATGGGAAAACTCTGGCACAGCCTATAACCTTGCAGAGGCTAGTTCATCAGACAACAATACTCCACACAGTCTTAAAATGGACTCTGTTAATGAGGGCAGTCTGGGTCATCTGCCAGACACAGATGATGAGACCAACTCTGATTTCCTCACAGATTGTAACCCATCCACAGATCCACACAATGCAGATGTTGTACTTCCAGAAACTACCTTCAGAGATGGCGATGTGTGTGAAAACTCTATGACATCCAACAACAGTGCAGAGTCTAGTTTTTCAAACAACAATTCTCATCACAATCGTACATGGCATTCCAGGGATGAAGGCAGTGAAGTACATCCTGATGACACAGATGAAGTGGACAGTTCTGATTCCCTCATAGATGATGACAGTCATGACAGAAGCACTTTAGATAATATGCTTTCAGAAAGTACTGTCAGAAACGGCAATGTTCCAGAAAACTCTGGAACAGGCAACAACAGTGTACAGGCTAGTTTATCCAACAACAGCACTCCACACAACTTAACACTGAGCTCCACTGATGAATTGAGTAAAGCATCCAGTTCAGATTGCCTCACAGAAGATGAATGTGCACTAGTGTGTCCTAAGGGGAGAAGTCCTATAAACTGCAGTGAGACGCAGATGTGTGACACTGAAACCATCTCTGGAAATGAAAGTGGTTTCCATTCCTTAAGCACTGAGGCTGTGTCTGTAACTGATATCCGTTTACTTTCAGAAGGTGAATCACAGCATCCAAGACAACAGCTGATGTTCGCCCTGACTCCTCCATTAGCTTCAGTAAAAAATCATGACTTTCTTGCAGACATTCAGTCACAAAGACAAGTGGAGGCTCCTAGCCAGACCCTTAAGCTATCCTCACCAAATCTACCACCCTTTTCCTTACTGTGTGACTCACTTTCTCCTGGATCCATGTCTGTGCCCAGTACATCACACCTGGGAAATATACCACAGATTTCAGCTGTATGCCCTACCAGTGATCCTAGAGATGCCCCAACAGGGAGGAATGAAAGTAACAGCTACACTTCATCCAGAGATCCACACAATGCAGATGTTGTACTTCCAGAAACTACTTTTGCAGATGGCGATGTATGTGAAATCTCTATGACATCCAACAACAGTGCAGAGTCTAGTTTTTCAGACAACAATACTCATCACAATCGTATATGGCATTCCAGGGATGAAGGCAGTGAAGTAGATCTTGATTTCACAGATGCAGTGGACAGTTCAGATTCCCTCATAGATGATGACAGTCATGACAGAAGCACTTTAGATAATATGCTTTCAGAAAGTGCTGTCAGAAACGGCAATGTTCCAGACAACTCTGGAACAGGCAACAACAGTGTACAGGCTAGTTTATCCAACAACAGCACTCCACACAACTTAACACTGAGCTCCACTGATGAATTGAGTAAAGCATCCAGTTCAGATTGCCTCAGAGATTATGAATGTGCACTAGTGTCCCCTAAGAAGAGAAGTCCTATAAACTGCAGTGAGACGCAGATGTGTGACACTGAAACCATCTCTGGAAATGAAAGTGGTTTCCATTCCTTAAGCACTGAGGCTGTGTCTGTAACTGATATCCGTTTACTTTCAGAAGGTGAATCACATCATCCAAGACAACAGCTGATGTTCGCCCTGACTCCTCCATTAGCTTCAGTAAAAAATCATGACTTTCTTGCAGACATTCAGTCACCAAGACAAGTGGACGATCCTAGCCAGACCCTTAATCCATCCTCACCAAATCGACCACCCTTTCTCTTACTGTGTGACTTACTAACTCCTGGATCCATATCTGTGCCCAGTACACCACACATGGGAAAAACACCACAGGTTTCACCTGTATGCCCTACCAGTGATCCTAAAGATGCCCCAACAGGAAAGAGTGAAATTGACAGCTGCACTTCATCCAAAGATCCACACAATCCAAATGACACGCTTCCAGAATGGACTGTCAGAGATGTATTGGAAAACACAGCCGACAACCATGCAGAGGCTAGTTTATCAGACAACAGCACTCCAAACAGTCTTAAAATGGACTCTGCTGATGAGGGCAGTCAAGGTCATCTGCCAGACACAGATGATGAGACCAACTCTGATTTCCTCACAGATTATAACCCATCCATAGATCCACACAATGCAGATGATGTATTTCCAGAAACTACCTTCACAGATGGCGATGTGTGTAAAAACTCTGCAACATCCAACCTCAGTGCAGAGTCTAGTTTCTCAGACAACAATACTCAACACAATCGGACATGGCATTCCAGGGATAAAGGCAGTGAAGTAGATCTTGATGACACAGATGAAGTGGACAGTTCAGATTCCCTCACAGATGATGAAAGTCATGACAGAAGCACTTTAGATAATATGCTTTCAGAAAGTACTGTCAGAAACGGCAATGTTCCAGACAACTCTGGAACAGGCAACAACAGTTTAGAGGCTAGTTTATCCAACAACAGCACTCCACACAACTTAACACTGAGTTCCACTGATGAATTGAGTAAAGCATCCAGTTCAGATTGCCTCACAGATTATGAATGTGCACTAGTGTCCCCTAAGAAGAGAAATCCTACAAACTACAGTGAGACGCAGATGTGTGACACTGAAACCATCTCTGGAAATGAAAATGGTTTCCATTCCTTAAGCCCTGAGGCTGTGTCTGTAACTGATATCCGTTTACTTTCAGAAGGTGAATCACAGCATCCAAGACAACAGCTGATGTTCGCCCTGACTCCTCCATTAGCTTCAGTAAAAAATCATGACTTTCTTGCAGACATTCAGTCACCAAGACAAGTGGAGGCTCCTAGCCAGACCCTTAAGCTATCCTCACCAAATCTACCACCATTTTCCTTACTGTGTGACTCACTTACTCCTGGATCCATGTCTGTGCCCAGTACATCACACCTGGGAAATATACCACAGATTTCAGCTGTATGCCCTACCAGTGATCCTAGAGATGCCCCAACAGGGAGGAATGAAAGTAACAGCTACACTTCATCCAGAGATCCACACAATGCAGATGTTGTACTTCCAGAAACTACTTTTGCAGATGGCGATGTATGTGAAAACTCTGCAACATCCAACAACAGTGCAGAGTCTAGTTTTTCAGACAACAATACTCATCACAATCGGACATGGCATTCCAGGGATAAAGGCAGTGAAGTAGATCTTGATTTCACAGATGCAGTGGACAGTTCAGATTCCCTCACAGATGATGAAAGTCATGACAGAAGCACTTTAGATAATATGCTTTCAGAAAGTGCTGTCAGAAATAGCAATGTTCCAGAAAACTCTGGAACAGGCACCAACAGTTTAGATGCTAGTGGAGCCATAAATAAGATGTGTATTATTTCTTGAATTCTATACATTTCCACTTATTGACGCACACACGCTGACACTCAGTTCCTGACCACCCTCACACTGCTAACACCCATGCATACAGACATCAAACCCCTTACATGTTTTCATTTTCCTTATACCTTGTACTTGTACTGAATTAATAAATACCAGTAAACCAGTTTAGAAAGATAACTTTGTCGTCTGCCTCCCTTCTTTTATGTTGCGGCCACACGAGCCGGATGTAACATGAGCATAATCCAACAGTGTACACTTGAATACAAAATTGTTCATTGGACATCAGCGCTTCAGTCTAGCTTCCTGTTGGTACCATAAACCCACACAGTGCCCTAATATATATCCCATCCCTCCAGGCAGTCAAATCAAAAAGAATGTAAATAAAACGTATCGCATGATGTAAATCTTGTCATGTCACATGTATCTTACGTACTGTCAGCATATGTAGAACATTGTAACGATGATGATTTAACCTATGCATGGCTACAGGCATGTATCAATTATTCTGATTGGAAAAGAAAACTAGCTTTTTAAAATTTCACCTCTACAAACTAAAGGAGACCTATTGGCAGACATGTCTGGTCTCTTTAGCAAACCTATCTCCTATGCCAACATGTGCAACACAATTTCAACATCTCACAAATAGTAATGAAAATATAATAAAAGCAGATAAATCTGATGCCTTTAACCGCAAATCACACAATTTTCGATTAGACCCGTACCATTGAAAATCCCCTAGCCTGCAGAACATATGCACAGGATTTATTTACTGCAGCCAGACAATAGATATTAGCTCTGCGCCTGTGCAATTCACCCAGACATGCTTTAAGTGATCTTATTCAAATCTTAGTATGTGATCTTATTCAAATCTTGACACAGGGAGCTTGCTTATGAAAAAATGTAAAACATTTACTACACAGAATTATTGACAACTTTAATGATGCATACAGAGGATGAATATAGAGGCTGTATTGTCTACTTTACCTTTCCTTTAATCCACCCTCAACAAATTTCTAAATTTTACCACCATTCGCTCAATTGGTGTAGAGGTAAAGAATCAGGTACCCAAATGTGATCACATGTCTGGGTATATGACTGTGAGAGGGACTGAGACCTTGTTTTCCACTTGGACTTGTAGCCATGAAACATCAAGTTATGATGTGTGTACCTGTAACATGTAGCAACCTTTCTCCCATAATACTCTTGTTCTCTCTTGCTCTTACCCTCTCTCTTGTTCTCTCTCCCTCTTGTTCTCTTGCTCTCTCCCTCCCCCTCTCGCTCTTGCTCTCACCCTCTCTCTCATTCTCTCTCCCTCCCTCTTGCTCTCTCTCTCTCTCTCTCCCTCTCTCTCTCTCTCCTCCACTGCGGTTTCCCAGATGCTGGTCAGCAAAGCTGCATTGATATGCTGATGCATGCGCACAGTAGTGTCCTGAGTGAAATTACCTCCTTCACCTATTGGGGTCTGACCTACATGGCAAATCACAGTTTTCGTAACCGAGGACTTATCCATGGGGCAGATCAACATTCGGGGAGGGGTTCCACTGGACACATTTTATGAGGGAGGCTGCGGGCTCTAAATGACACAATAAGCCTTGTGCAACAGGTTCCACATAATTGATTTATATCATACTCCACCTGACTCTCTACCCTCTGTCTCTTTTTATCTTACTGTGCTTTCCACACAAGGATTAAATTAAGGACAAGAAAATAGGTGTTGTATGGCATTCTGAGATGATTCTTAAGTCATGTTTAGTGTCATTTGAAAGTACTCACTCAGTTAGTGTCATTTGAAAGTACTCACTCAGTGCAAGTGGTACAGTGGTCTCAGACCTGCAGCGGAATAGATTCGTTTTGACAAAGCTCTCAGAAACATGGGAATCCTGATCCTGTAGGCTGCAGGCAACCTCCTCTGGAGGTAATAAACCCCTCCATTTATAGATAACTTGGAGACCTCCATCCTGAATCCCCATTGTGTGATCCCTATCTGTGCAAACACAAAATTCCAATTAAGCATCTGGCCCTACATAATAATGAATAATTAAACGTGGTATTAAAGGAAAAGATCTTGAGTATTCTGTAGTCAGAGAGTCCTGCATTCGAAGCAACCAGGTATGTTAATACCCTCCGAATGTTTGAATGTTTCATGTGTCTTCTCTTAGGTACTTGTAACTTTTTATTATTAATTTTTAGATTAGTTTATATGTGTAGCTAAATTGGTAGGTAACTTGCATTTGGCAAATACATTGCAATGCTCTGATCCACTGTTGCCTCTGTGGAGATTATTAACAAGATAAGTATTACTTTCTTATGGATGGTTTATGAAACCTTTTCAAGCAAATATACATACTTCACCATAACTCATTAAATGGTTAAATTGTGTTTAAATCATTATGGCTCATTGTCCATTTTTTATTGATGTAAACAAATTATCTTGATCTTTGAATAAAATAATTTCTCCTGAACATTTTTTTGTGTAATTGCTTACAGCTAAACACCACACTCATCTTCCCATATATATATAATTCAAGATTTGAACTCCATGGATGAATTTGTTAATGTCTTATATCAACCTCATCTACTATGCCCTGACCCCGAATATAGGCCTCACACTATAATTTGTCTTCTGCCACTTTTCCAAGTCAGTGAGTGAACGTGCTGAAATACCTGCTGATTACTATTGCATCTACAGTGTTTTTTCGGAAGTTATAGAGAAAAGTGATAAGACTTCATTTATTAAAGAAGACATAAATTGTAATCACAAAATCACAACTACGTGGCATTTACATCACAACTTTATTAAATCTGATCGTGTAAATATGCTGCATCATATGGGCAAGGGTAAAAAGAAAACCAGCTCCAGTAAAGAAACTTGCAAACGTTAATAAAAGAACATTTATTTACAACAAATATATCACCATTATATTTTACATTTTTGTTGAAAAATCAGAGAGGCTTTCTACTCTGGCTTTAAAATATTTTGTCCAGATAAAGCTAGTCTTTTTTAAACAGAAATAATAATTGCTTCAGTATATCTTCTTGTTTTTAAGCCAACATTGTTCAGCAACATTCATTATAGCCATATAGATCGTATTATATATTACATTGTCGCTACAACTTAAGTCTATATTTTAATAATTTGTGCATATCATTGATATATTATTGAATGGTTTCCGAGTAATCATTGTAAATTATGTTAAGATAGAGAACCACACCCACTAGTAATGCACATCAAAAAGACAGCGGTGTATCTTTTCAATCTTAAAGATTCTACTACGGGTTTTGGCAGTGGATGTACACTCACATGTGATATGATTTGCTCTCAACAAAGACATCTAATTTTATTTGTTAATAAATTAAAGCGGCACACTTTTACAGTATGTATCATAGGCCTGCATATGTGCATGTGAGTCAACTGGAAAACAAGTATGAAAAGTAATATACTATAAACTGGTGCACAAATCCAGACCTCAGATCATTTCCCGTGATGTTCTTCAGTGGAGTGTTTGATTACACATCTCTCCGTAGTTTCACTACTCACAACAGTGCTCTCCGCTGGCATCTCTATATCTTTAAAAAATCGCATTTTCTCTGTGTGCATTGTGTCTCGTATCGTTTGATAGGCCGAGGCTGCTGTACTGCTAATAGGCTCCCCGGAGTCAGCATCGAGAACACACGTTTTCTGCGTGATGGTCACTGTCTCCATGATCTCACTGGATATCTCCTTGATCACTCGCTTCTCTACCACTATGCTGTCCTTTTGCATCGTGCTGGTTTCCTGCACTGAACATGGTGTAGAGATAACTTGTTCGACAGGCAGGGACACAGCATGACTTTCAAAATCAGTCAGAATCGTAGCTTGCTGTGTCTCTGGTATGGCCTGTACATTTGATGTGATTATATGGATAGCCCCTGACTCTTGTTTTAGTGTGTCCATAGATGAACTCTCAGAGGAGAAAGAAATATTAACCATCTCTGGCAGGTCAGGCTCCATGGATATAAGCTCAGTTCTGGTAGTGGAGGTAATAATTTTAGTTGTTACATCACCAGTGCTAGAGGAGATTGGCTCAGCATATTTCACTGTGACTTTGGTTGGTGAATCCAGTGATGGTCCAATCGGTTCTGTTGTCAGTGCACAGCTTTCATCAGCAAAGGCATCAGATGACCTCAGTGAAGATGTTATACTGATCTCATTCTCCAGATTTTCACTTTCAGTGTTTTGTTCATGTTCCTCACTAAGTTTTGCTCTTTCTTCTTTCAATTGAACTAATTTGGTCGGAGAGGGGAATTTAGGGAGCTTGAACCAACTTCCTTTTTCAGAGCTTTTATCTAAGTCCTGGGTGTCCTGTAATTTCTGTTCTGTCAAAAGCTCTAACTTCTGCTTTTCTTTAATGAACTGTTTTACAGTCACATCAGTCTTTTTCACTTTATCACTATCCTTTGATGCCTGAGTTAATCCTAGTTTAGAGAATTGTAATGCAAACTTTGATTTCTCTTGATCATCTGTGGATGCTTCCACGTCTTGTTCCACCCCACTAGCTGCAGGCTTCAGTTCTTCATCACCTGGTTGAGAGGTTCCTCCTTTTGGTTCATCTATTTCATCTAATGTGGGGACATGGAATTCAACATCAAAACCTCGAAGAACATCCTGAACTGTTGGCAAAGTGAACTTAGGTGATTTGTCTGTTACCTGCGTGTGCTCTTTGTCTCCTGTTTCCAATGGGACCTCCTGAGGTTTGACATCAGTGGGTGTCTCAGCATCTTCCTCAGATTTTGCTCTTGAAAAGCTAAGCTTAGGCATTTTGAAAGTGGGTAATTTATATTTGCTTGGTGAGCTAGACAACTCGCTGTCTCCTGATTCTTTCTCTTGGATCTTCACATCATTTTCTGGTTCTACACTTCCCTCTGGTAAAGTGACATCTGCAATAGGTGGTGTCAGATCAACCTCAGGGGTTTTAACTCCAGGTTTGGAAAAACCAAATTTAGGAAATGATATTCTTGACTTAACCTCCTTAACTTCAACATGAACATCACTCTTGCTCAGGTCTAGAGTCACTTCAGATGCAGGGACCTTGATGTCTGTATCAATAGGTGTGACTTCAGTTGTTCCCTTTGGTAGAGAGGAATCAACAGTAACTTCTATAGTACTCTTTACTGCAGAACCTCCAAATGTTGGTAGTTTAAATGTCGGTAGTTTGTATTTTGTGGGTGAGGCAACAGCACTTTCATCATCTGTACCTTTAACATCTAATGCAACATTCTGGACCTCAACAATACCCTCTGGCTTTGAGACATCAGCCTGTGGTGTATTTCCATCAATCTCAGAAGACTTGACTTCTGGTTTGGCAAAACCAAATTTGGGAAAAGAGAAGCCAGGTTTCCTTGCAGCCACAATGACCTCTGGCAAATCTACTTTTCCTTCAACAAATGAACCTTCAACACCTCCTTCCATGTCCACTTTGCCCTCTGGTAGAGAAACTTCCCCTTCTGGCTTTGGCACCTCAGAGCCTTTGACCTTGGGGAGCGATACTCCAAATTTGGGAAACTTGAACTTACTGCCTTGTCCCTCTGTCCTCACACCTACTGTCTGCACATCCACATCTACATCTGGTATTACATTATCAGCAACTTTCAGTTCATTGTCTAGTACATCTGGCCCTCTCATATGCACATCTGTATCCTGTGGCTCAACTTTTTGAACTGTTACTCCAAATTTGGGGAATTTGATTGTGGATAGTTTATATTTTGATGGTGACCCACTAAAAGTTGCATCCTTCACTTCACCCTCAGGTTCATTGTCCATTTTGGGGTCTTTAACGTCCATATTTCCCTCTGACAGAGAAATTTCTGCCTTTGGTAGGGTGGTGTCTACTTCAGAGGTCTTATTATCTGGTTTTGAAAATCCAAATTTGGGAAATGAAAAGCTTGGTTTCTTTACTTTTACATCAATCCCCTTCGAATCCACTTCTGGTAAGTCTACTTTTACAGTAGATGAAGTTCTCTCCACTTTAGCACTAGCCAACTTCACTTCTATGTCCCCCTCTGGTAAAGTTATGTCAGTGTCGGTCTTTGTTACGTTAGTCTCAGGGCGTTTCACTTTAGTTAATCCAATTCCAAATTTGGGAAGTTTGAACTTGCTTTCTTGTCCTTCCATGTCAACACCCTTTGTCTTCATGTCCACATCAGCTTTGATATCTACACTTGGGCCTGTTATAGTAACAGACGATAGTCCTCCTGAAACTTTCCCTTCTGAATCTGGCACATTTCCATCTGGTCCTTTAATGCTAGCATCTAGAGTTTCTATTTCTGTAGTCACTTTTGGAACACCTAATTTAGGAAATGTAATTGTGGGGAGTTTAAATTTGGATGGTGAGCCAGAAATATTTGCATCTTTCAATTCAACTTCACCCTCAGCAACTTGAACACCTACTCCTGGGTCCTTGATCTCTACCGCACCTCCAGGAAGAGAAACTTCTGCTTCTGGAAGAGTAACATCAACATCTGGAGACTTTGCATCTGGTTTTGACCATGCAAATTTTGGGAATGAAAAGCTTGATCTCTTCATTTTTACATCAAGGCTTTTGGAATCCACTTCAGGTATTTCTGCCTTCACTTCAGCTGATGGTGCTTCAACATCTATTTTTCCTTCTGGAATGGATGCATCCAGATCTGGCTTTGAAACACTGACATCAATATCAGAATCTTTCACTTTTGGCAAAGAGATTCCAAATTTTGGAAGTTTGAACTTGCTTTCGTGTCCATCAATGTCATGCCCTTCAGCCTGTACATCCCCAGGTTGGCCTTTGACATCAGCAGTTGGAACTTCCATGGAAACATTCAGTTCCGTATCTGTTCCACTGACCTCAGGTGCTTTTACATCAATATCCACCTCACCCTTTGGTGTTGAAACTCCAATCTTAGGGAATTTGAATGTGGGAAGTTTGAATCTTGTTGGTGAGGTAATTGCACTTGCATCTTTTAATTGAACATCTCCCTCTATACTCTTAACATCAAGCTCAGTCTCCTTGACCACCACTTGTCCTTCTGGTAGTGAAATATCTACTTTTGGAAGACTAGCATCCACATCTGGGGCTTTAAAATCTGGTTTTGACAATCCAAACTTTGGGAATGAAAAACCTGGTCTCTTCATTTTGATATCAATGCCCTTGGAATCTACCCCAGGTATCTCTGTTGGCACCTCAGGCAAAGGCGCTTCTGCATCTACTTTTCCCTCTGGCATGTCCTGTTTTGAGATACTCAGATCAACTTCAGGGCCTTTGACTTTTGACAGAGACTTTCCAAACTTAGGGAATTTTAACTTGCTTCCTTGTACGTCAGGTCCCTCAGCATGTACATGCATATCTATGGACGGAAGCTGTGCATCTACATTTTGCCCTGTGAGATCCACCTCTGGAACTGCCCCAGAAACTTTAAGTTCCGCATCTGGTAGACTGACCTCAGGTGCCTCTACATCAGTATCCAGGCCAGGTGCCTCTACCGACACTTTTGGTGCTGACACTCCAATCTTGGGGAATTTGAATGTTGGGAGTTTGAATTTTGATGGTGAGGTGTGAATTTTTGTATCTTTATATTGATTATCAATCTCTGGAATCTTAGCTTCAGGCTCTGGCCCTTTGATTTCCACTTTTCCTTCTGGTAAAGATGCATCAACTTCAGGGAGATTTAAATCAATATCAGGAGCGTCAGGAACGTCTGGTTTTGACAATCCAAACTTTGGAAATGAAAAACCTGGTCTCTTCATTTTTACATCAATATCCTTGGAAACAACCCTAGGTATCTCAGCCTTCCCTTCAGGTAGTGGAGCGTCAACATATACTTTTCCCTCAAGCAAAGAGACATCCAATTCAGGTTTTGTGACACTTGCATCAAATTCAGCACCTTTTACTTTTGATAAAGAGATTCCTTGTCCATCAACCTTAAGTCCTTCTGAGGCAACACTGACATCTATGGAGGGAGGATGTACGTCCACATTTTGACCTTCGATGACAACTTCTGGAATTTTTCCTGAAATATTAAGCTCAGCATCTGGCACGCTGATCTCTGGTCCCTTCACGTCAATATCCAGGCCAGGGGCCTCTACTGACACTTTTGGTGCTGAGACTCCAAACTTAGGAAATTTTAATGTTGGGAGTTTGAATTTTGTTGGTGAGGTTTGAATAATTGTATCTTCATATTGAACATCTCCTTCTGGAATTTTAGCATCAATCTCTGGCCCTTTGATTTCCACTTTTCCCTCAGGAAGAGATGTGTCAACATCTGGGAGACTGACTTCAATCACGGGAGCTTTCACATCTGGTTTTGACCATCCAAACTTTGGGAAAGAAAAGCTTGGTCTCTTCATTTTTACATCAATACCCTTGGAATCACTTCCAGGTATCCCAGCCTTCCCTTCAGGAAGTGGTGTGTCAACATCTACTTTTCCCTCAGACACAGAGGCACCCAAATCAGGTTTTGAGACACCCACATCAACTTCAGGACCTTTCACTTCTGGTAAAGAGATTCCAAAATTTGGAAGTTTGAACTTACTTCTCTGTCCATCAACCTCAGGTTCTTCTGTGCCCGCACTGACATCTATGGAGAGAGGCTGTGCATCTACAATTTGGCCTTTGAAATCCACCTCTGGAACTCCCCCTGAAACGTTAAGTTCCGCATCTGGTGGACTGACCTCAGGTCCCTTCACGTCAATATCCAGGCCTGGTGCCTCTACCGACACTTTTGGTGCTGACACTCCAATCTTGGGGAATTTGAATGTTGGGAGTTTGAATTTTGATGGTGAGGTGTGAATTTTTGTATCTTTATATTGATTATCAATCTCTGGAATCTTAGCATCAGTCTCTGTCCCTTTGATTTCCACTTTTCCTTCTGGTACAGATGCATCAACTTCAGGGAGATTTAAATCAATATCAGGAGCGTCAGGAACGTCTGGTTTTGACAATCCAAACTTTGGAAATGAAAAACCTGGTCTCTTCAGTTTTACATCAATGTCCTTGGAATCAACCCTCGGTATCTCAACCTTCCCTTCAGGTAGTGGAGCGTCAACATCTACTTTTCCCTCAGGCAAAGAGACATCCAAATCAGGTTTTGTGACACTTGCATCAAATTCAGGACCTTTTCCTTTTGGTAAAGAGATTCCAAAATTTGGAAGTTTGAACTTACTTCCTTGTTCATCAACCTCAAGTCCTTCTGAGGCAACACTGACATCTATGGAGGGAGGTTGAACGTCAACATTTTGGCCTTCGATGACAACTTCTGGAATTTTCCCTGAAACATTAAGCTCATCATCTGGTAGACTGACTTCAGGTCCCTTCACGTCAATATCCAGGCCAGGGGCCTCTACTGACACTTTTGGTGCTGAGACTCCAAACTTAGGAAATTTTAATGTTGGAAGTTTGTATTTTGTTGGTGAGGTTTGAATATTTGTATCTTTATATGGAACATCTCCTTCTGGAATCTTAGCATCAATCTCTGGCCCTTTGATATCCACTTTTCCCTCAGGTAGAGATGTGTCAACATCTGGGAGACTGACATCTGCTTTAACATCTGGTTTAGACATTCCAAATTTTGGGAACGAAAAACTTGATCTCTTCATTTTTATGTCAATACCCTTGGAATCTTTGCTTTCGGTGCTTCCCTCTGGAATTTTAGCATCAATGTAAGGCTCTTTTACGTCACCTTTCAAAGAAATATCTGCTTTTGGAAGACTGGCTTCAAGTTCCACACCCTTAACCTCGGGTTTTGAGAATCCAAATTTGGGAAATGAAAAACCTGGTTTCTTTGCTTTTATGTCAGGTAAATCTTCCTTTCCTTCAGCTAATGGAGTTTCGGTGTCTGTTTTGCCCCCTGAAAGGGAAATATCCAAATCGGTCTTAGGCACACTCACATGTACTTCAGGACTTTTCACTTTTGGTAAAGTTCCATGGCCTTCAACATCAACTACTGGCACATCTCCTGAAACTGTCAGGTCAGCATCGGTCAGACTGACCTCAGGTGCTTTGACATCAACATCAACAGTAGGGACCTTAGCTATTCCCTTTGGTGCTGAAACTCCAATCTTAGGGAATTTCATTGTTGGAAGTTTGAATTTGGTTGGTGAAGTAATATTGAGATCTTTCAGTTGAGCCTCTCCCTCTGGAATCTTAACATCAAGATCTGCCTGTGTGACTTCTACTTTTCCTTCTGGGATATCAACTTCTGGAGCCTTTACCTCTGCTTTTGATAGTCCAAACTTAGGGAATGAAAAACTTGGCCTCTTCATTTTTATATCAATTCCTTTGGAATCTACCCCAGGTATCTCTACTTTCTCTTGAGTCAGAGGAACTTCCACATCAACTTTCCTTTCAGGTAGAGAAACATCCAAATCCGGTTTTGAGACACTTACATGAACTTCAGGACCTGCTACTTTTGTTGAAGAGATGGCTTTGCTTGGATCAACCTCGATTTCTGGTCTTTTGGTATCTACAGCCACATCTATAAATGGAATCTTCAACTCCACACCTGATCCTTCGCCATCAAGAGCTGGAACATTTCCTGAAACTTTTAGTTCAGCTTCTGGTAGACTCACCTGGGCTGTTTTTATACCAACATCCACGTCTGGCTCATTGACCTCCCCTTCTGGTAGAGACACATCAACCTTTGGAATAGGGATATCAACTTCTGGAGCTTTCACTTCTTGTTTTGAGAATCCAAATTTTGGGAATGATATCCTTCGCTTTTTTATTTTGGCGTCTAATTCCTTAGCTTCTGCTTGAGGCAGTTCTGTGTCAATAGAGGGTGCTGTGATTTCAGAATCTGGGACTTTCACCTCGACTATCACCTCGGGTTCAGACACGTCCATGTTTGGTTTTGATACACTCATGCTCATGTCAGTTACTTTCACATTGGCTTGTGGTGGGTCAATGTGGAGAGAAGACACATTGGAGGTGATTTCTGTTCCAGAAGTACTCTTCACTTCCCAATCTGACAGAGAAATGTCTAGCTTTGGTGTGACATCAATTTCAGTGGATCTTACCTCTGATTTGGTAAGTCCAGACTTTGGGAATGACATCTTTGGCATCTTAAACTTTATGTCAGTTTCTTTTCTTTCTGAATGTGCAATATCTATCTCCGCTTCAACAGATGTCATTTGTATCTCAAGATCAGTTGGTTGGATTTCTGGCACAGAAACCCCAGCTTCTGGTTTTGATACACTCAGGCTTATTTCAGGTCCTTTGGGTAATGAGATTCCAAATGTTGGCAGTTCAAACTTGCCTCCTTCAGCACTTTTGGTATCCACCTCATGTGTCTCCATTTTGATTTGAGGCACAGCTGCTTCTGCCTCCACATCAATAGTGGAGCTGTCAACATTTGCACTTGAAGTGAGGCAGAGTTCCTTTGCAGGTACATCTCCAGATATGGATAGATCATGTTCATGGATTGTCACTTCCAGAATTTCTTCCTCAGGTATTGAATGAACAACTTCCACATCTATCCCTTGTGGTTGTACTTTTGTGGGAGACATCCCAAATTTAGGGAATTTAAGTGTGGGGAGTTTGAATTTGGTTGGGGAGCTTCTATCTTTTAATGCTGCTTCACCTTCAAGTGTTTTAATATCTGTCTCTTTTACATATACAGTTGCAGCAGTGATGTCTTCTTTTGGAGGTTCAACATCCACATCTGATACCTTAGATTCAGATCGAGAAAAACTGAATTTTGGAAATGAAATGCGTCTTTTCTTAAGTTTGGCATCGCTCTCCTTGGCCTCAACCTCAAATGAGGAATCAGTGTCTGCACTCGCACCTTTCACATCAGCTGATGGTAGCTCAACATCTATCATCGGCATATCAATAGCTGCTGTCACAGAGGGAATATGGACATCAGTTTGTTTGATATCTACTTTCACCTCTGGAAGTGAAGTATCAGCCTCTGGCACAGTCAAATCCATGTCAGGTCCTTTCATTTTGGGTATTGAGATTCCAAATCTAGGTAGTTTGAAACCTTTTCCCTCTTGCACTTTAATTCCCATTTCAGGTGGCTCTGCTTTCCCCTCAGCTGATAATACTTCAATCGTTTCTATCTTAAGTTCATCTTTTGCTTGGGTTATTGATATATCGGCAGATGGTATTTCCACCTCTGGCTGTGAGATGCTCAGTTTCAGTTCAGGCCCTTCTATTTTAGTTGATGGGTGCTTGAATCCCTCCATCTTACTTACTGCATCACTATATGGGACTGAAATATCTGCACTTGGAATTGTGTGGAGGGCACCAGTGTGTAGCTTTTCTGACCTTGACAGCTCAGGTTCTAGCAGATTTACCTTCAAGATTTCATCTTCAGGGGTTTTAATTGCAGTTTCTACATCTGTGGGTTCAATGGGGACCTTTTGGGGGGACATCCCAAATTTGGGGAATTTAAGTGTGGGGAGTTTGAATTTATTTGGGGAGCCACTGATATTTGTATCTTTTAATGGGGCTTCACTCTCAGGAGCTGTGGCATCTATCTCTGTGTCTTCTGTATCCACACCTGTTTCAGGTAAACTTATGTCGACCTTTGGAGAAGTAATGTCCACCTCAGGTGCTTTGGCTTCAGATCTGGAGAAGCTGAATTTTGGAAATGATATTTTCCTTTTCTTTAACTTGATGTCAATGTCCTTAGTCTCACTCTCAGGAACATCAATTTCCCCAACTGCACTTCTGACATCAATTGTTGGCATAACAACATCCACCTCTGGCATAGTTACTTGACTCTCCATATCTGCACTAGGACCCACTGCCTTAGTTTCTACCTGTGGCATACTGACATCTGATTTGGGAGTATCCATAACGGTTGTTTTTGTTTCTGTTACTTTTGGCAGAGAGATTCCATCTCCATGAACCTTTATGTCAGAGGCAGGAATATCTACTTCTGGTATGTGAATTTGACCTTCCTCCCTCACTTTTGAAGTGTCTATTTCTCCCGTAATTGAAAGACCTGGAATGCCCATTTCAGGTTTCTGGATATCCACTGAGACAACCTGTGGTGATTTGATCTTATCCTCATCACCAGGAGAGACCATTTTCATATCTACTCTGACTTGGCTGTCATCCACCTTTTTTGAGGAAGTGGTTTGTTTCGGAAAATCAATTCCAATATCAGGGAAGCGAATGTCTGGTTTTGTAATTCCCAAACTGGGCGTGGACTTCTTTGTTTTTTTTGTTTTCTTCTCCTTCTTGTCTTTCTTGTCAGTGGAGGTTGTCTCTTTTTTCCCTTCAGTTGTAAGGACTGTACCTTTCATGCGTGTCTCAGCAGCTGGGGCTAAAGGTATTAGAATTTGTCCGTCAGTTGAATGGAATAGGGAAGTGTCAGGTTTCTGAGTTTCCTTTACCTCCAAAACAGGCTTGACATCTGGCATTTGAGCAGTTGTTTTCTTGATTGCCTCCATTCCTGGAATCTCAATGTCCTCCCGCTTTGGTAGCTTGTACTTCATTTCAACTGATTTACCCTCAAAAGCCATGCTCTTCACTCCATCTGTGATAGATTTGGCCTTTGGTTTTGAGTCTTCGACACATGTCACAGTTATTGGTTCATGGTCATCTAAATGTGGCAGTTCAACATTTGGCAGTTTGATTGTTGAAGATGTGACTTGCTGCTTCATGTCAATAAAAGGTATTAGTGCTTCCATTCTATCATCAGGTAGTTTGAAGCTCACGTCTGTCTTTGCTTCTGAAAGTTCAGTAGGAGATGTTCCTGCTGTTCCCAAAATCTTATCCGAATCAGGTGTGATTTCTCTGTGTGTGTAAATTCCTGACATGTCGATTCTCGGCAGCTTGAAAGTTGGTATTTTGGCAACCATTGCTTTCACATCCTCAAGGTTGAATTCAATTTCTGTTCTTTTAGCTTGGATCTCATTCGTGAGTTTTATATCATCACTCTCATCAATGTGTGGTAATTTCATACCTTGAATTTGAAGTGCTGCAGTTGAAGTTGCATCCTCCATACCTGGAATCTCCAGTTCCTCACGACTTGGAAGTTGAAGTCTATTAGTTTCCATTTGTGTCATCTTAATTAGTTCAGAGAGATTTGAGTCAGGGACGTCAACTTTTGGCAGTTTGAATTCTGCTTTGACTTTGCCCTCTGTGGTGCTAATATCTGCTAGCACTTTATCAATGCTTATTTCCATTGGCATCTCGAGAGCTTGTGGAACATCCATGTCTATTGTGCCATCCTTACTCTGGTCAGTAATACTCTTGTCTAGTGTACTTGATTTAGGTTGAGAAATTACAGTTTTTTGAATAGTAAATTTTAAATCACTGTCATTTACTGCATCAAATGTTGCCTTTGATGTTGCCATGTCTGCCAAAGGACCTCTGGTTCGGATTCCATAGCTCTCAGGTTCCGGAATGTTGATGTTGTCTTTCCACTGCTTTTCTCCTCCTATTCTTGGAGATTTCCTAAGCAAACCTATATCTGACATGTCAAGTGAAACATCTACTGGTGGCATACTCATATCCATCTCTCCATGTCCCAAGGTTTTTTCTGTTCTATCCTGGTTTGTTGCCTGATTATTGATGTCGGTATTAAGCTGATGGTCACTAAACTCTGTGTGTGACACTGCACTGGGGCTGATTACAACACTGTCATAGGTAGATGGATCTGAGGTCCTAAGGCAAGTTGATTGGTCAATTTGGCTCACTGGAGAGGATTTAATGTGGGTCTCATTCACATTATCTAGTAGATCTTTCCCTTGAATGTTTACTCTCAGTTCAGACCTCTCTATATTAACACTTTCGGGGCTTCTCTTGTCTTTCAGACCAGCCTCGGCAAGAGCAACTGTAATATCTGTCGTTTTCAGAGTTTTATCCAAGGTGATTAGCTCTACTTTGTGTAAGCCTGTTTCCATTTCAGGACCTGTTAAGCTTGGGAATGTGTATTCAGGTCTGTCTTTAGTGGACTCTTGGCTTTCAGCTTCCTCCTGCTCGACAACCAGAGGTTCACCAAATTGTGGCATTTCCTCAGGAGACAGAATATCTGTTCCGTTTTGCTCCACCTGGTCCACCACGTCTTCCACATTCTCTAGCGTTGGCTCCTCATCTCTCGTTGGATGCTCCACTGACTTGCTTCTGAGTCCTTTCATTTTTACCTTCAGCCTGAGCCTCTTCTTCTTCTTTTCTTTACCATCAGGGGATTTCAGTGGAGATTTGGCTGGTGAATCTGTATCACTTGTCGTAGGACTCATCTCCAGTTTCCTCTGCTCCTCTGCTTCAGATGTACTGTGAGACCTTTTAAACCCCTTGCGCCCTTTGCTGAAGGATGGAAATTTTGGCCATGAGATTCTGGCATCTTGTCTCTTTGTCTTGCGACTTCTCAGTTTTGGAGAGGCTCCTTCACCCTGTGCAACAGAAACGTAATTTATGTTATGAATTACCAATTGCTTTAGTCATGTAGTGTATCAATAAAGTGTTTAATAATACTGTGAACAGATCAAGGAAGCAGGTTAAAGTTTCTGGTGGTGACCTCAGGTAGTGCTGTTTCAGCATCTGCGTGGACTGCGGGTTCTGTTGGTTTGCGCTTCAGGCAGAACTCCATTTTGCAAGACTGTGCATGCTCAAGAATCTGAAGGGCATCTTCATAGGACACGTTATCGAAGTAAACTGTTGCACTTAGGATCTGATCCCCTGGAAAAGACAGAACTTGTTTAATGTCACAGATATTCCTCGGAGGAGGGGGGGGGGGGGGATAATATTTAAACCCTTTCATCTACAGGTACTGGGCATGGTAAAGCGCCTTGAGACAATTCTATTATTTTGGATCTATATAAATAAAATTGTATTGAATTTATTGTATTTAAAGGGTTAGTCCTTGATACTGGTGAAAGACTGTTGACATCTGAAGTCAACAGAATTGGACAAAAATTGTAATGGATTATAATCGAGGACTTGCCTTTAAACATACGCAGTACACAAAAACATATCGAACAGAATCCTAATCTCTGCCTACCCTCTTTAACACGGAGGTGCTTTGAAGCTGGTGAGTCAGGCTTCACTTCCTTAATGAAGATTCCGTCCTTCCCTCCTCCCGTCACAACCAGGCCCTCAGCACAGGCCTCCTTTGCAGTTTTCACAAGCACTTCAGACTCGCCATTCTGTAGCTCCTAGACCACAACATATTTAAGAGTGAAGCTCTTCCATTCCGCCATCACAGCTTTGTAACAGATTATTGCCACCACTGGCCTAATATTTACTACTAATAATAACTAATAATTATGACTTATATGCCATTGTGACTTTCTCATCACATTTAAACAAAATTGATTCCTCCATCATTTTATAAACAGATAGATAGATTTGAAATAGATTTGTTTCCCTTCCTGATTAAATGGTACCAGTATTCGGTAAGTACAAAACAATTTTAAAAAATAATAAAAAGAAAAGAATAAAACGTGGTAACAATGTTTTTTTAACCTTTTGATTTTTTTTCCTTTCAGATGAATTTGCTTACCTCCATCTGACTCATTTTCCCAGAGGACCTTTTGTCGAACAGGGACCCGAAACCAACCTTCTTTCCTTTTTTGCCACTGCCTGCCTTGTGGACGTGGTCATAGAAGTCAACCTCACCCTTTTGAAATAAATAAAAACTATTTCAAATTTTATTAAATTATTTCATTCCTGTGCCTTTAACTGTTGGTATGCCTTATGTTTCTTTAAGTATAGAATGAGAAGCAAGTTATGAATCTTCAACCACTGCAAAAATATATATGCGTTTGCCTTAATTGATAATAGTATAATGACTGTCGTTGTGAATTCATGTCCTCTAAATTAGTTCACCTTCAATCTTCAAAAAGAACAAGTAGGGGCCTCTAGTTTAGTTAACTAATATCTTAAAACATGATTTGTTTCTATTCTTACAAAGACAAGTAAAACTTGAAATGTTACCAAAATCACATTTTGAGCTCCTACCGGTTTCTCAATGTACTTCTCTCCAGCCGGAAACTCCTCTACTGGGGAGGATCCTTGTGGGCGTGGTCTCTCCCCCTCTACAAACTCTGTCGGCTCTTCACATACCTAATGGTTCACAGAAAAAAATGTCAAATATATAGAAGGCAAGCAGTGACCGAAACAAAATGCTGAAAGTAAGTCACTGCATAAGAGGGTTCAGATATTAACCTCTATCATAACGCAGCAAATAAACAACCCATAAACTTAGCTTTACACTGTACATTAATCATCATGGTAGTTGTTATTTAGTAACACAACAATGCTGTGTTGCTACATTCAGCAAATTGTAATGATAGCTCTTAAACAGCTTAGATCACATGCTAACAGCACCCACCTATCATTAGAGCTGTCATGACACATCTCACATGGGGACATGACAATGGTATGTCATTGGAATATCAAATAACATGAAATTCTTATGATGGCAAAAGTCATATGTGATGACATGACAGAGTGTTCACATAAGTGTTTCCAAGTTTAACAAAAATATACTGTATGTTTATATGAATGAATCACATATCTGTGATTATATTTTAGCCTACTATTTTACAGAAATGCGTAGCATAATGAGAAATGGGCTGTATGCCGTTAGCTCACTGAATCATCCTCAGCTTCCCGCTCTGGTCCTCTCAGTCTTCTCCCGGCCCCTAGTCAAAACAATGACAAAAAAAATCAATTATCAATTAACGCACAAACAAACATTTACAGGCGAGTTCATATTTTGTGTAGAAACATTTGCATTGCAAAGAATTTAATACTGATTAGGTCGATGTTTTTGAAATGTTTGCTTGGTTTTTGCTAGAACAGGCTGATACTTTTGCCAGCCCTATAAAATAATGACAGGAGGTGTATTAGAGTATTATTTCCTCAGGACATGATTTTGTCGGTCTTCTTTGATAGCGTCTGCAAAAACAGCGCAGGGTGGTGTAAGATGATTGGAAGATGGAGACTCTTCCTGGAAAGGGCTCCCAAAGGGCCAGCCTGTCTGCCAGTTTCCGGACCTGCCTGTAAAATGAAACTCTGTATAGATCGGCCGCATCATCTTATACTGCAGACAAGGAGGCCTTAGCCATCTCAGTGAGAGAGAGAGACAGAGAGAGAGAGTGGTGCCTTATTTTAGCCTGTATCATTGATATCAACGGGGGGGATATTTTTCTCTTAACACAATCATATTTTTCCTCAAATAACACAGCCAAATGTAAAAATAATGTTATTTTTAAGATCCAATGTCTCTTGACAATTGTCAATTGCTTTATATAAAAGACTGTCTTGTAGAACACTCTGGAATTCAGCTTGCAATATGCTGTGCATCATCCGTCATTGTACTAAAACCCATATGCCTTACCCTAGATAAAATATTTTGGGTTATGGGTTCTTTGTGCAATTATATCTTCACCCATCACAAAGGGGCCATTAAAGTTTTTGTTAGCACCATTTGCAGGCTACTGTACTTTGAAGCATCTGTCAATATCAGGTTTGTCAGTGTTTGGTAATAGACTCACAACCAGTTAGCCTTGGTTAGCAGTCATTTTCTGGAGATGTCCATGCACATCTTATCTGCAGTAAATACAGTGGAAGAGTGTAGTATGATTACACCAAGATTGTGGCCTCATGTGTATAATGGAACAATGTATTCACTCTGAAGATTGTTCTCTTTAAAAGTGTCACTGTAGGGGGGGCACTTTGGCACAGACAGTAGCCCCGACCACATTCGGGCTTGACGCCCATGGAGGACACGGGTTCGAATCCGCTCCGATGTCATTTCTCCTGTCCACTCCCCACATCTTATCCCTCTCATTTCCTGTCCCACTCTTCACTAATCTATCAATTTAAGGCATAAAAAGCCCGAAAACAAATCTTAAAAAAAAAAAAGTGTCACTTAAATGTAACATTTGCTGGTGGAAAGTTGGGTAAAAAGCCCCAACAACAAATGAGGAAATCCTCGATGCGTCACCATTACCAACTATGTGGACTATGTGATGGTGGGTGCTAGAACACAGCATGTGACTTAGAAGGGAGAAACAAAGAGGGAGAGAGTAGGATATCCACAGCCTTGCTACTCAGGAAATGTTGATTTATGGGAAGACTGGTGCTAGCACATGTTTGTATTATTTATCCCTTGTCACTAAAACCATGTGTATCTCAGTCTGAAGTCTGAATGCCATAGGTTGGTTGAAGTAAAGTGCTTGATATAAGGCTCGATGCATAAATAACTTTTAAAAATGAACTGTAGTATAGTGTGTTTGTTGGTGACACACGTACACCAGTGCACATTTGTGTACATATGAAAACAATTCTTTTCTGGATGTCTTACACATGCCATACCACTCTGACCACAAGAGTCTGTGGTCAACTGTGGGCTTCATTCAGCAGTTACTCAGATTGCTTGTGTTTATTGTTAGCTGAATCATAGAAAGTGACCCGAAGTGGCTGAAGAACGCAACATGCTGAGGTTTCCCTAAGAAGAATGCAACATGCTGAGCTCGTCCCTAAGACTGTAAGAATCTTCAAAACAAAGACATTTTCCATGTAGTGCTTTTAACCCTTGGCAGCAGTTTCAGCAACTCTTTGGACTCCACTCTAAAGGAAGTGAAGGGCTTTATGAGACAGAAAGTTTGTTAGCAAATGTTATCCTTTTTCAGTTATTGATAATGTCCAGAATACAGACATAGAATGAAAAGGTTTTAACAAAGTATTATTAAAGTAAGATGTATCTTACAGTCGATGCGCTAAGACTTTTTTTCATGAGATTTGTTCAAGGAAACATTGTTAAGAAATGGGAGTCACTAAATGTAATATTTAGGCTTCATTGGGCAATGGATTAAAACATTTAAATCTAAGCACACTTGGTGTCTCTTGTCCTTCAGCCAATTTCCAGGTACTAGTCTGCAGAGTATGCAGATACATTATGGTGCATTACGCAGTATTGATTGTGATAATGTGTAGGCTAAGCAGGGCTTTTTGTTTGTGGAAGACAGTATAAATGCCCTTTGAGGGCGGAATTGTATGCAACATACAGTACAATTTACGGTACTTTACTGCTTGCTCATGAATGATATTGACATTGACAGTTAAAAAATGTATGGCATTCAAAACACAAAACCAATCACAAAACAGCTAGCAAAATCTTATCAGCATAATCTCAGCCTGTTAATTTACAAAATATTAACAAACTAAAACATATGTTACCCATAAAATGCAGATTTTTTATCAAACGGGAATTTTGTCAATATTAGTTTACAGCTGAAAAATACATATTTTGAGGTAGAGTTACACTTATACTTTATGTACTGACTGCATACTGTAAAGTGAAGTCAAGTATGTGCTCCCTTTAGCAAACATCCTGGTTAGTCATCATACCTATAGCCAGCCTGACTGACAGCACCATGGACATGAAAAGTATGTTTTGTCTCTGACATAAATGCATATGACATAGAAGTACTGTAGAAATGTGCCACCAGTTGTGTGTGCGTGTGTGTGTGTACACCACACATACTGTATGTGTGATGTTGTATGTGGTTCTTTTGTGTGTGCTTGCTTCCCATGGACAGGGTGTGCCTCCCAGGGCTGTGATTGGTTTAGGTTCAAGACCTCGGATGCAGAGGACTGTGTACAGACCTGCACAACAGTCCAGTTGAATCAACACCTCCCCTCACTGGCTATTACTCACAGAACTGCAGGGGGGAGATCAGCATTCAACCAAACTAAATGGTTTAAGTCTACTCCAAAAGAAAGACCCATCACTTTTCCTATCTGAATTCTGAATGCAATACTATGTGTGCATACTGAGTTGGCACAGTGACTGGTTGAAGTGGCAAGTATTGCAGCCAGAAACAACATCTTGCAATACATTCACCACATGCAGAAAACCTTAAGAGCCCAGACAAATGTAAGCTCTGTTGCTCAAGGGTGGAGGCAGCATTGTGAGTAATACTTAATATGTCCAGCAATGATATAGCTATCTAGTAAAATAAGCAAACTACTTAAGTAATATATATGTATATATATATATATATATATATACACACAATACAACTCTTAAATATACTATCATGCACTGCACTTTGCCACACTATATGTCACATTTTACAGCAGCACTACTGTGCACCACTTCCAAGCCCCAGATGTGAAACCAGAAGGGTGATATAGATAAGAGAGAGCTCACCTGCTGCTGGTCTGTTCTACCTGTGGCTCTAACTTTCAGGGTTTCCGTCCCAGCTGTCTGGTTCATACACAAGCATGCGCTACATACAGTCCAAATGCAAGGCTGGGGGCTGTCTGGCGAGAGGAACAGTATGCTTGTGTTTTAGACCAGGAGGAGCCACCAGTCCCTGCCCTCTGTTAGACATATAAGGCTGCGTTCACATTCACTCACCCACACTCTGGTTTCCCATCCAAACTGGCACACACACACACACACACACACACACACACACACACACACACACACACACACACACACACACACACACACACACACACACACACACACACACACACACACACACACACACAGAGAGAGAAGCACGTTCAAAGGAAAAAATGGATAATAGATGTTTGTGTCCTGTTTTATGCCATATTCTGTATTCATCATCCAACTTAGACAGGCTCCACAACTACATAAACACTCCAGATTGGCACCGACTGTGTCCCATTTTACAAATGATCATTGGAGTCAGTCTTAATGATGACATGCCACTTTGACATACATTTGGAAAATGCTACTTTGTACTTATATCAATAAATGATATGTGTTGCATAAACAGTATATACACACAAATATATATACATGTCATTGCTTCTCTCATTACCAACATGCAACTATCTGTGAACAGCCATCAATCATGAATATTTTTTTTGCAAACTAAATGTTCTTAATCGTCCTGGTAACGTATTCATATTCTTCTGTATTAAAGATCACACTGTATTAAAGATCTTAATTTTGAAACTTTTAATGTCTCCTTAATCTGTTAATATTTGGCAGCCAAACCCTCAATTATTCTTAAATGCACAAATCTTTTTGACATTCCCCAAGAGATTCCAAAAGGTTGATAACAGTTTCACTATATGAGACATTGCTCTGACTTGGTCCATCGCTAATCTTGTATCACCTGTTTGCATTTGAGTGACTGTGACAGACAGCAGCATCAACAAATGGCATGTGACTTGATATGATGGCACTGATTTGCATCAGCCACCATTGTTTATGGTCTCTTAAATCTAACAACTGAAATTTTAAATGAATTAATGATTAACGAATGAACAGCCTTTGTCCTGTTCAACAATAGTATATTGTGTGTGTGTGTGCCTGTGCATAGTCTATAGTAATACTATGTTTACCCCCACACATCACACTCACTCACACACACATTCACATACACGGTTAAATCACAGTGTCTTTCCCTCAAAGTAATTCCTGTGGGATTGAATTATCAAACCAACAAAAACACACCCGCGAACGCTTTCATAGAGTAGTTACTGTTATATAAAATATATATTATAGAGAACACATGAAACATGTATATTAGTTGTGCAAGGCCAGCAGATCCTCTTAAAGCACAAGATGCTGTTCACAGGGGAGGTACTCCCTCATCAAATATTTACCATCAGGGTGCTACCGAAAGGGCTGATAAGAAGTTTGTCTTTCCCAAATGTATCCTACTTAGAGGATAGAGGGTGACACAGAGAGTTTGTGGGAGAAGTATAGTTATTTTAGCCCAAATCATGATGGTGTTATGAGGACACATAACTCATGATCAAATCCCCCGTACTAGAAAGGATCAAAGGATCAATGTGGAGCTTATGGGAAGTCATGTTCTCTTGAGAGCCGGTTCCCAGACAGATACAGGCCAAAACAATCAAGTTTTCCATGCTGTATGTACGTGATAGCTTTCAGTTTAGTCTCATGTCTATCATATGCAAAACTCTCTCATATTCATATGCAGGAGTGTGTTTCATATTTGAGTCTCTGTCTCTGTGTGTGTGTGTGAGTGTGTGCACATGTGTGTTCACATACTTGTATGCCAGTGTATTAGCTAACATGCATCAGTCTTTTGCATGTGTTTCGAACTGTACAACATGATCATAGCGCATATGTGTGCATGTATGTATACATCTGTATCCATGTGAGATTTTGTGCGTCTGTTTGCGTGTGTGCATCTGTGTGACCATGTGTGTGTGTCTGTGTCTGTGTGTGAGTGTGTAGATGTGTGCCCTTGTTTGTTTGTGGGTGTGTGTGCCTCTGTGTGCTCTGGTGCAGGAGACACATGCAGGAACTGCTGCTGATAAATCGATTATGACTCATGATGATCGAATTCCGCACCATTGTACTCAGATGAGTACACTCCCTACACTTGACTCTTTCCGTCAGCCATTTCCCACTCGCTGCCCCCACAGACTGTACAATGTAGTTCATTTCAACCCCTCTTTGGGTCAACCTAGTAATTAGCCAGGCTGATGTGGTTGATCATGATCTTGAACCAATGAGCCTATTACTGTCCCTGCAAATTAGACGTATTACACTCAGCCACCATAACACTCAATATTGTCACCATTGAATTTATCTGATGTTGTTGTTATTGTACCAATGTATTTATATTATGTTGTTATTATTGCATCATTGTATAAATTGTACCCAACTTGACATTACTGACTGGTTTTATAGCTGTCTAAAAGAGTCCGAAAGTAGCCTGAAATCATCCCTTCACATCTGTCTTGTTAGATCTCTAACTTGGCTTGTGTAATTTTAGAAACTGAGTTATACGTAGAGTACCCCTAGCCCAACAAGGATCATAAAGGATCCATACATCATGAAGGACTCTTTTGAGCCATATCTACAGCCATAATTGATCTCCATGCACTTTAAGATGAAAGCACTCTACTCCTTCTGGGAAACTTCTAAACGCCTGCATACATTAACACATCTGAAACTTCACATAATCAGTGAAGCGGTTCATTTTTAAGGAACGAAGCCTCCAACCCACCCATCCCCTTCTCCTTGGTCTATTTGAACCGTGAATATGGCTAACCAGTTTACCCATGACTGACATTACATACATTAGAGCTTGTTTTGCTGCCTCTTTGAGCACCTCGGAGGGCCCTCTGACCTGAGGTAATACAGTTAATCAGCTGTTCAGCGAGTACGGAGAACCAGGAACATTGATTTGAGCTTGTATTGATAAGAGCACACACAAGCCTCTGTCACCCACTTGCTGGGGCTTGTTTGTATCCAAAATATAATCGAATTTGCAGTGGGAGTGGGGGGTGGCGTGGTCGGGGGATTAAAAAAACAGAATTGGATTTTCAGACAGATTATGGAAACATGGGACTGAGATTCCTCATGCTTCCAATCATTTGAGGAACATTAATTGGCAGCGAGAAAAAAACGTGCCAGCAACATCATCACAGAGTTGAAAGTCATGGATCACACAACCTGTTGGATGATCTGTTCCTCTGGCAAGAGTAGCCAGAGTATACGGGTATACTATAAGGGTATACAGTGGTATATTCCAGGAGAGCTATCTCCAGTCCTCTGGTAGGTCTCTGGAGGCAAACAAAGCCAAGGGTATATGGTGGTATATTCCGGTCTCCTTAAGAAACAAAACATAGTCACTTCAGCCTTATTTTTTTATCCTTTTATTAATTTTATCAATTTAAATTCTTAATTGTCTTTCCTGCTATAGTGTGTGTAAAGCACACTGATTGAACATGTGCATGAAATACGCTATGTAAATAAAGTTGCGTGTGGGAGTGAGGCTCTTAGCGGAACTACCCGGAAAGCAAACGTTCTCTCATTCAGTTTTAATAAGGCATCCATTAGAGTTTGTGGAAGACTGTAGACCAGAGGCAGTCTGTGAGCTGCAATGAAATCAAGCTTTTTAAATGGTCTCACTGCAACCATCAATGACAGCTAATGTTAATGACTAAGTTTACAGTCAGGAGTAAATACTGTTGCAACTATGTGTCCTTAGATACATTAAATACAGTACATGATGGAAACCTGAACATTGCAGGTGTTTGTTTTGTTACAGCTTTATTTTTCTGTTTTGTAATATTATCATTATTCAGGTCTTCACCTGCATATTCAGATTGGATGTCTGTAAATATCAATGCCATTTTCTCTGGCAGTGGTCCCAGCTCCACTCCCTCTAACCTTGAGCTAATGTCAGACTGTGTGGTACAGACAGCTACTCAAATAAGAATAGTTTTTGAAAGATTAAGAATAAGCTTAAAGGTAGGAGTTTTTAATGCCATATTTGATGACACTCTGAATAATAATAAAGAGGATTTGGGTTGGCCTTAATTCTGAATTAGAAGCTCCAAAGTAGCATTTATCTTAGTGGCTGGACTCATTATATGAAACTACAACAGACTTGTGTTAAATTCAATATGAGCACCACACAAGGAAAACAGCAGCTGAAAGCAGCTGTTTGTTTATTTAATGGAGAGACGCATAGAGAAACTCTTTAGCCAAAGATGCTTATCAAGAGCCTCAGGGACAATGATGTTCTTTCCCAGAATTCTGAGGAATGCTACTCTGGGTTGGAGTCAGTTAGGGTCATTTAGGTTTGAAACTCTATTGGATTTGAATGTCTCTTCATGTCTCAGCCCTGTCTGGGACAAAAGGCTGTTCAAACTGAGGAAAAGCAACATTGAGTGTTTAGGCATGGGAAAGCGGAGGTGCGAGAATGGCATGAACTTTTGAAGAGATTTTTTTTTTCTTTTTTTTTTTTACTTTCTTCAGACAGGGATATATGCACAACAGAATCACGTCTAACACGTAAACACAGCACAGCATTCTTCCTCACTCGTGGCCTACTCTGACAGCCTAACAATGACTGCAGATACTGGATCTGAACTGGAACAAAAGTGATTCCGCAGTGGCGGTTGTTTATGGTCAGCTCTGGATGTCTGAGAAAATGAGTTTTACTCTGTGGCAGAACAGCAAAATGCTCTTAAATGCCCTTTGTAATGGAAGTTCCTGTTTAGTTTCTTCTACAAGTGACCCCGTTCTATAGTCTTACAATTTAACAAACTGAAAGGAAATGTTTTTGTTTCATGATAGCAAAAAGCTATATGTAGGTAATCACCTCTGCAGTGGAAATTCTGGAAACAATGTATGCAGAATAGAGTCTTTTACGCACTTAAAATCAATGTGTGCACTGAAAAATACTTGGCTCTGGAAAACTATCCACAGTTGAATGGGGTGTTTTAAGAGCAACCTGTCTCAGGTTTTCATGCAAATGTCTTATATGGGGATTGACATTGTTTTTAAAATGTTACATTTAAAAAGAATTACAACAATTGAGCAACCACAGTCTTGTCATGGTATTGGTGTGGTCGTAAACACTGTCAAGTTCCCCCCGCCCCCCCCCCCCCCCCCCCCAAACCTCCATCCGCAGGCACAATCACCCAACTGTGAGCACACCCACCACACTGCAGACACACCCCGAAATCTAACTGCAGACCCCACCCTTTTTACTGCAGAGTGCACCACAGTAAACAACCTTCAACTGGCTAAGGTAACACTCTGTCTGTATGCATAGTACACCTAACATAGCTATTAGAAATACAGCTGTACAGCATTCAAACTGAACACTTTAAAACTCTGCGGGTGCAGCTATACACTGCTCGGTTGGGGCAAACACACTGCACCAACAACACACACACCCTAAGCACTGGCAGGACCTGCCCATAACGTAGACACACCTACAGGACTGCAGGCTCATCAAGCCTACGCAGCAGCTCTGCAGGCTCCAGCAAGTACCCCTCATCCTCAGCACCTCACAGCAGAGCGAAACAGAGCAGAGCAGAGCATCAGCAGTCGCACCTGGCAACAACCTTCCTCTCTCTCTCTCTCTCTTTCTCTCTCTCTTTATCTTGCTCTCTTTCTCCCTCTGTCTCTGCCTCACTCTGTCTCTGTCACACATGCACAGACACAGGCACACACACACACACACACACACATCTGCTGAGTCATGGATAAAAATAGCCGGATGAAAAGAGTGGGAGATAAATGGGGAGGTGGGAGTGAGGAGAGGAGAGGAGGGGGGAGAGAGGTAAAGATGCCCACCCGTGCCTGGCCCATGCCAGTTGGGGAACGCCAGGTGAAAGCAGTCACACATGGTGGCGCTCCTGTATAGGCTTCCCCGTCCAGATGCGTTCCTGAGGGAGGTCCTGGGGATGGGTGTCCGGCGAGGTCCTGACTAAAACAAAAATAAAACTCTTCCTGCTGCTGCTGCTGATGCTGCGACTGTAGGTGCAGAAGCCGTGGCGCTCTCTCCCCCCTCTCGTCTCTCCCAGGGAGATCTCAGGACCCAAAGTCTGCCCTTTTTCCCCACGTCACAACAAGGCGGTGAGCGGGCCAGAGAGAGAGCATGTGTGTCGCAAAGCCAGGAATCGCTTCAGGGAGCTGACTGAGAGCACGATGTGTGTGTATACGTGTGTGAATATGTGTGTGTGTGTGTGAGTGAGAGAGAGAGAGAGAGAGAGCGAATCGAGGTGTCTCATTGCATCCGCGCGGGCTGACAGTCCACAGAGGAGTGAGGCTGTACTCCTCTTCCCTCGTTCAGTAAACCAACAAACTGTCTTGGAGCACGCTAACCTAATTAAGGGGCTGGGAGGGAGGGGTATGGTGGGAGGTCTCTTCCGATGCCTCGCATCCACCCATCCGCTCCACCCACCACCCCACCCCAACTCTCCTCTTCCTCTGCATGCCCCCTTCCCTACCCCTCCCATCAAACCATGACAAGGACATTCAGGACAGCTGGTTCGTTTGCTGCCAGAGTGCAAAACATTTTTCTTTTTTTTCATCTTTATTTATTTATGTTTCAGGAACTTTATTTTGGCTCCACTGGTCAGTCGTAATTGAATTAGACGGCTGCAGAGGATTATTTTATATTTCTCAGCAGTGCCATCAATTAGGCAATGGCAGGACTTAGCCATCGGGCTCAAAGACGTTTAAGTTCAAGGGGCTTTTATGCTCTCTGACGTCTGAACATCACAAGTCTGACAAAACGGTTGGTGTTTTTGTTTACGTGTGTCCCTACCAGCTGTTCCCCTCTCTATCTTTGTGCCTCGCACTGAAGCCCTCAAGATGCCTGAAATATTTAACGAATTCGGGATGCTGGCCTAAGAATAAAACACGATCTCACTGAGGAACTGGAAGTTTTTCTAACCTGAAATCAACCGGCTGCTGAGTCATTCAACACAGCGCCAAACACTGGCATCGCCAGAGCACATAAAACACTGTGGTCACTTTCAAACTTTAAAAACCTCCAGGGCTTAATGGTAGTGGGGGTGTCTGTGAGAGTGTATCACTGTACCAAACAAAAAGAAAACAAGCTCTGCAAGCTCGTGTGTGCATGTTATTACTGCATTATAGGGCTTCAGTTATACCACTACACAAAAGTTGCAACTGTGAATGATTTAATCTGACAATCACTGCAAAAACGGCAAAAAAACATATGAGCACACATTCGATCACATAACCACGTCAAAATATGTCATGACAGTGAGGTCTCATTTGACCATTTTCAGTCATTGTCATTGTCATTGTCCCCTCTCAAAAAAGTTGATGCTTTGAAGCTTAGTAGCAAGAAACTGTTATGGCACCTAAAATTCTGAGATCCATCACAACCATAATTGATCATGTTTTTATGTTATGTAATGTGTAGGGGAACTGTGAATAGCAGGGCTGTAAGTAATTCCCGTAATGATTTGGTTAATGTGTGATTATCATGTTGAATCATGATTATTGTCTGTTCGGTATCTCATATTGACATGCAAGATAGATAGTTATATCCTTCTGTGTGTTTCTGTGTTTTTGATGTTTGATGCCTTAGCTTAGCTTTTCCGTCTGAAGAAACGGTGTGAGTGCCCAACAGAGACCTGGAATCTGTTCGTCGCTACAATAGGATTATGTTCTATAACATGTTTGACATTGTTATGTGATGTTATGTCTTGTGACATAAGAAGAGTTCCCGAAAACAACAGTACAGATGTAAGTCTTGCATAAACTCTTCAGCATGTCCATGTTTCAGTGCGCACGTGTGTGCTCACATGTCTGTTTGGCTTCATGCATCTTTAGATGCGATAAGAGATGTGGCCACAGCTGTGTCAAACCCAAGCCCATGAACCCCCCATAATCAATTTCAGATTAGCTGGTGAGGAAGATTTAAGAAAGCAGCATCACAAACCTTTACAGTTCACATTTACATCATCAGTCTATTACAAGAACAACAACCCTATCAATAACAGCCTCTAGTCACTCAGTTTCCCAGTATGAAACAGGGGTGAGAGCAATGACATCATCACCCCTTTCTTAAAGGTCCCCCCTTGGCCGTGAAACAGGTCTGACCAGCTGCAGAATGCCCTGTGTCTTGAAATACTTGAAATGCACTGCGCATTGCACACTTAGCATAATAAACATTCACTCAACCCATTCAGCCCATTCACTCAACATAAAATGCTGACCAAGGTATGATTGCCATTGACAGCATTTACTGTGAGGTCTAAAATAACACTTTTTTTTATATGATGGACAGTGTATATATAATCCTTGTTTTTCAACATCTGAAGTGCAAACACAGGGATAAGGGATTGAAATCAGTGATTCACATCATATGAAAACTGTAGGGGGACAAGTCTTCAATGTGAGTTTTCACTGCGCGTCGGTGGGTCAGTGAGCCACACATTCACTATAAAGGCATCCAGTACAATGATGCTCCCTGTCTTGTTCTGTGGGAAAAGTGCCTGTATAAGTGATTTAGAGCTATTAGAACACCAGAAAAGAGCTTTAGCCAAGTTCAGGACTGGAAAAGTGCTGAGCTGTTTACACCTCGCCTGAATATGCATGTGTGTGTGTGTGTGTGTGTGTGTGTGTGTGTGTGTGTGTGTGTGTGTGTGTGTGTGTGTGTGTGTGTGTGTGTGTGTGTAAGAGACAGGGTGAGAGAGTATGTGTGTGCATGTGTAGGCAAAAGAGAATTGGGGGTGTCTGTGTGTGTGTGTGTTTATATGTGTGTGTGTGTGTGTGTGTGTGTGTCAGCTAGCCAGCGAGTAATTTAAATGTGTGCCCAGAACATGTGAGCGATCACTTGCCTTACGCTCACATGATTTAACTGGCACCAACAGTCTAAATCGATTTCAGTCTCTTACTTGTATCCTACATGCTTAATTGAGATACTTGAGACCATTTTATGTTCTTGTCACTGCATGTTTAAATATTGCCCAAGGTCATCTCACACCGTGCAACTGACCAAATAAACAGAATGTCAGTGAATGTATTCATTAGGTCTAAATCAGTTGTACCACTGGGTCATCAGCACTAAGTGGATCACAGTTAGAGAGTGCGACCAATGCTTCAGTTGGCTGCAACCGTCTCCAGGTTTCTGCTGGAGCCTTTGGAGAGATGAGACTGCATTAGCCACTGGCCCCATCCCAAGAAGCGACTCGACACCAAAATCAATTAAGGCACCAGAGGAAAAACAACAAGATGGGCTCTGTCACTTGCTTTGCGGATCCATTCTATGCTGGGTCAGATGAAAAACAAAACAGCAACAAAGTCTGATGTCCTCCCCCTCTAAAAAAGAATTATAGAGGCCCCCCCCCCCCACACCCTGAAATCTTGCCACTCGTGTATTGCAGACAGTCGCAAAGACCTTCTCTCGTCTACTCTGCCAGAGGGGTATAACATTTCGCTCCACTAAATATCTGCAGGATTGCGGTATTATTAGAAACCCACTGTAATTTAAGGTTGGAGGGGCCGAAGGGGCTATTTGAGGAGACTCAGCTCTTTTTAAGTATCGAAGCTCTCAGGCATACAGACATTCAGGTGATGGCTGCCGCTGTGGTGTGATCATGCAGAGAGAGGTTACAGCGATGGCGACTCACCGGCTGAGTGCCACAGAGACAGAGATGGCAGGGAGGACGCGGTGCACTTTGGTGATTTGTGTGTTCGGTTCCTAAAACTGTGTCCAGAGTTCCACAGGCACAGAAGCTCCAAGTGAAAGCTCCATATCTGTGGAAAACAAACTCCACTACTCTCCCATTATCATGATTACCAAAACAGCAATATAAAAATATTGAAAGTAATAATTTTTATTCCATTTTTATTTTATGGCTCCTGCCTCAAACTTGAAGTGATATTTTAATTGCTGTCGGTCAGGCGAAAATGTTGAAAGAACACTCCAGCCAATGATGGGAAGTAGGTAACATTGAGCAAGGCTTGTAGCCTTATGCAGACATCTGCTGGGTTAAAAAAAATCACACTGTCATTGGATTTGTCAGTCACTAACAGCTAAGGCCACTGGCTTACTGATCAAATTTAAAGTGTTCTTAATACAAATGTCACTGAGCACTAACATCTCATTAAAAAACTGATCGGTCATCCTTGGTTCTGATCCAAAACGTCCATTTTGGTAATTACTTTAAGCAATGTTTGGTCTTGAATCAGCTTGCTTTGTTTGGAATGATGAAATGTATATGCATTCCAGAGAGCCACAGTAAGGAGCTATAACTGATTGATGGAGGATATAATCTGACAATGATTTAGGCGCTGTTAATTAATGCACACTGCCCTCATGGGAAATGCAGAACTCATGACTTTTAATGATGGGTAGAAGTTAGCTTTCTCCCATTTTCTACATCTTCTTTTTTCTCTGTCCCCTGTCCTGCACATGTGGTAAAAACCAGCTCGAGGCAGAGAAGTGGACTGCCCTTCAAGCTGGGCTCAGCAGGATGATTCAGCCATTTTAAAACGTTTGGCTCGGAGGGACGCAGTTCAATTTTAGGTGAGTACCATCCATTTTGTTTTGTCTTCCATCAGCCACAACCTATACAAACGGTTCAAGCATATCTAATAGTCTATTCACTGATTAAATGACAGTATTATAAGGGTCTACACCAGGGGTCTCAAACTCCCGGCCCACGGTATCTACAGTATTGTGATAGGCAAGCCAACAGGTCAAAATATCTTGTCCCCCACTGACCAGACTGGAAGCTTAAGCCCCCCCCCCGGTAATTTGAGTTTGAAACCCCTGGTCTATTCATTCAGTTCAAACATATCTGATATTTTATTCGCTAATTAAATGTCAGTATTATAAGGGCCTATCAACATAAGTGCCATGATGGCTCAGGGGTAGATCCCTTTGGCAGATTTACTTATATACTAAGTATACATATACTATACTATATACTATATATAATAAGTCACACACTGTAACCACTGGCTGTTGTTAACTAACGGATTCCTCCACACAACCCTTCAGGTGTTTAGTCCAACATGAACACCCTAAAGTAGAGGCTACATCACAGAGCGCACAGAGGTGCAGAAATGTGGGTGAAACCCTGAAAGGTCAGAGAGGCCAGTCCTGTGCTTGTGTCAGACAGTCTAGACGTTTTGAATGTAGACGCTATAGGCTCAAAGGTCAAAGAGAGAGAGAGTTCAAACCTCGGGTGTTCAAACCCGACTCTGTATATAGAAAACAAAGAGGCTCGGGCCGAGCCATACACTATTCCAGCAAATCAATATGTTGCTTCAGAAACACAGAAGGTAAGGGTGTCATTTGATTGCCGTTTCAGCTGAATCATCAACCTTTTGAGAAAAAAAACCTCGCTCTCCCATAAAGCAACTAAAGGGATTTGTTATGACACACTATGCAGAGACTTAACACAGTAAAGATCAAAAGGATGAATGCAGTTAAAGATTTTTTTCTCAGATGGTTTGATATGTATAATCACGACAAGGTCAAACCCATGGCTAAAAGCTTGGAAAGAAGTCGTTCTGACAAAGCCAATCAATTTATTAATTTAACAGACACCATCCATTTATCAAACATGGCTATGCCCTTGGTCTCGTTTGAACCTCGGACTGTGCCACAGAAGGACAAATGCTTCCTCTTTTCAGCTTGTGTCAGTCCCACTACTGAGAAAAAGCAGATGTCTGTCTGTTGCTCTGAGATAGATGAGCTTGTGACTGAGCAGGTATGAACATTAGCAGCTGTTCTAACTTTACCACCCTGTAAGACAAGAGTCCTTCTCTGAGGACATGTCACCACACAGATGCACAGTGACTTGAGACATCATTATGTGTTGTTCTGGGTGCGACAGCCTCTAAATTAATCACATGCCTGCTAACTCATTTACATTGCCAACGGTGGAGCGCACAGAGAAACCAAAACACTCCATTAGAAAAAAAGACACATTGAAACAATGAGTTTCATTTACTTAATGTACTTCATACACTATAAAAACTACTAAATGCCCCCCCCCCCCCCCCCCCCCCCCCCAAAAAAAAGCCATCTCCTTCAATCCCCTTCAAGGTCCATCACTTTCAGCACATATACTTTTCCCTGGACACACTCAGTTTTTGTTGCTGGTATCTTTTTGAGCCCGTGCTCTAGCTCTAACGGCCCTGTGCTGTCAGTACCCACCCCCCCCCCCCCCCCCCCCACCCCCCGTATAAAAACGTATAAAGAGGCTTGGCTGAGCGTGGATTCAGTATATATCTTGTATATGTTAGGCAAGGATGGATGCTACTGATATATACCCAAATACTTATATATTCACAAATACTGATATATACCCAAATATTTGAGTTGCATCAAATGGACAAACAGTATAAAGAGGCTTGGGATGCTACTGACCTTCAGCAAGCTGTAAACAGCAAACACATCTAGGATAACTAGATGTCATGATACCAGCAGATATACAAAGGACAGGAAAACAGAAGGCACACTATGAGTGCAGACAAGAAAGGACGCACACACACACACACACACACACACACACACACACACACACACACACACAGCTATGTTTAGAGACCACAGAATGAGGGACAGAATCGTATCCACAGTCATGCATTTTTCCTCTTTTTTCCCTCAGCCAACCAGATTTGCAGGGCAGACATTCCTTGATGCTGGCTTCAGCATATTGGCATGTAATCAATGTTTAGGGAGAGAGAGAGAAGGCCTTTTATGCCTATCTGCACTGCCTTGACTGAGCTGTGAGCTGACGCTTGTGATCCTCCCCAAGAGCAAAAAATGAGAATGTGTAAAGTAAAAAAAAGCTAAAGAGGGCAAGAAGAAAAAAAACTAGATTCATTAACTTTAATCATTTTGTCGATAGAATCACACAACAGTTCCAACTTAACAAACAATGTGGCTGATGGCTAACATCACACTATAACCTGTTAAGCAAAAGCTTATGGATGAATTTCAATCAGCAATGGTTGACATTCTGACGTTGTTGCTGCAGCTCCAGCAATGGTCCTCAACCACATCCGTTCTGGTTGAGTTAAAAACTGGACCTGCAGTTCAGTCATATAAACAGTTGCAAGAATCAAAAAGTTTTGAGACTGAAAACAAATTATATAAATGTCTCATAGGTAGGTCGTTATCCCAAACTGTTTTCATGAGGCAATGTAGGTATGAAAGCCAGATGAACAGCTAATGTGATCAATACACAAAAGCTGATCTTGTTGTTATTTGACTCTTATGAAATTGAATAAGACTCAGCAACAATGATGTGTGTGCAATTTAATCTTTACTTGCAAACATGATGGAGATGCTAATATTTTATTCAATACCCTCTTTCTCATACCATAAATTAGAATGTATTTACTGCGATTACTGGCGCCTAAATGCCAAGTCTTTTTTTATTTGCTAAGACAAATTTTGCTTCCGTTCTACACCAATGTAACTCCCCTGTTTTACAGCAGACAAGGACATATTCAATTTGAAATGAACCAGGAATCAACCAAAGACAGGAATGAAGGTAAAACAAAGGGTTAAAGTTATGTCTTGTGTTTACAAACGATGTCAAGGATCATATGAAGCCGTTTCATAGGCAATGGCCTTGAGTTAGCATCACACAGACAGATCTGCATGCATATTTACCTACTTCTACCCTGGTATCTGGGCACATGTGCTTGTTTGCGTCGATGCATGTGTGTACAAACATGTGTTTACCCGTGTCCTCACAATGCCTACTGAAGGCCATGAAAAGCAGGAGACATGTGGCTTAAGATGTCTAATCTTGCAATTCCACGCTTGGTGGCCTTGAGCCCTGGCTGGACCCCAGCGAATAACACGCCATGGCCTTTATCCTGTCGTGAGGAAGAGAGGAAAGGGTAGGTAAAGAAAAAAGAAGAGGATGAATCAATCCACTGTGATGTTTATCTGTTTTCCTGAAGTCCGAGGCCACGGTTGGCATGCCTGAAATAGCTGGTTTGTCTTGGGAATTAAAGAGTAGACCTGCTGGTCCGTGGTGAATGAAGAATTTGTAAATGTTGAAACTCCTCTGGCTGTGTTGAGGGAGACAACTGTGGATGTGGCATTTTATGTATAAGACTTGACACATTTTAATACAAAACTTCTAAATTCACATGAATAAAATAAATAATATTAAAATGTTAACTTACCACTGACATTCAATAAAACATTCCATGCATGCTTCTGAAGTTCATTATGTGAAAACTGACAGAAATGTCAGAACAGCACAATAAGATCATTTCCTTGGTTTGTTTTCCCTCTGATTAGTGGGGCACTGTTAATTTGTTTTGAGTAAATTACTTAGAGAGAGAAAAAAAGAAAAGGGTCCATCAATCAGTTCCTGTTCTATTTGTACAACACCAGATGACAATTTCACAATTACAGGAGACATTATGCCTCACAGACCACAGACCAGTGGCACACTGCCATGGTAAGGTCATGGCAAGCGGGAGCAAGGAAGCTGGCAAACGCAGGTTTCGCGACTCCTCCTTCACATGTCACTAAACTCCTATCCAAGTCGAGTCATGGGCAGTTCTTTAAGGTTACTCATATAAAGACACACTTTCAACACTGAGTCTCACTCTCACCTTGACCGTAACTTTCAGATCCACTGTCTCATAGCCTCAGCTATATTCACACATACACACACACACACACACACACACACACACACACACACACACACATACACACACACACACACACCAACTCCGGCACATCAACAACAACAGCAGAATGTGTTCCAGGCGTTATAAGTGATTTCTCCACAGTTTTCATCAATGTGCATGATCTGACATTTGCTTGTTTACCATGCCGCCTCCCCCAGTTGCACCAGGAGAATACTGTATGTACATATTTATTTTCCCTGCAATAACAGTAAACAAAACAAGCATTCATTTGGGGAACAGAAGCAACAGTTGAGAGAGGGAGAGAGAGAGACGGAGCGAGAGAGAGAGAGATGGCAAAGAGAAATCCATGTTGGGAGGTTTACGTGAGAACAGCATGGACGGGGTCTAATCACTCATACTACGCTGTTGATTAGTCCTGTTCATAATTCATTTTGTAGCAAATTGAATTGAAGCAGGTTGGGATAACCCCCTTCAGCTGGGAGATAGTGTGGCTCTTGTTTACGGCCGCTTACAAGAGTCCCGAAGACGGTACGACCAGGCAGCCATAGATTTGCGTATACGTTACGTCCTGGGGCAACTACTTGACTGTCATTTCTAAAAGGGGCAAAACAATGATGAACTCACTTAACGATTAATGTGCACTCATTAGTGACCTGGAGTTCTGCATGTGATTGAGGTACAGTGTTTCTCCCGTCTACCGCTGTGATCATAAACATTCATTGGAAGCACATGTGCCAGGCCCCAGTTAAATGTATAGGAATGTCCATGAAAATGTTCATAGATTAGTTGTTTACCTTCAAGTGTGTCTACCGAATCTGTGTGTGACAGACAGGAAATGACCAGACGAGGTACTGGTGGCCAATCTGGCTCACCCTGTCTTGATCCGAGAGGGGACTTCCCTTGAGTTAAGACCCTTTCCCCTGGAGATGCTCCGTGTCTGACTTTCTAACCCCGTGGCTGGATTCTGTCGGGGAACAGTAGTTGGCACAACAGTCTTATTTATCTCTTCCAATTGACTCTCGCAATAAGAGTTCACAGGAGCTGCCTTAAGGTCAACACAGGCCAGCGAGGACATTACAACATATTCAACAGAATCAGAATGTCAAACACAAACACAGACAGTCACACAGACATACCATGTCAAAACATGGGACAACAAACTTAAAATGTGCATTTGTACTAAATGGAGTTCTCAAAGCTAAACATGTAATACGCACAAACCAGCTCACACACACACACAACACAGTACACACACCACTGTGTCTTTATAAACCCTTAGAGCAATGAATAGTTATCTCACCAGCAGGCAGAACAGAGGCACATGTAAAGTTAACCTGTAGATCAGCTGGTTCACCATGATGCTAATGATCCCAGAGTTATCTATTCAATGCCAGCACAAAGTCATTCATGGATTTGTTCTCCGTATGTTAACATACTGGGAGCTGAACCAGTAATATTGGCATTGCTAGCTCCTTAATCTACCGAATGATCTACGAGAGCACCAAAAGTTTTAAAATGTGCAACCTCAATTATTTTAACTTTGCATAAAATAATTGGCTGCTCTAATTTCACGTTTCATCAGATACCAGAGATCACTGCTCCTCATCACATTCAATATTTGCCTTATCTTCTGTAGGTTGCCAAGAAGCAAACAATGTTAAAGCCAGGCTTGTTTATATGTTTAATGATGGATATCATCTGAGCATTCACACCCAGGACACAGAAGTCCTACCCTAATATGGCCACTCATAACAGTCAGTGCAACCAGTAATATTTTCCCCAATCAATCTTCAGCGGTGCGTTCCTAGAAACAATGGAAGCAGGTGGTGTGTGTTTCCCCTAGCATGCCCCAGGAAGCACCAGGCTCACCAAGAACTGTGTGTGTGTGTGTGTGTGTGTGTGTGTGTGTGTGTGTGTGTGTGTGTGTGTGTGTGTGTGTGTGTATAAGGGCATGTTGATATAAAAGGAATGTAGTAAAAGTGTCAGCCTAGTGTTTGGGGAGTAGTCAAGGCATATTCGTCTTTGTTCTCCTACCCTGGTTTGCTGAGCCTCACCGGCTGACTATAAAGGGTGTGACCACAGAGAGAGAGATTGAAAGAGAAAGAAAGAGAGAGAAAGAGAAAGAAAGAGAGAGAGAGCGAGAAAGAGAAAGAAAGAGAGAGAAGAAAGAGAGATAGAGAGAGAGAGAGGAAGAGAAAGAGAAAGAAAGAGAGAGAGATAGAAAGAGAGAGAAAGCGATAGGGAGAGAGAAAGAGAAAGAGAGATCTTGGGCTTCTGTCTCCACTCTCAGCCAGCGCATGCTTTTACTAATGACCCATATCAACTCACTAAACACAACTTAACTCCGTTAGACGTCCTGCCGTTGCAGCCTAGAGTCTCTGTCTGACATCTTCACCAAGTCTTTTGCGTCTCTGTGCAGGCTTGTGTAGAGGTGTGTAGATTTGGAAGCTCTTTGAGGTGACGCAAAAGTTTATAGCATGTGGGGGGGGGGGGTCAAATGAAAAGTCAAATCACCTGGCCTGTTGACATGGGCCTATGATGTGGTGCCACATTTGCTCCTTCTTGAGAGACACGGTGCATAGTGGATATCCAAACACACAAATTACTCAGAATTCACAACAACAATAAGCATACCAAACCAACACACTTTACTCCTGGCTTCCAGTTACAGCCAGTTACTTCTGTTTATCCTTTAGAGGCAAAGCATGTAAATCTGTCCAAGACTCATTACCATTTAGTTTCATGGTTTTAAAACTGGCGACACTGAACATTATACACAGTACACAAATGAGAGAATATGGGTGCCGCCATGAGGACATGTAGACACATTTGCTGGCATGCTCAGGAATTTTAACATGAAAAGATGTAAGAGAATGACGTCACACCCAAAGCCTTCATACCGCAGTGTTCACAAAGTCCAGCTTCAAAACCCAAAGTCGATTTGTGTCAGGGTGTAACTGATGATCTGAGAAATGCAAACACACTAACACTGAAAAACAAACCCTTCATTTTCAAGAAGAATTCAGACATTTTAAAGTTGGCTTTGGCTCGTGCAAAGCATCTGAGCAGCTTGGCTCTACACTAGCCAGTCTGTACTTTAGTTTGCCAGGGCTGTCATTTCAAAAGCCTGACCATAATCATTCATTGCTCAATCACCAGTGTTATTCCATGACTCCCAAACAAATTGCAAAATACATTGCAAAACTCTGGCTTAACTTCTGGCAAAGAACTAATACCACTCTGGTGTATCTTTTATCAGCAACTGGATTGTTCAGGATTAACTCCAGTATCTTAGTAAATAGCCTGTGTAGAACTGAAACACAGACCTTTTTTATGATTTAGTCGTATTCTGAGAACAAAAGAAATTACATTGCCAAAACTTTGACGGCCTGCCAAAGAGCTTGTTTGCTTTCAGCCCAATGCAAGGTTAAGACAAAGTGGCTGATCATCCTGCAGTGTTTGAACTGATCATCATGCAGTGTTTGAACTGACCATCCTGCAGTGATTGAACTGATCATCCTGCAGTGTTTAAACTGATCATCCTGCAGTGTTTAAACTGATCATCCTGCAGTGTTTGAACTGATCATCATGCAGTGTTTGAACTGACCATCCTGCAGTGATTGAACTGATCATCCTGCAGTGTTTAAACTGATCATCATGCAGTGTTTGAACTGACCATCCTGCAGTGATTGAACTGATCATCCTGCAGTGTTTAAACTGATCATCATGCAGTGTTTGAACTGACCATCCTGCAGTGATTGAACTGATCATCATGCAGTGATTGAACTGACCATCCTGCAGTGTTTGAACTGACCATCCTGCAGTGTTTGAACTGACCATCCTGCAGTGATTGAACTGATTATCCTGCAGTGTTTAAACTGATTATCCTGCAGTGTTTGAACTGATCATCCTGCAGTGTTTGAACTGCTTATCCTGCAGTGGTTGAACTAATCCTGCAGTGTTTGAACTGATCCTGCAGTGGTTGAACTGATCCTGCAGTATTTGAACTGATCCTGCAGTGTTTGAACTGACCCTGCAGTGTTTGAGCTGATCATCCTGCATTGGTTGTTCAGTGCGGGAGCTGTTCTTGGCCTCTCAGATGGTCAGATAGTGCTGAGTCACAGATGCAACACTAGTGCACTCCCACCCAAACATGACAATCCATTAGCACACACACACACTGTCTCTTGCTCTCTCTCTCTCTCTCTCTTACACACACACACACACACACACACACACACATAGACACAATCTCTCTCACACAGTCTCTCTCTATCTCACCCACACACACAATCTCTCTCTCACACACACACACACTTTATATCTCTCTCTCACACACACCCAATATCTCTCTCACACACACACACACTTTTTATCTCTCTCACACACACCCAATCTCTCTATCCCTCTCACACACACAACCTATCTCTCTCTCTCTCACACACACCTGTGTTCATGCTGCTCTTTCCAACCTATTTTATTGTGCATCTCTCTTTCCCTTACTCTCTTGCTCTCTCTTTGTACCCTCATGCTCATACATAAAACATGGCAGAGCCTTACCCCTGTCTTCTGCTGAGTGTTAAAACCTTCTCAGCACCCGTTGGCAAACTGCAAACCTAGCATAGACAGAGACAGATTACGAGCTGAGATGATTGACTGTCTGATGCACCATGTATCACAATGTTTGATAATGGATATGGGATTGAAATGAGAAAAAAAATAAACGTTGGTGTGGGTATTAAAACATGTGTGAGCCAAGTGCTGCAGTGCTCTCTGGTGGTCTTAAATGGTACTGTTTTAAAACTATCCCAATTAACTTCCAGTCCATCAGCACTGGGCTTGGCAATGATTTGGGAAACTTTCATGAAAAACATCGTGAAATGAGAGTTATGACATAGAATCTGCAGTATGATCACATTTTGTTCAATCACTAGTCTTACTTTATGATAGAAATTTTGTCCTTACAGTACATCACCACTAGATGTCGTAAATGTCCATTATGTCAATACTGATCAAATGTTCCTAATACAATAGGTCAGGGGTTTTCAACTGGTTTTGTCCCAGGGACCACCATTCTGACTAGAAAGTAATCCGCGGCCCACTGCGGGGGGGGGGGGGGGGGGGGGGGGGGGTTGGGGGTGGAGGTCAATTGTAGACCCATGTACATTTACCCCAGATGCTGTCAGAGAGGTCCAAAACTCTTCAGAGGTGATGTGTGGGTTGACTTTTACCTGATTTATTCTTCTTCTGGTGCTTCTTGGTGATGGTCTTGATCGGCGTCCACCTCAAGGCAGAGATGCGGTCATTTTGAATGCCCTCCATTTCTAAATTATTTGTCTTGGATGGATGGATGGAGCTGGAATCTTTTGGAGATGCTCTTATAGGTTTTCCAAGACTGATGGGCTGTCTTCCTCTCTCCATTGTTGATCTGTGTGGGTACACCTTGGCACTACAGCAGTTTGGTTGGTTTCCTCTCTCTTTTAATCTGTGTTGCTCAAACCTTTCCCTAAGGATGTCCCAGTTGATCGGTTTGCTTAATTGACTAATTAAGCACCCAAATAAGTTTCACCGAATCTGTTACCTGCTTGACTTTACCAATTCAGCTGGGGGTTCACTTACTTTTGAAATGGACTAATTCCATGTTTCATGTAGTTTTTTGGCTACTCAAACAATTCCCTTCAAACAAGTAAATGCAAATGATAAACATAATCCTGACATTTCATCTATGGAAAATTGGTGATGAAAAAAATGAAAAATCATGGTAAAACAACAGAAAACTCTTAGTGCTCAAGGGGTTCACATACTTTCAAGTGGCACTGTATATAAAGGTGCAGTCTAAACCTGTGTGAGGGAGGGGGAGGAGGTAAAGGGAAATTAGAATGGAAAGTTGCTCAAACAATCATCTGCCCAGCTCAAAAATACAGTAGAGACAGTGTTTCCCAAGTGTGGGCAGGGCCCCCAGGGAGAGCGTATAAGTACAGCAAGGGGGCCCGGGTTGAGGGTGAAAAAAGAAGAATAAGAAACAATCACTAAAGGTCAATATTTTTTTTATGGCAGTGCTCTTATGATGGCCCATAACTACTACATACATTTGGTGATGATTTGATAGCCTACTTTGTACTATCTTAAGGAAAATCGACTAAATTACTGTATGAAGTAAGCATTCAAGTAAGAATTTTAAGGTCATCAGTCAGTTTACATAAACATAATTTTACTTTATTATACATTTACATAATTTTACAATTATAAAACATGTATGTTGTTCTCACTGTTCACCAGGCACTGCAAAAAAAAAGACACCTCAAAACTCCATTAAATGAGTATATGGTCCGTTCGTGTCCAGTTTAAGTACTTGTCTGTTTCCATAGGTCCCGTGTCTAACCATAACTCCAGCCTCAGAGCACTTACTGGAGGCAGCAACCTCCTTCTCACACTGGGAGACAAACTGAGCATACAGCTGCTGTCCCTCCTCTTTCCCAACGTTGCCATGGTACTGCATTACCTTGCCTTTGGCTTTGCCTCCCAGTGTTGCCTGAGGGATGATTAGGACACTACCTGGCAGGTCCAGAACCGACACATACTTTCCTGAGTCCGTTTCACATAGCTTAATGTTTAAGAGGGACGTCACTGCAGGAAAGGACAACAGTTACTCACAGGCTGTTGGCTAAGCAATGTATATCCTGTACTAGTATTGACTAAATAAGGAACACATGATATGCCTACCCATTTTTGGAATTACGTCTTCAGTGGCTCCTTTGAAGAAACAGATGTAAATAACCATTCCGCGGTCAATCTGGAAGAAAGTGCAAAGGCAACGAAATAAATCATTCAATCAATCAACGAAGTCAAATTGGTACAGAGTTGTCTATATTCACAACTTACAACTTACCTCTACCCACTCTGCCTCCGACTTCTCATCGGGAGGTTTGACTTGAAGTCTGGCATGAAGGCATTGCTGTACAGTAGTTCGAGATTGCAAAGAAGCTGTTTTGTCTGTCATGACGATAAAGATACCTATTTTCTTACATGCACAGTGATTGCAGCCACACTGCTTCCGCATAGAGCATGTTGTGGTGAACGTCATCAAAAGTGGCCTAGTCTTCCAAACGTCATTCGCAGAAATAAACTAGCCGTAGCACAAAAACATGGCACACTTTAATTACTGCAAATTGTTGCATGTATTTAAATGTATGCCTCAGGGTATTGACTCGCGTGTTGCATGTACTTTAGGACGTGTCCAGCTTCCACCAGTTTACTGTAAACATTTGATACGTTTCAAGGTAAGTTGTATCCCGATCTAACTAGCTAGCTTGGTAGCTAACGTTAGGCTAGCCACTCATGTTCGGCTGTCAAAACAAACAGGGAGTTAACTTTTTGACTCCTAGGCTTAGTAAACTATCATAACAAATTGTGATTGCGGATTTTCTCTCTAGGCATGTTTGCTTATCACCTTTTCTGGCGGATAGTGATTTTCCGAAGAATAATTACGTTCACATTAACAGTGATTTCATGCACCTGTATAGGTATTTATTTGTGCCGTTTTTGATCATAGATTACAAGTACATCTGACAGGGGATTGCAGGAGAAACAGAGGCAGCACATGGCAAGGGGGCTACCCAACCAGAAACCCATTGCTGGGGTGAAGAGGGTCATCGTGGTTGCATCAGGAAAGGGGGGCGTAGGGAAATCTACCACAGCTGGTAAATGATGTACTAAAATATGTAACATTAAGGAATGTAGCATTAATGTAACAACGTATGTAGGCTAACTCCAATTAGGCACATGCAGACATTTAGAAGAAACATATACAGGTCCAATTACATCCCCCAAATTCTCATAAATGTGTGTTAAACTGAAAGCTAAAAGCTTTAGTTGGATTAGATGTTATTGATCTGAGATTTTGTATGGTCTACTTTACAGTGAATCTGGCACTTGGACTCATGGCCAATGATCCGGTAACACACAATCTATTGTTTGCCCAGTGCTATGTGTATTTTCAACCTTTTAGATCAAAACATGACAACAGTGTCTTGTCTCAATTTCAGAATGTAACTGTGGGCCTGTTAGATGCTGATGTGTATGGTCCTTCAATTCCTAAACTGATGAATCTGAAGGGGAATCCAGAACTGACAGACAGTATGTCACGTGTTCAGCGACTTTTGTTCTGTTTTTATTTTAATATAGCCTACACATACCTTTAACTTAATTTCTACATGAGTTTGCTTAATTTACTTAATTTCTGTCCATCTTTGAAGGATTGTTTAAAAACCATTCAAATCCATGTTCATTGATGTTATATTCACATACTTAGTTACCAATACAATGTTTGTACAGAGTTTTGCAATTTTTCTTTCTTTTTAATCTTTTTATGTTTTCAGATAATCTTATGAGACCGCTTGTAAATTTTGGAGTTCCTTGGTAAGTGTATAAGACCCAATACCACTTTTAGTTTGACACGCCTTCCTTTATCATGTTTTCTGTTCTGACTTCCTGTAATGTCTCTGCCTGACCTCAGTATGTCAATGGGCTTCCTTGTGGAGGATGTGGTGCCCATTGTGTGGAGGGGCCTAATGGTGATGTCAGCCATTGAGAAATTACTCAGACAGGTGAGCGATGGTGAAGTATGTGATTAGTCATGTACTCTGTCATAACCTGCCACCGTCAGGAACTGTTTTACGGCAGCGGTAGCCTTAGCATTTTATCCTCAAAGCACTAGAGGAAAAGACAGATAGGCACTCTGGTGATAAATTAGCCTTCTGTCAAAAGCCAGGACAGGTGCTTTCCTGGTAATGTCAGGGAACTTGTATTAAATGAAATGGGTGGCGCGCATCTGTCAATTTCATGTTTTGTATTTTTGTTCATGGGCACCTCATGAACCAATATTAAATGCAAATGCCCCATATTTAATATTGACAGTTTATTATCTTTTTCAACTCTCTATACAAAGATGTGTCTCCTATTAATGTTTCATGAGACAATTCTTGTCATTTTTATTTCTTCAATTCGTGTATGTAATGGCTCACTTAATTTGCTTTTGAATATAACCCTAACCACAATGGGCAGAATAGTCAATTGACTATCTTCACATTTCCTTTGACCACAGCCTGTCACAGCCTCTCCTGTGTGTTGCTATCTGAGTAGGTTGACTGGGGTAATTTGGATTACTTGGTGGTTGACATGCCTCCAGGGACGGGAGACGTTCAGCTTTCCATAACACAGAACGTCCCCATTGCAGGTGAGGAAGGAATGCATCTGTTTTCATTACACTGAGACTGTCTAGTTTGTATAGTTTTGCAATAACAGCTGTAAGGACATTCTATGACCAGGAGGTGGCAGCACATAAATGTTTGTGCATATGTAGGCTGAAAGTAGTGGCAATTCTCTATGCACTCAAGATGACACGCAAAAATGTGGGTCTTTTGGCCAGCTGCCAGTCAAGGTTCGTTATTTTGCCTGGTTGGGAAGCCTCTGAAAATGCCATGTCAGCAGATGTTCTTTTGTGGCGCTAGAAAGGGTCCCATTTTCAATGCCTAAGATCTCAGCAAATGGAGAAAGGACACAATTCACAGTTGCCAGGCAATAATATGTGGAGAGAATGCTCCTATTCTGAGATGAGCTGGGATGAGCTGAGGCTGGCATAGGTCTTGTAACACTAAGATTGGACAGCCACACTATTAACTGGCATACCCTTACACTAACATGACTTTCTGACCCAAATAATTTGAAAGCCAAATCCCGCACAAAGACACATATCTTTACCACCTCCTTGCCAAATAATACCCTTCAAGAGATATGTAGCGAGCTGTAAGTTGCTCTCCATTTATAACTGGGGTAAGCCTCATTTATCTAGCTGTTTATTCTCTCTTGGCAGATCTGTTCTAGGTTCTGGATAGAATCATGTTGTGTGCTCTTGAAGTCTTTTGTTTTTACATTAAAGTCTAAATACTATAATTTGAAGTGCTACATGTTTTGATGTTATGTGAACAAAATACACATTAGTGGGAAACACTCCTTGCCTCCTTGGCCAGGGTGACTAAGGAGCTCATTTATAGGTAGAGCCTAGTAAACAATTTAGTTGGGCAGTTAGTTATGTAAAACACAATGCAGTCTCTTGCTTACAATGATTTTCTTCAAGCCCTTATTAGCCTTAATCCACCCAATCACTGTTACCCTATCATTTTAATGAACTCTAAGTGTTAGGTAGTATACTCTTGCATGATGTCTTTCATCACAAGTCTTTATAAAGACGTCATTACTGAAACTATTTTTAACCTATTAGTACTTTAAGCAATGTGATGAAACGGTCCAGCCTTAACAGATTGAATAAATCGTGGTCATTAAGCTGTTCTGTCCTTTGACCTTGAGTGACCTTTGGCCCCTGCAGGAGCGGTGATCGTGTCCACGCCGCAGGACATAGCCCTGCTGGACGCTCGCAGGGGAGCCGAGATGTTCCGCAAGGTCAAAGTGCCGGTGAGGATCGTCTGATTAGAAATAGATTCCTTTAGCGTATTCCTCAGACAGCCATCAGAGGTGCAGAGGAAGGAAGGGAGAAAAGACACTCCTGCCCTCAGCTTTGAGCATTCATGTCCTTTAATAAATGTTATTAAATTGACAAAGCCCTCTGTTGAGAGAGTTCAGCTAAGGCTGACCACTGATGTTGGTTCCTTAGTAGGTTTCCTCTCACTATGCTGATAATAGCCTATTATTACTTCAAGCATATCGTTCAGTTAAGATCCGATTTGAAATTTAAAAATGCAACTTCTTTTGATGGCCTTTGTGATGTGACCCTCTGGGTTCACATGTAACGGTTCCCCTCTCCCTTGTGATGTGAGCCTCTGGGTTGCCATGTAACCGTTCCCCTATGTCTAATTTCACATTCTAGGTCCTGGGCTTGGTACAGAACATGAGCGTCTTTCAGTGCCCCAAATGCAGCCACCAGACCCACATCTTTGGAGCCGACGGGGCCAAGGGACTAGCGCACACGCTAGGAGTCGAAGTCCTTGGTGAGAGCTCCCTTCTGACGCCATTAATCAGTGGCTCACTCCGAATGCATCAGTGCATACTTTACATTACTGCTGCCGTGCCGCGCCCCGTCCCACAGATTGCTAATGACTTTCTATATTTATCAGGGATTCAGATACACCAGGTGTTTGGATCTCTGCTCTGCCTCTGCATAATAACGAGTTTTCGGGAGTGCTTTCGAACTGAAATGGCGTGCACTGCACCTGACATTCATTTTTCAGCCCTCATACCTTATTTAAAGTCTAACGGAACATGTTCATATATTACAGCTCTTTACAAATAAGATTTCTTGCCCCTGTCCAGACTTTACACAAGAAATTGTCCTTATGAATATTTATCTCCCCGTAGGCTGCACATCAGACATTTTATGGGAATTATCCGGTTCACTCAATTGATGTCTGAATATAGCTTGGAATACAGGACTAGGACTACATAGGAATAAGCATACAACCAGGAAAGAAATTCCATTACTGACACATAACATTCTTAAAAAAATGTGTCCTCCATTTGCACTGTTGAACAAAGTTGTGAAATGTCACGAAAATAGCATGATGTTAAGAGACCATAAAGCCTCTGGAAAGGTACAGCAGCATCCACATGTCTGAATTGTGAAGAAATTAACCAAAAGCACCTCCAGTGCCTTTGGTGACGCTGATTGATGAACTTATCGCTGCTCCCACCTTCCCAGGGGACATCCCGCTGCACCTGAACATCAGGGAGACGTCCGACACTGGCCGGCCAGTGGTGGTGTCGTCCCCAGACAGTCCCGAGGTGACCGCTCTCTCATCACCAGTTCTCTTTAATCACACTTCCTCCAGCCCCGCATGTGCACCCGTTCCTCTCCCATCATCATCATTGCAATCTCTTACATGTCAGCCCACATCACATTTAAATGGAGATCGGGCAGCTTTGCCCACTGCTGCTTTTCAAACAGCTTTTATTCACATGTCACTGGCCTCACCCGCTGTCCTCATCACATTTACATTTGAATCTGTGTCAAAGAAGAACTCTTGAGTTGTACCTAATGTATTTGATTCATAGTTTTGGGTCTACTATCTTAACATTTTGTTAACTTCATTTGGATCTACCCTCTTCTCCTTGTGTCTTTCCAGGCTGCAGCTTATAAAAAAATAGCGGCATCAGTTGTACGGCGACTTGAGGACTCGTCGGGTTGACAGACAGCCTTGCTGTGACCAGTGTTCTGGTCCTCCCCTGTACAAGAGGTCTTCAAAATCAGTGGACACCACCCTTACACAGACCATCCTCCTGTTCTCTGATGTCTACAGTAGCCAGCACTCTCCTCCAGCACAATCTTAAAGAGCTTATAGTAAGCTGAAATACACTACTATGACTAAGTCATCTAGTATTTGTTGTCTTGATCAAATTATGTTTAGCTACACAGTGTCAGGTCATATTGGGATGGTGCTGAGAAGGAAAGGAAGCAGAAAACCACAGCAGTGTGGGTTTCCCCGTAGCGCTCAGGACCTTGGCCATATCTGTCTGTCTGTCTGTCTGCCTGCCTAGTGGAATGCGCTCAAGTCTGTGTTTATGTGCCTGCGCTGTTGAGTGAGGAAAGCCAAGTTCTCCTGAGTGTTACCAACAAAAAAAAAGAAAAGATGCACCCTGGGAAGCCTGTACAGACAAAAAGTGGATGAATGATTGTGGAATTAAAAAGAAATATGAAGCAGAGATTGTGTGTGGGGGGGGTTATTTTCCTTTCAGAGTTTTATATTTCCTTTGATCTCTGCTGTCTCTGGGGTACTGGCTCCTACTCTTTTTTGTTCATTATCCTAACTGTCAGATCTGTGATGCATAACATCCATTGAATCCTGTTATTTTCTGTTATAAGGTAACATTCTAGAAAATGGATTCAGTATTATGGGTGGTTAACACCTTTTTCACCATCTTTGCTGATTGTTCTGACCATTTTGTAATGTCCCTAATAGTCCTCACGTTGTCTTTACAAGCCTTTAATCCACCACCAATTCCAAACTGCTGACATCATCACTATTCAGCCACTGCGGCTTTCTCTGTTCTCAACATCACTCTTATGTCCATTTTTTGCATTGCCTGCATAGGTCACACGCCATCAAACTCCACAGATCGGCACAAAGAGGTGTGCGCATGCTAACATCTTGTGACCTTGAGAGCTGCTGAGGTGTTAGCAGTGCTTTAAGAGTGAGTTATGGCTTAGCTTTAATGAGGCTTGGCCCGAAAGCTTATTATTGGAAACTTTTGCTTTTTAAAAAGGCAGTGGCTAATGCCAGAAGTTTAACTTGAATATTTTCTGAAGCTGGTGCCCAATAAATGTTTTTACACATTGCAGCCACCAGGTGGCCCTGCACTGGCAGGCAGACTTACTGACCGTGTGCTCTGTGGGCCGGTATTTATTTTCCCGGGTGGGATAAGGTTCCAGTGACAAACAGCTCCACTTCCTGCATATTTTCATAACTCTCCTTGCTGCAAAGTCTCCGCACTCGCTGAACAGTCCTGTTTACACAAAATGAGGTGGGTGTGTGTGTGTGTGTGTGTGTGTGTGTGTGTGTGTGAGTGAGGGGGTGTAACCTGCTGTCCTCTACCTCTGGCTGCTGACGCGGAGACCACATGGATCCCATTGAAGCATGAACTCTGAAGCTGTTATGTAATTCATTGTATTACTGAAAGTCCCCCCAGAGTTTTGGCAGTTGTAACAAAAGAATTTAAAACACAGTGTAAATCTCTTCTGAACACTTTGCTTTGCTTGTTGTGCCTGAACCTGAGGAGGTGATGTATAGTGTTCGGTGGGAAGCCCCAGTGCTATCTTGTGCTCTTTGGAACAGGCCTGTTCTTATCATGCTCCTCTGGCCAGACTGATGCATCATGATGAGTAATGAGCAGAAAGGCTTTCGGTGCACCCTGTCAGAGATGTGAGGCAGTGAAATAAACAGCTGTCAGAGTTGGCTGTCCCATTGCTTCAGCCTCTCTCTTTTTCTCACTCTCAGTCTCATCATTCTCTCCCTCTCACACTGTTTTCTTAACCACTTCTTCCCTTTTCTCCCTGTTCTCTCTTCGCCTCCCCCTCCACCTCCTCCTTCTCTTCTCACCTATTCTCCTCTGGGTATCACAGCGGCACCGTCACCAAGCGGTACTGGGGCGTCATAACTTAAGAGTCAATGAGATGCAGCAGAGAAGGCTTCTTTAATGAGAGCAATGCATCTCCGCCAAGCCACTAGCAAGGACAAGGCCACAGTCGAAGGGCTGGAAAGCCCAAAGGGGAACAGACGGATGACTCGACTTGGATAATTACTGTTGAACCATGTGCTTATCGACAAAGACGGCCAACAGTTTCTGTGGGGAGGATAGGAGGGGGAAAAAAAAGACTTAAAAACATCCATGTCTTTCTGAGTCTGTGTGTGTGTGTGTGTGTGTGTGTGTAAGAGAGAGGGAAAGACAGAGTGAGAAAGCGTGTGTGTGTATGTGTGGGATGACCACTCCAGACTGCCTCTGTCTTGTATGGAGTCATAACAGGGATGTTTTGACGGGTTGGCTGGTTCTTTTCTGGGAAGGCTTGGGACATTCCCATTGCAACAGCATAAAGGGGGGAAAAAGCTCAGGTGATATCAGCTCTGGGTGGGGTTCAAAACTTTAAACTGACATCACGGCTGCAATTCTCTAGTGTTTCCAAAGCACACTGTGCTGTCTGGAACAGACACGGCGAGACCTCCACTTCCTCAAGGTGTAAAAGATCAATAATTAAATCAGGCTGGAGAAGAGATAGAGAGAGAGAGAAGTGTCTGATTTCAATGTCACCTGAGCTACCAGGAAAACACATTCACACACAGAAGTAATTCCACATTTCATTTGTAAGTAATGGAACATTTGAGCTTTTTTTGCACAACTCAACCTCGGATGCAAGAATTCTCTTTACTTCCACCAGCAATATGTTTTTTAATATTTTAAATTCTACATCCTCTCCAGTAAGGCTTCAGTCTTGGTATTGGAGAGACTTTCATTCTGGTAACTTATCCAAAGTGGTGATCTTCACATATATAATAAAGGAGTATAGCATTTATTATTGATCAAAATTATGCTAAGTGAAGCTTCTAGAGTCCTGACTCTTAGAACTTTTAGTTATGCTGTCTGCATGTTTTAAAATACACACATGAAAACGCCAGTGTAGAGTTGAGTTACCTTGGTATGCATGTTTCAAGTATATAAATGAAAAAGTCTATACTTGTCATGTGAACTCGAGGATACCCTTGAATTATAGACTCAGTTTCATTCCAGTCAGCCACTCCACTTCTGTCAGCCTGGACCAAATGAAATATAACCCTCCATTGTTATGAAAGCCACATCCTGCATTCCAAAATTAAGGAGAGAGAAAACGAGAGAGGGGGAAAAAAAGAACAGACTTTCACTCTGAAAGTCAAGTGAGAAAAATACTGTGCATGTCCTCCCATGGGTCTCTCAAAGAAACATCCACCTTTGAGTCTGTGAACCTCCTAAATGAGCTCTGGAGGAGCTGCCTTGTCTCCTGTGCAGTAACAGACTGATTTGCAAACCATGGTCCCTGGACGGGAAAGAGGTGAGAGGGTTCTCCGATGCCCTTCCTTCCCCCTCCCCCTCCCCATACACATCACCCCTCACCCACCACCCCAACCCCATCTCCCCTTGACCTGCTCCACCCTGCTCCACCCGTCGGGGCCGAAGCGTAGACCGGTTGCCATGCCAATGCAGCTGTGGTCCTGCACGGGGTAAATAGCAGCAGCTGGTTCCAATTGCGCTGCGTCACTGGGAGGGCATGTGTGCACTCCGCTATGCTCTGCTCCCCTCTGCTCAGTGAGGGGTGGAGGTGGGGGGCTGGAGGGTGGACAAGACTGTGAGCGAGACCCCCTCTCTTCTCCAGTCATTGCTCTTTTCCTGTTCCATGTCAGAGTAGCTCAAAATGTGTGTGTGTGTATGTATATGTGTGTGTGTGTGGGGGGGGGGGGGGCAAATCCAAACAACCAACCACCAAGCATTCTTCTTTGAGAGAGAGAGAGAGAGAGAGAGAGGGAAGAAAACTGTTAAATATTCTTTATGACTGTAGCGCAGTCCCAGCAGTCACTGGAGACATGCGTTAAGTGTAATTAAAACACAACTGAATGGACCCTTCAGAAAAGCTAGCCTTCGGGTCTGTGCCTGTCTATTACTTCTCAGAGATGATTGGGCTCATCTGTCTGCCGGCAGCGGTGCCTGGCTCCAAAGGAACAGGACACCGGTGGGGCGCAGGAGGGACGCCCCTGCATGGCGGTTCAGAGTGGCCAAAATCTGAAGAGTTTCTGGGGGAGATTTGGGAGCAGGGGAGGGTGAATAATTCATGACGGTAAAGGAGACGAGGAGCGAGGAGATTTGGAAAGGGAAGCCAGAGACGCAGACAGACAGAAAACCAAGCAGACAGACAGACAGACAGGGCCGAATAAAGACGGGGCCTGCTGCTGTGCTTTTGATGTCAGCCACTGCTGCGCGCTGACACTGTAAGTGAGTGAGGCATCAATCTCGCGTGCACACATCCACACACAACGGCTAAAAAATGCACACACACACATATAAACAAATATATTTCCCCCAACACAGACACACACTGTAGCCTGCAGGGTGTCTGAGAAGTTGCCCAGCTCTGGAGCAGGATGGGCCCACGCTTGATAGCTGCCTCAGGGTTCAATTAAAAAAATAAAGCTTGTGTTGCTATAGTGATCCATGGTCACTCTACCTTTTGGTTGCCTTGACACAATGGACAACTACGCCAGCTACTCACCTTCTTCTGAATAGACAGAGTCTGAAAAAATAGCAATGATTACAGTAGGCTTTCCCATTCCTTATACTGTATGAGGCGTTGGACTTGGCTGAATACTGCATTAGACCCACTTAGAAAGTAGCTAATTGTTCGTTCCTCAGTGTTTGCTTACACTGTCTTGCCTGTCTGTACTTGCGCTGTCACACAAGCAATTACAGCAGTGCCGAAAGCTGCACTCTGAAAATATTTGCTTCTGAGTTTCTCAACGCTTCACATCGCCTGTGGTATCCTCTATAGATTCTCAATGCTTATATGAAAGTATGTGTTTCCTCTTCAAGGTTGACTTCTGTAAGTTCTTAAGAAGGCCCACTACTGGTGCGGCTGGGAGTCGTGCTGTTCTACTTTCACTGGGGAGGTTGAGAGTAAGTCGGCTGTATAGATAAAAGCAAAAGTGATAGTCTCGCTGTAGCAGATAACGCAGGGCGCTTAAACACTTTTCCAACCCTCTACGGAAAAGTTATTTGCATAGGAGCCCCTGGTCTGGCGATAAAAAAAGAGCCGGTAGAACAAGTACTGGCAGGCCTTGTGGGAAGGATGCTGAGCACCATTAACATATCTTAAATGTGTACGTTCTGTGGCCTTTCCTCTGCCTTCCTCAAACTGCTGTGATAGTGACCACTTGACATTTAACATCTCAAGGTCATATTTGTAAGTGTTGGCAGCAATGGATATAATTTACCCACTCTTAATTGAGACCCCCTGAACTCACCAGTGAAGTAATTGTGCTTTGATCAGATAAACAGACTGCGTTAACTGTATAGATGTCATGGGTAAGTAAAGGTCAAGTGCAAATAAAGTGATCTGTTATTCATTGAATTTTTTTTGCCTCTCATGGATGATGAAAGTGTGAAATCACTGCCATACGTGATAAGACACTGTGGAAAGAATGAGGTCAAAACACTCTAAGATACAAACTGATAAGAGAAAAGGAAAGCAACTTAGTTTATTATGATCGTAATTTCCATAAGGCTGTTCCAGTGATACACCTCAGAAGCAAACATGAGATACCACTCTCTGACCACTTGGTTTTCAGAGTTGTGCCGTAAAACTCTGATAAAACAAGTTTTAAGATGTATAGCCTATGCCCAGTACATGCTCCATTACAATCAGGAAATACCCATGTGAGCACAGTAGAAGTGTTGTCTTAGTGGTTGATGGTGCTGTCTCTGCATTGCTTTGAATGATGTCCAGGGTTGACATGAAACTCTGAAAGCAATCAATTGTCCAAGCTACTGAAAATGACAAATGTCTTGCCCTTTAGTGTAATTGTGTGTGTATGTGAGTTGGATAAAGTGGAGAGGCTGGATTGATAATTCAAAGATAGAGGTTGTCTGGAGAGGAATTATCTGGTGGCTTTTATTTTGTCTTAAAATGTCCAATGTAGCATGTTTAATCTTAGACTTCTAACTCAAGCCTCCAATGTGATGATAGGAAATGGCACCAGGCTCTCTCAAAAAGACTGTGCCTGAGATTTGAGTATTAGAATTAGGGTTCTGTATAATGTATGATTAATATAGACGGGAAATAATGAAATTACTAGCCTGGATACCAGCCCGAACCCCGCCCACAAAATGTTTGGTCTGGGAAGTTCGGTCTGGCTCTGTGCAGTTTGGGAGAGATTATCAGAAGGCAGGATTCTGCCGTACCAATCAAATTGTCAGGGCGGGCTTTATACGATGATGGACAGATTATCAACCAACGCTTGAGTTGAATTAACAGTATATTCAAAATCCTACCAAGATGGTCTCGGGAGCCTGTTAGTGGGAAATATTTTATGTGAATTATGCTATCTACACGACTTTTTTTTATGTCTACATTGACTCTGTTAGTTGTGTATGTGCAACACGAATGTTGCCGAGGATTGTGTGTCTTAACTGAAGCGCTCTAGACCATTATTGTTAAGTAAATGCTAACGCTTAGACCAAAAATCTATTACAACACATATTAGCTAGCTAGCCTGGCTGCTAATAAGTATAATGTGAACAGGCATATCTCAACAGTTATTGACAGTGCATTCATTTTGAAAGAGGAACAGAGAAACGCGATCAAGGCATTTGTCGATCGAAAAGATGTTTTTGCCATCCTTCCTACGGGATCAGGTAAAAGTTTTAATGTATCAGATGGTCCTACTACATTGGTCTGATTGGTTCTAGGTATCCAATTGAGGGAAGAGGCATTTTTTCCCCCTGGCTCGTTGAAACAAGCCCCATAATCACTGCCCAATGGGTCAGTATCAGACTCATATTCTGATTTTTTACCAGATCTGAATAGAGTAGTTTAAATATTAAACAGTCATGCACACTATTGGCTTGAATAACTAACCTTTGTACACTAGCAATTGAGAATTTAGCATTGAACCATAGAGCTAACCATAAAACAGCATCTGTCTCTGGTGGTTTACATCTTTCTGTTGGTTTACAGCCCCCTGATAACCTGTAAAACTAAGAACAGCACCAAGGAACAGGAGAACCAGATTTGAAAGTCTGGTAAGAAAGAAAGCATCACCCATGTCCTCTGGCACTGTTCTGTAACATGTAAACTGCATCAGAAGTGACACAACAACAACACAGGTCATCTTAAAACTAGCCGACCTTTGCTCCATGAGGAAGTACATTGTGTCATACTTGTGCAGTGTCTTGTTCAGGCCCGCAGCACTCAAAGTTCTTAGCAGGCTCAAATTCCAAGTCCTTGTTCTTGTTCATATTGACCAAATGGCTACCAGCCAAGTGGGAACACAGGGATCTTGTCTCAAACTCCCACTGGCTGTTTGACAGTTGCTCTAAGATGGAAAACGCTCACTTTTTAAAAAGTCTGTGGATCGTTTGTGTGTTGTTGTGTCACTCTCCCAACAACACATCTTCACAAATGCTCTGAAGACGACCGAGTTGGAAAAATTGCTTGTCGAAAGGGCAAAGGCTGAAAACATGAATATAGGGAAAATATAAACTCCAGAGTCTATCTTTCTACACTCCCCCACTAGTCTATGCGTGGGTGGTTTTGCTCTGCATTTGAGTTGTGCGAAGAGACAGCTATGAGTCCACACCCACAGCCCAGCAACAATGAAAAACACGCAAACTTACAAACACTGACACCATTTTTGACACTATTAGGGAGCGTAAATGGAGATGGACTGGACACATCACATGCCAAGCCTTCAACTGGAACTCTGACAGTAAACACAAGAGAAGCCCCCCAGTTACAACATGGCGAAGAACCCTAGATTCAGAACTGAAGACCATTTGTATGTCCTGGGAAGAGAAAAAAAAAGATCAACCTGCATTGAGATTGATGGAAGGAAGTAGTATAGGCCCTAGGATCCCCATGGAACGAAGAGGACTGATGATGATGAAAATAACTAGTGGTCCTATTGCTCACCACATCCTGAGTGGGTCTTCCTTTCTAGTAAATGAACACTTCAGGGACAGTAAAGGATCATGGTTCCCCCTGACAGAAAAAAAAGGATTAGAAGTACAGTGTGATTATACCTTCTATTTACACATCATATACAATACAATTGTCCTGTAAGATAGGATCCATTCATTTTATGTAGTTGATCCCAATTATAACCAACTGAATACATTTAAATAAAACAGACATGCTATTCAACAGTAAAACAGTGTGGATCTGACCTGTTAGATGCCAAACTATGCAGCACACTGTCAAATGTATTAAATTGTACAACAATGACACCTCCTTCACTTTGTTTTGGTGAGTAAAAATAATACCATCACCTTCTTCATGCAGTACAATAGGAGCTGTGTCGAAACCCAGCAACATGGCATTCTTCACTTTCTGAAAATCTAGCCAGCATTGTGGTGAAATAGCTGATAGTAGTAAGGCTGTTGAGATAGCGGATTATTTTACTTATAAGGGGACCCATTCATAGTGTGTGTTGGACAGTGATTAATTGGGCCTAGCCTACCTGAAACACACCCAAGGCGAACAAACTAAAAGATTGGCTAAGGAAGTTAAAATTAATTTGTTTAAGATCCACTTACTGAAAGCACTCAAGAGGCCATGTAATAACATGTGGTTTAAACTTAACCGACATTCGACATGTCATGATCCAGAAAGCAACTATTCCCTCTGACCTGTTATGTCACAGATGCTATGAATAGACTCAAGCTATTTGTTTTATATCAAAAGGGCCAGTGTTGCTGAAGTTAGCTTATCTGCTAAAAGTAACACAGGAAGCCTATTTTTTATTTTATTTATTATTATTATTTTTTTACAGGGGATACATCGATATTATATCGCAATTGAATCACTGGTCTAGCCTACCTTGATTGGTGGACATTACTGTTAAAGTTTGGATAGACTCAATGTTTATTGAGAGAAATATTTATAACCTGCGAAGAAATTATGTGTAGCAGGTTAGTGTAGCATTCGTATGTCACACAAACAATGCAACTAATTCTTCAGAGAGAAAAAAAAGACAAATGTTCAAACGTGTTTTCCTCAACGATTGCGCCGCAGCCATGAACGCGCGACGCGCCCCCGTACTGAGCCGAATGGAAAAGTTACTGGGGGGAGAGTGAGTGAGAGCAGGATCCATCCTCGTCGCCATTACCGACTGGAATGAGAGGGGAGGGAGCCAGTCTCGGATTACATGCCAATATAGTTAAATAACAAGATAAAAACACTTTTTAAAGATTTCTTAGGAACTAACGTTTTTCGTGGTCACAGTATGCCAAGGATAATGTTTTAAAGCCGAATCCGTGGAAATAAAAGAAGACACTTGGAATGATATCTCTTTTCCGTAGTGTCGGGAGCTGGGAGCGACCATGTTAGGTAGGGGAATGTATTTGGAATGAACTGCTTTGACTTTCTTTATTGTCAGTGTAAGTGTTTTGGTGTATTTTTCTTTGACATGTTATAGAAGAACGAATCGAATCTTGCTGTTTTTCAGAAATAGTTAAATGGATGCAGTATCACTAGCCGCTGAAAGTGTATTGTTCGACTGCTGACTCCAATGTGGCATAATGTTGGCTAGCTTACTAGCTAGCTAACCAAGCACATATCTTTCTTTCCCCTGCATCAAGGCTGGGCGCGCGGCGATATGCATGATTTCGTAAAACATTTATCAAGGTCGGGAACGACCATAATTCAGCAGAGAATTGCACGAGAGTAGGTTTTCTTTTCACTACAGTGAAGTGTTGCCAGAAATCGACACTCTGCACTTGGCCAACTGGGTAGCTAACATACGTTAACTGAACATTAGGCTTCGTTGGTATGGAGATCTAGTTCAGTGGGTAACACTAACTGGATGACTTGCTAGCGAGCTAGCAAATAAGGTGCAGTCAGTGTGTCACATCAACTAAGATTACTATAGCGACGATTTGTGAATTGATGAGATGACAGCAGGCTGTATTACGTTAAATTCGGGTCTTGACTATTAGAATAGCAGTTAACGTCACCAGAAGATGAATGTTAGCATTTTCTTGCGGGACGAATCGTTTCTTCTAAATTACATTTTTGTAACTGAATGCCAATATGTATTGTTCATCTATTTACAGAACAACAGCTAACTTCAATGTTGGATGACCGCTGCATCGTCAAACGTTTACTGAATATCATAACGTTATAACATTAACACTACAACAGTGTGCAAGAGGAAAGTCTAACCTAAAGGGAAGGTTGAGCTTTGGCAATTCGCTCTAGCCAGTCTTAGCCAAGCCAGCCATCGCTGTAAACTCAAACGTGGGGTTTAGGTCATACATCCAAATATACCTTGTAATAATACGTTGTTTTGTGCAATTTACGTCGGCTGCTATGTAAGTCAGATAGCAATAGCAAGGAAACCCATCTTCATTTTCAGCATTCTGCTTTCACCTCTATTGAATTCCTCGTTCGGGGACGATGACTGGTGAGAGGCCAACGGGGTTGCATGCTTGATCAAAAGACAACAAAACACTGTGTAGTGACGGTTTTTATTTGTTATATTGTTTACCTTGTTCTCTCAATTAGGGTGGCAGTTGCTTTTCTCTTCATGTTTGCACATAGCAGTTCCTCTCCTTGCTGTCCAGTCTTAACTCAAGACCCTCTCCAGTTTTTCGCAATTCTCAAATTCAACGCAAAATCACCAATTTACCGCATTTTTTTCGCGACGCTGCACACAGACTTATTTACCGCATAACTTGCGCATAAAACTGCAGAAATAAGCCTGGATGTTAAATTGCAACTTATTTCCGCTTCTGGCCTCCTGATGGTGGTATTCGGTTATGCTCAGTCTGTTTCAAACACTGCCACTGACCCACTCGTTTGGTGTCAGGTATGTGATTGACGGCCGCGGTGAAGTTAGTTTAGTATTAGACATTCGTCTGATGTTCACGACATAGCTCGTCTATGACCATTATCTCATTAAAAGTTAAATGAACTACGTGTACACATTATGATGTTCTGTCTTGTATTCAGTTGTGAAATTGTAAATAGTGTTCGCGAACATTATATTAAACATTTATTGTGTTCTACTGTTTGTCTTGCACAGAGATGGCATTTCAAAATAAAAGACCGTTTCTAAATTCATGCATAGGCTTATTGAATGGTTATTTGCGTGAGTAGAATATCAGCGAAGCAATAATAACAGTACAGGATTATTCATGATTATCGTTCTGAATTATTAACAAGATTGTGTGATTTTGAAATTGCCTACAGTTCAGAGGTTTACACCCAGTCATGTTATTTACACTATTTCAAAAATATCCTGGTATGGATGAAATTACTTTATAAGTATGGATGTGAAAATTCTCAAAAATGTGTGGGGGGCACAAAAGCAAAAACATTATTCAAATATTAACAAACAAAACTGCTCAAATGTAATCCGTCCAATGTCTGTCACTTTTTATCTCTCATTAGTACTTTAAAAAAATGTTTTATTATATGTGCAGTTTAAGTGGGGGTTAAAGAATTTTTGCGCATTTTAAGAACACCACCACAAAATCTATCATTTTGATGGTAAAATTGCGTAATCCTTGGGGGGAGGGCTGATTTAACCGGTTTCAAGTTACTGTTGGAGAGCTAGCAATTACCTGCATGTCAGGTGAATTACAGAGACAGGGCAACCAAACCAGTAACAATAATATTTGTGAGCATGTCTTAGATATCCAGGCTGCATTGCTTTGCTTTTCTTAGATGTTTTAAAAGGAACTGTTTATCATAGATAAGGTCATTAGAGCACATGGTATGTTTAATTGTATGTTGAGGTCTTGTGGATTATATTGACTTCAAGCACGTTTTTCAATAGCCTACTCGTTTATTTAAGCACCATGTGCCCTTGTAGCCCCTGGGCCACCACCGTATTGCATCACTTTTTGATGCAGGACGAGGCGAGATGATGTAGCCTATTTAAAAATGTAAAAGTCATTAGTGTCTGATGCAACCTGTCCTTAGAGAGAAGAGAAGTGTCTATTTAAAGACACAATTCACAGATCCAGTCAAATTATTACACATGCAGCACAGGATGCAGAGCACTGAACCGAAACCTCTTTTTACTTAACAAGCAGGGTGTTTTGCCAAAGGTACTATTGTTTGACCTTTATGAAGATCTACATCTAATGGAATATGTTGAGTCTCAGTTTTGCATAGCTATGGACCTATGGTTGACATCACACACTGCCCTTTACAAGAATAGGCTTTACTAATCCACGTCTACTGAGGATGTCATTGGCAATTTTGATGATTTAACACCCATAACCTCTTCTAGCAGGTATTTGGGTGGCTGATGCAGATGTGATGGATTGCCTTGAAAAAAGGGCATCTGTCAAATGACAAACCGTTGTTCATGTGTTTTTCTTCCTTTCCTGTCAGCCTATTGCTAAGCAAAATTCATTTCTAGGTCACTGCTTCTCAAAGGCTGAAGTTGAAAGGCATTTTTACTGTGCACAAATTGGATGCAAACTGCATTGATACATCAAAATAGTAATTTCTTTTAATCGTTTCTCCTTAAAGGAGAAGTGACAGCACATTCGATTTTTTTAAAAAGAGGGTATTGCCTCTTCTAGATTTAGGCATCATAAATCACACAAACTGCTGACAATCTCCCTTGACAAGACTTGTGACTAATCCCTCTTAAACTGCTTTCTTGACCCAAGTTGGCACATTCTCAGTTGCTAATTTGCACCAGCTCAGAGAATGAGCTAACACATAATATGTTGTGCAAACAGTTTGCTTTATAAAATAATATCATTCGTTATTCTCCTGTTCAATTACTTTTTTGTCTTTATTCTGCAGGCAGGTGATAAAAGAGGGGGAGAAACAACTGCCCCACACGACAGGGGAGAGGGATCTGCCTTTTGATTCAGAGCCATGGAAACTGCACCTTAGCTGAACAAATGGAAGCGCATCTATACCCTGCAGGAAATCTTTGCTGAGACTGTTAAGGCAATGACAGGGGGAATATAATGGCCAAGAACAAGGAGGCCCGCCCCCCAACCTATGCTGTGAGCGTAGTTGGGCTGTCAGGGACGGAGAAGGAGAAAGGCAACTGTGGTGTGGGCAAGTCCTGCCTGTGTAACCGATATGTGCGCCCCAGCGCAGACGACTACTATTCAGAGCACACTTCTGTGTTGAGCACAATTGACTTTGGGGGACGTGTAGTAAACAATGACCACTTCCTGTATTGGGGGGAAGTGTTTCACCGAGGCGACGACTGCCTCGAGTGTAAAATACACATCATTGAACAGACGGAGTTCATTGACGATCAGACTTTCTTGCCTCACCGCAGCACAAACTTGCAGCCCTACACAAAGCGGGCTGCATCCTCGAAATTGCAGTCTGCCGAGAAGTTAATGTATATTTGCACAGACCAGCTGGGCCTAGAGCAGGACTTTGACCAAAAGCAGATGCCTGATGGGAAGCTGAACATGGATGGCTTTGTACTCTGCATTGATGTAAGCAAGGGATGCAATAGGAAATTTGATGACCAGATGAAATTTGTCAATAGTCTTTACTCACACATGGCGAAGACGAAAAAGCCCATCATTATTGCTGCAACAAAATGTGACGAGTGTGTAGAGCAATATCTGCGGGACCTTCAGTCGTTTGCGGCAAACAAAAAGAATCTTTTGGTGGTCGAGACATCCGCTCGGTCGTCTGTGAACGTTGACCTCTGTTTTAACGCTCTGATTCAGCAGATGGACAAAACACGGGGGAAACCCAAAATCATCCCATATTTGGAGGCGTACAAAGTCCAGAGGCAGTCAGTTGCCACAGTGACAGACAAGTTTGAAAAGCTTATAGTGTCAACAGTTCGCGATTATCATACTACCTGGAAGGCAGTTAGCAACTCGTTGAAAAGCCAGCCCGACTATGAGGAATACATCAACTTGGAAGGCTCGAGAAAGGCCAGGAACACATTTTCCAAGCACATTGAACAGCTCAAGCAAGAACATATCAAGAGGAGGAGAGAGGATTATCTCTCTAGCCTGCCAAAAATTCTTAATAACCTGCTAAATAACCTTGATGAAATTGAAGGTCTGAGCTGGTCAGAGTCACAGAGTCTCATGAGAACACGTCCTGAATTCCAGTACTGGTTTGTTGTGCTGGAGCATGGCCCCTGGGATGAGACGGACCACATAGACAAAACTGACAGGAGGGTGCCTTTTGATATCCTCAAAACAGGAGAAGCAGAGAGGATATATCAAAACCATGTCCAGCATTTGATCTCTGAGAGGAGGCGGATCGAGATGAAGGAGAGGTTCAAGTGGACCCTGGAGCGGGTGCACTTCATCAGCCCAGGGCAGCCATGGGACGAGGTCATGTGTTTTGTCATGGAGGATGAGGCTTACAAGTATATCAGTGAATCTGATCGCAGAGATGTTTACAGCCGCCACCAGCAGGAAATAGTTGAAAGGGCCAAAGAGGAGTTTCAGGAAATGCTTTTTGAGCACGCAGAGCTATTTTATGACCTGGATTTAAATGCCACCCCAAGCTGTGACAAAATGAGCGAGATCCACACTGTACTTAACGAGGAACCCAGATACAGAGCCCTACAAAAACTTGCCCCAGATAGAGAGTCATTGTTGCTGAAGCACATTGGCTTTGTCTATCACCCCACTAAGGAGACTTGTGGTCAAGGCTGTGTGGATCTGAAAGTTGAGCAGGTCCTCGCAAACAGACTTGTTCAGCTGGACCACGGCCGCTCCAACCTCTACTACAGTGCCAACTTTGATAAGATTAATTTGTGTCTCGTGGGAAGGGATGGGCTCGCTCAAGAGCTGGCAAATGAAATCAGAGCGCAGTCAACAGATGATGAGTACACTCTAGATGGTAAGATCTATGAGCTAGACCTCATGCCTGTTGATGGGAACTCATTGCTTTTGAGCCATCCCTGGGCACCAACCTTCAAACCTCATGGGTGTTTCTGTGTCTTCAGCTCCATCGAGTCGCTGAATTTTATTGGTGACTGCATTAGCCGAATCAGGGCAGAGCTTGCACATAGCCGGAGAGACCGATCTGCCCATCCAATGCCATTCATTTTAATCCTGGCAAATCAGAGAGACAGTGTTTGCAAGAATATGCCCATCTTGAGGCATCAGGGCCAACAGCTAGCCAATAAGCTACAGTGCACCTTCATAGATATACCCTCTGGTACCTTTCCGAGGAAATTCAACGAGTCCCAGATTAAACAGGCTCTCAGAAGTGTTCTGGATGGACTAAAGCACAACTTTGATGTGAGTACCATGCCCTCCATCAAAGATCTGTCTGAGACCGATCTGCGGATCGTCATGTGTGCCATGTGTGGAGATCCATTCAGTGTGGATCTCATCCTCTCGCCTTTCTTGGATTCTCATTCCTGCAGTGCTGGTCAACCTGGTCAGAGCAACACCTTAATCCTAGACAAAATCATTGGCGACAGTCGCAGGCGAATACAAGTCACTGTTCTCTCATACCACTCCTCCATTGGCATTCGGAAGGATGAACTGGTCCATGGGTACATTCTCGTCTACTCTGCCAGGCGGAAGGCCTCAATGGCAATGCTTAGAGCATTTTTGGCCGAGGTCCAGGATGTCATCCCAGTCCAAATGGTGGCTATCACAGATAGCCAGGCTGACTTTTTTGAGAATGATGCCATCAAAGAGCTGATGACTGAGGGTGAGCATATTGCCACTGAGATCACAGCAAAGTTCACAGCACTGTACTCCCTGTCCCAGTACCACCGACAGACAGAGGTTTTCACACCATTTTTCAACGAGGTGCTTGAAAAGAAAACCGGCATTGAGAGCTCATTTATGTTTGACAGTAGCAGGGACGGAACAGGTGCGAGTGAAGACTTCTTTCCCCAATCGCCCCACAGCCACTCACCTGCCTACAACTACTATCCTGACTCGGAGGATGACGCAGAAGGACCCCCGCCTTACAGCCCCATTGGGGATGACGTTCAGCTTTTGCCCACTCCCAGCGAACGCAACAAGTGCAGGATAGACCTAGAGGGGAATGAGTACCCTATCCACAGCACACCTATGGGTGACCATGAGCGCAACCACAAAGTGCCTCCCCCTGTAAGACCCAAGCCTGTCCTTCCTAAGCCCAGTGTCAAGAAGCTCGACCCAAATCTGCTCAAGACCATCGAGGCTGGCATGAGGAACACCCACAGGAGAGGAATACGAGGCCCCACTGGACATGGCGATGATCTTGAAGCCTCTGACAACTACGCTGAACCGGCTGATACTCTCAAGTCAAAAGGGTTCAATGATGACATCTATGCTGTGCCAGAGGACGCCCATAGTCGGATTGTCAAGATGCGCAATTCATTTGGTGGGCTCCACGTTCTACATGGAGAAGAAGAGAACGGCTTTGACCGCTTATCTAAGGCCCAGGCTGGCAGGAGGCCCTCCAAGTACAAACATCGGTCCAAGATACTCTTCAGCAAGACAAAAGCCTACCAGAGGCGCGTCCAACTAGACATCAGTGATGATGAGTCGGGGCCTGCTCACAGGAAGAGGAAGGGGGGGAGGGGAAATCGGGGTAGCGAGGAGGACCCCTTACTCTCCCCAGTGGACCCCTGGAAGGGAGGAATAGACAACCCGGCCATCACTTCTGACCCTGAGCAGGATGACAAGAAGATGAGGAAGAAGAAGACACAAAAGGCATCGAAGGAAAAAAAGGTGCGTCATTAGATTTGATCTTGTTTTGTCTTGTTTGATTGAGAGTGATGGCAGTGATTCTCACAGTAGTATATTGTCTGTGTTTGTGTGGTATGTTTGTGTAAAATGCTTTATTAAAAACAGATCTTTGCTGGTATACTGATAAAAGGGCAATGATAACCACTTATCCACTGAATGTATTGCTTTTATGCAGTCCAAAGTAATCAATACATATAGCATAGGGATGGTAAAAGCCACTGTCTCTGTGTTGTTAAAGTAGTAAGAGGGAATTTATTCAGTTCAGGAATTTTGGGTATCCCACAGTGCACTTTTGACTGCATCAGGCCAGATGCTGAAGGGAGTTGGTGGCAGCTTCCCAGGGAATTGCGGAAATGTGTTTCATTCTTCATGTTCCTTCCTTTCTCCTCTCTCTCTTTATATCTCTCCCTCTCTCCCCTCTCTCTCTCTCTCCAGTAGAGACAAGTTTCATAGGTTGCTAATATTACCAACATTTTGTTTAATCATTCACTATGTGAGTAATTTAATCATTATTGCTTTGTTATTCTCTCCACAGGATTTATAACTTAATACTGCAAGGTCTAGTTGCAACATCTTTATTGAAAAGTTTGACAAGATTCAGAGAGGAATTCTTATTGAATAGAAAACAGAAAAAAATGCTCTATTCTTTTGTTATTGTAGACAGATAAACTCAGTTGAGGCCGAAATAGAATTGCTCTTTCAACTGACCTCCATGTCTCTCCATGTCTCTTATGTTCCCTCTGCACAGACAAAAATAAAGCAATCCAAGCCTCTTTACCCACCAACACGGAGGAACTGGGAAAGCCACTATTTCGGTGTACCCTTGCCGAATCTGGTCATGCCAGATCGGCCTATCCCCTTATTCATTGAAAAATGTGTGGACTACATTGAACGCACTGGTAGGTCTCTCAGCTTTTACCCTTAGTTTTTCTTTCTGTTACTGGCAAAGTGTTTTACTGCATGGGTGGTTGACCATCAACTTCACATGGATTGCTAGTTGTTGATTGTTATTCTCGCGTGGATCGATTGCCTGATGTGGCTGTCCTGGCGCATGGAGGCAAAGCTGTGCTATAATTAAATGATGGCAGGAGCACCTCCCTTCAGAAGCGCTGTCAACCAGCCATAGATGCGAGCCGTTAGGTGAGTTGCAGAATGGCAAAGTCTAATCATTGCGTGCCCAATGCAAATCAGCGGCAAAGGGTGTCATTCTGGAAGAGTCTGTTGTTTCTTTAATGCCAGCGAGGCCTTTCATCCCCCCCCCCCCCCCTCCTCTTTCTATCCTTTTTGTTTACTTTCGAAAAGCTAAGCAAGCCATATGTCTTGAGGCCTTAAATAGGATTTTACTTGGCTTTGTGCTGTTGGAACAAAAAGGAGGATTAATGCGCACTCTCTCTCCGTTAACCAACTGACTACTGGGGTTTTACAGCATGGTAGCAAGCGCCTAATAACAACCCTTAACAGAGGAAAGGGGTTGATCCACTGGATCTGGTTTTCTGTGTGGTTCATTCAAGCAAGTGACAACAATGAGTCAGATTTTTGCAGCTGGTTGCGTGTTTATTTATTTTTTATTTAAATGTTGACTCAGTGTTTGCCCTTAAGATGATATCATCGAGGAAGACAGGGTGGCATCTGGCATGTCCACATTAACCTTCGTTATCTGAAATCAGCCTTTACGTAGAGGTTCGCGCTCTTGTTATCCCAGTCCCAGTTTAGTTCATGCAGGGTGAAGAGACATGGAGAGCAGCCGAAGTAAGAAAAAAAAAACACCACTGCTAAAACCTGCCTTTGGCTTCAGGCTCTTTCTAGTGTGTGCTCTATGAGCCTGAGAGTTGGAAGGTGGAAGTAAAGCATATTGTCTTTGCTTGTTGTAAAGAAGGTCATGTCGTAAGCACATTTTCTAGTTTCACTGCAGCTTGCAGACAGGGGGAAAAAAACCTTTTCACTTAAACCTCAGCACTGTATCAAAGAAACATTCTCTCATTTACGTAGCTTATAAGATTATTATTTGTTCCTTGAAACCCTTGGGGATCTGAAGTTCAGAAATCCTTTCATGTTTGTTAGTTCTGTCTCTCTCTGTTTTTTAGATTGCTATTTTTGTAGTCTTGTATAATATGAAGTGGCGATAATTGCAATCCTTCGTATCTCTGAGTGACTGTTCAAACATGGAGTGTTTTCCAGTTAGCACCAACCAGCAGGGTATTCATGAGATGTGTTTCAGTTGAAGTGTTTCCCTAAAAGCCGTCAAGGGCCTATCCTCTCTCTTGTGTGTGTGTGTGTGGTGTTTTTAGAGAGAAGAATTACTCTGACTTGCATAACCAATCAGAGTTACCATAGAAAGCTTTTATTTTCTGAAGGGTTTGCTTTGCAGGCTAAAATGGAACACAGCGCTGCTGAAAAGCCTCAATTCAAGGCACAGCATGGCTCCTCTGACACACTTTTTTAACCCAGTGGCCATTTCGGTGCTTTCCCTTGGCAGATGCTTGTTTGGGTGGACCGTGCCCTCTCACGTGGTGCCTAAGGGTTTGTCCCAACTGAAACACCCAGCTGCCCTCCTGGCACCCCTCTGCTCAGGGGCAGTTTTCTGCAAGGCATAATCCAGACACCCCTGCCAGAATTGTAACCCATTAGGCTGCTCGAGGGGCAAATCTCCAGATGCTCTTGAAATGCTCATACTTAATCAAGTATTTCATTATGCGTTTCCTGTCCCTGAAATGAATTGTGCTGCAACCGGAGAGGGAGAACAGAGGGCTGAGAGGAGGGGGTAGTGGGGGAAGAGGAGGAGGAGGAGGTGGGGAGTTTCTGGTCCGGCATGTCAATTGATTAAATGGATTTTGATGTTGATGCATTTGAGAAAATCTCATTGGCTATTATTTTGCGAGCACTCAGCCTAATGTGGGCAGGCAGGGTTTGTTTTAGCACACTTGAGGCAGCTGGGGTATGTCTGTTATTCTGATTGGTTGTTAACTCTTACCCAATGTGGAGTGGAGACGCATGCTGTCCACACCATTGTTATTTGCCTAATGTTTAATTCCATTTCATAAATTCTCGTCCCCCCGCCCCAGTCTGCCTGTCGGTGATAGATCAGTGTAATGATCTCAGGCACATTATTTAGCCTACCCTACCTCTGATCTCTCACTTGTGTGGCAATGACCTCACACTGAGCAAGTGGCACCTGGTTGAAAGAAGAGAAGGCATTTTTAGCCATCCGTGCAATCCAGACCTGATTGCTCCCCCCCCCCCCCACACACACACCACACCCCACCCTTCGGCCTCCTCTAATCGCTTCAGTGTCGTCATTGTGACCTGCTGGCGTTAAACTACTGCCGTGTGAGGGCATGCTGTTTAATGAAAAACGTTTCAGCCATGTATGGCAGTGTGTGTATCAATATCCCGTCACGTCCAGTCTGTCTTATTGAGCCATGTTTGCCTCAAGATCAGAGGTCAACTTCTATATCAGGATGTAGGTCAGGACAAGAGCGAAGAGAAAGACTGTGCGGAGGTCGGCAGACGTGAGGTGGTGTTGGTACGGCAAACGGCAGAAGCATGGGTTGGTACGGGTGCTGGGCACGGGAGGTGGTTGTGCGGTGGCTGTGCGTAGGAATGCCCGTGGTTACGTGTGGAAGTAGTTAGCGGTGGTAGTAGGCCATGCAGTCTGGAAGTGAGGTAATGCAATGCCAGCAGAGCGGAATGCGGTGATCACACGCAGCGCGTCTGCGGCAAAGGGTGTTTGAAGGCTTTTTTCCTCTGGTATGTGTGTGTGTGCTTTATTTTGTGCGTGTGTATGTGTGTGCTTTTTTTTTGTGTGTGGGTGACAGGGAGCTCTTTTTCTGATTTCTTGTATCCTCAGGGCTTGTGTGTGTGTGTGTGTGTGTGTGTGTGAGCGAAAGAGAGAGAGTGTAAGCAACATGTGTGTTTTGTATGTGTAATGCCTTACAAGAGCAGAGAGAGAGACTTTTTAAGAAATTAGAGATGGGGAGAGGGGGATGGTATGTGTATGTGTGTGTGTGTGTGTGTGTGTGTGTGTAAGGGCATTTTGAAAACGAGACTGAAAGAGAGAGGGAGAGGGTGGGAGGGGAGAGCTGCAAACATTGAGCAGCTTGATGCTCTGTGACAGTGATGGATTGTTTGGGTCCAGTGTTTTGGGGGCTAGCTGCCTGATGCCTGAGAGACTGTGGCCAGTCCCCATGCGGCCCACAGAACACACTGGCCCAGCCCTGGGTCATGGATCCACTTCAGTCTGAATGGGATACACACACTCACACTCACTAAAAGGAGAGAACACATTAGTCCTGTCCTAGCTACTTTACACTGGCTTCCTGTTACCTTTAGAATTGACTTTAAGGTCCTCCTCCTCACATACAAAGCTCTAAATGGACAAGGACCTAGCTACATTGCTAACTCTCTTACTAACTACACACCAGCTAGAACACTGCGATCATCAGATACAGGTCTGTTACAGGTCACCAGAAGCAGTCATAAGAAGATTGGTGATGCAGCCTTTGTCAACTACGCCCCAAAATTATGGAACACATTACCCGTTAATATTAGGGAAGCAAACACGCTAGACACCTTTAAAAGGCAGCTTAAAACCTATCTTTTTACCAAAGCATTTTATTAATTTTATCTGGCGCTTTTTATTTCTCTGTAACTTGCACTATTTTTACTAGTTCTCTTTGAAATAGTTTTAAGGGTTTTATGACTTTTATTACTTTTACTATTTCTCTGTAAAACAGTTTTGAGGGTACCATGGCACTGTCGGAAACCATATTGTGGCTCAATATATCACATATTATTCTCAGAGATATTTCCATAACAAATGTTCTAGTCCCCTAGGTGCAGTCACCTTCCTTAAGCCTGTAAAAGAGAGCTAGTGTCTCTCCCGAAGCCCTGAAGTGCGTTCGGTGGAAGAAGACGAAGAGGCCTCTGAAGGAAGGGTATAGAAGGAAGGGTGGCCTTTGGGCGGGGAAACATAGCTAGGGAAAATATTTAACAGGGTAGGGCGGAATCTATGGAGCAGCACTATGGTTTCGACTTCGCTAAATACCAGGCAGAAGGGTTTTATTACTTTTATTATGATTTTAATATTTTAAGCCTATCGGAACATCAGGTTCTGATACGATGTTGACCATTATTTTATTGCTCCTGCTGCTTGCTCTTATTGATTTTATGTAAAGCACTCTGAATTGCAACTCTTGTACGAAATGTGCTATATAGATAAAGTCTTACTTACTTACTTACTTACTTACTTACTTACTTACTCACAGAACAACACACATAGTCGCTCACACACACACACACACACACACACACACTCTCACACGCTCACAGAACAACACACATAGTCGCTCACATACATACATACATACATACAAACACACACACAGACACACACACACACTCAGTAACTCACAGCCACTCAGAGAGACACACACACACACACACACACACACACACACACACACACACACAGACACACACACACAGACAGTCACTCAGCCATTCACACACATGCACAGATCCACACAACAATCACCCATACAGACCCACTATAGCTGTGTGACACAGAATAAAAAAACCTTGCAGGCTTGGCAAATGTTAGTCTCAACCAGGATCGGCAGACCTCCAAAAGAACTGTGTAGCTTACTTGTTCTGTGAGTGAGTGGGAACAATTTTTTATTTCACAGAATTGGTTCAGATCATTTCAGAGTAATTCAGACCAGTTTTCTCTCAAGGTTTGTGGCACTCTATGGTACTGCTTTCGCCTCAGCACAAGTTGCACTTCCTCCTTTATCTCCACTTCATTAGTAGTTTCTGTTCCTTAAGAAAAGAACTTACTTCCCGATGTCCCCCACTTTGCATGCAGAGATACAGTTTGCCACAGGCCTGTGTCACTGTAGCATTGGGTTTCAGTAGCCTGGCTCCGTCCGCCTACTGCTTGCAGCTCAGTTTTCGCTGTGATTATTCTAAGAGAACTCTGTTCGCTATATCATTTGATGATGGGTATCCTGAGTGGCCTTCAGGTAGCGATCAGTGAAGTTGTGTTGAAGGAAAGCGTTTGTTTGAAATGTAGTTCCATCATTGATGACACTGCTAAAGCTAGACGAAGCAGTACCAACCGATTGAAGGTATTGAAGAATTTCAAGGGCAAGGGCAAAGACATTGTTCATTTACTGCCATTGGGATTTGGGGGGTTTCGGGGAAAGGCTAATATATCGGTGGTGAAGTATAGCAGACCCATAGTGGTCTATGCCTATTGGTTTAAGGCTGGTCCAGTGGTTTCACAATTAACCTGAAGTCTATGCCCATTAGGATCCAATGACTAGGATCAATCCTCCATGGAGCGTGGCCAGACCCTATCTATTCATGAAATGAGTTAGGGTTAGGGTTAAGCTTGTGCAACCTAAATTCCCAGATCATTCTTCAAATGTTTGTATACTGTCTACTTCACTCTAAGCTGTGCTTATGTCTGCTCTGGTGTATTACTAGAACTGAAACTGAGAGGTTTCAATGGTGTCTGTCATTTCTACTTTCAGTGGTGTCTGCTGAGGCTTGGTTTAAAGTCTCTGCCAAAAATGAATGTGTCTGATATCCCTGACATAGGTCATACAAAGGTCATAATTGTTGGTTATGGTTTTATGGTTTTGATCCCCCACGACATGATACTAGCTGGCTCTCTGTTGTGATCGGTGGAGATGGTGTTGGTGGCTGGCATAGGGCTACATGGCTGTTAGAAATGATTGGCAATCTGTATTGACTGAGGGATGCTTGGTGGACATGACAGAGTTGGGACGATGGCAGGGCTGTGATGGCTAGAGATAGTTTCCTGTGGCTGGCTTTGTAGTGAGAGATTTATCCAAATGCTCAAGGCTTCACTGTGATTGGTGGAGAGCTGAATGCCTGTGACCGGGCCACCATTGGAAGAGACTGACTGTGCTTGCCCATGTCTGCGTGATGATTGGCGGAGATGACTGTGGTTGCCCATGGCTGCGTCTGAGCATCGGGTGGCTCCATTTAGCTGGCCCTTTGAAACAACCCCCCTGTGTAAAGCTCCCCTCAGAGAAAAAGCTCCATCAAGGCTCTTTTTTTTTTTTACCCCTTTCATTCTTTTTCTCCCACCCCCTTTCTACCAACACACAACCCTCTACCCTGGATTGTGGAACCCTCAGGACGCGATCATGCACTGATGTATTTTTCCCCCCACTCTATTTTCTCTTTTCTCTTTCTCTCTCTCTCTCTCTCTCTCTGTCCCCCTGCACCAGCTCGTCTTTCCTCATGCTGGTCTAAACATGCTGCATGCGGTCACATATGCATGCTCATTCTCTCTTTTTCTCTCCATCTCGCTATTTCTTCCCCCTCCATTTTGTTACTGTATGAGCTGGTGGCTTCGTAGTGGCTGCCACCGATATGGCGATGGCGGTGTAGTGAAGACAAAATGGTTTGCATGGGAGTTTGTTAATTGAACGCGATTGCTCATTTAGCTGCAGCTTTCATGGTCCTTTGATCTGGCATAAGGAGTGTCCTGTGCCCCACACCCACCTCTCTCTCTCTCTCTCTCTCTCTCTCGCTCCCCCCCCCCTCTCCTGTCCTTCTTCCAGTATCTTTTCTGCTGTTTGCTGCTATTACTGTAGGTGGCACAGCACGCTTTATCGGCCCTCAACACGTAGCCAATCGTTAATGAGTGTTATTAGTCCAGCCCCTCCAGTGGACGTGCTGATGTGGGAGGTTCATTACTGGTGGAGAGATCCGAGGCCTGATGGGACAGGACAGGAGGGGAAGTGTGCAGAGTTCACTTGCTGTTTAACATCCAGGGATTGAGAGCAGTGCTCGGGACCAGGGAGGACTGAGAGAGAAGGTTTCCCAGACCCCAAGCCTCTAGTTGGCCACTGGAGGGGTTTGAGAGGTGTGTGTGTGTGTGTGTGTGTGTGTGTGTGTGTGTGTGTGTGTGTGTGTGTGTGTGTGTGTGTGTGGAGGTTGATGTGACTGCTCAGATGTGAATGCTGTTGACAAAAGCATCTTTAGTAGTACCTCGTGGTCCCTCTAAGTGGTTGTTTAGAATGGCATTTTGGATAGTTTGGCAGATTTTGTTGCACTACTTTGTAATAGAGTGAACTTTTTGGCCTACCAGCCCAAGTGACTGGTAATTGAAAAAAAAAAAAATGTATCTGCTAAGATAACATACATAAAATAATTTGTGTCAGTAGTAGGCCTATACTACCTTCATGTGGTACTTTTCATTTAATTGTTCACCACATGTAGATTGGATTTAAGAAATTAGACAAGTTGTACTTTCAGTATGGATGTTTCTTATTAGAGTGAAATAATGTTTTTATTTTATAAACAAACGATCACCAAATCAATTGAGTGGCAGGGCAACTTCTCTAAGCCTTGACTTTCATAATGTACATGCTTCCTCTTCTCAGTAAACTTTCAATATGCATGGACTAAGAAAGGGACTTTTATTTCGAAGTGCTGTCTCCATGCAAGACAAACGGTGGAATAGCTGAATGCCACAACAATAGGCAATTCAATATGCCTTAAGTTGTTTACAATTGTACCAATGAATACGCTTAACATAATGTGCAATAAGTTAATTCAACTGTCAATTAGACAATCGTTATCGGTCCAGCTATGTTGTGAGAGCCCTTGTCCAGTGAATGTCCTATATCAACATCACCGCAGTCGTCAATCCATGTCATCGTGTATGGCAGCCTGTGCATAACTTTGTACAACCATCAGGAGGCCAGAAGAAGTAGAATTTAACATCAAGGCTTGTTTTCTGCAAGTTTATGTGCAAATTATACAGTAAATAAACAGAGTATGCAGCAATTCTGCGATTGCGGAATCACAAAAAACTCTTGTGGGACTGTTATGCTATGTGTGACACCTCCCTCCCCCTCCCCCTGGCACGTAGATATGGCAAACCATTTTAACAGGATCAGATGGAAGAGACGGGCAACTTAAGTATTTTTGAAAGATGGACAACCATATTTTACACAGCAGAGTGGCCAGAGTGGCAGGGTGACCACCATCATTACCTACACACATTGACACTTGGCTGCTGCTAATTTTGCGCCCTGCCTTTGACTATATAAGAAATGACAATATAAGATGTGGTTACTGATTTCTTTCCCAGATTCTGTCATTACGGTCTGTGTTTGGGCTTGGGTTTTGGGAATGGGGGTGGGTGTGGGGGGTGGGGGTTCACGAGGAGCTTAAAAATGTGTTGTATCAACGCCAGTGCCCCCCGCTCAAAACTCCCAAACTCGCTGCAGACCCTCAGTTTGGCCTAGGTAAACAGGGACGGCTGTCTGAGTTAGTTTTATGCGCTGGTCCTGGAAACTGTCAGCGTGTTTTAAGGGCTCGTTCATTTTACAGGTTGCGTAATGACCCCGAGGGAGGCGCAGGCCACCTCTCCCACCTGTAGTTAATCAGGTCTTTCTTTCTCTTTCTTTCTCCCGGTCTCTCTCACTCTCCCCCTCCCTCACTTACTCCCATTCCTGCTCCATCATCTGTACCTGACTCCCCCCACCCCCTCCCCTACTGCGCCCGAGCCCCAGTCAGAGTGTCTCCTGGTTCAGCATGAAGAAATATCAGGTCATTTTAGTCAAAATGCCGTCCCCGCACTCACTCATCCCCCACCCCCCCCTCCACCAGCGCCAGCAGCACCCCAGCGCCCTGCGGCATTAAAACTGCCTTTTGTTCCTGAAAGGGGGCCAGGGCTTCCAACGCACAGTAACCGAGATGGGCTTCAACCGAGCAGAACGGCAGCATGAACGTAATGGAAAGCACATGGGGCTGAGTGCGTTTGCACCAGCTTACCTGCCAGAGTAGACCCCCACCTCCTACAAACACACACACACAGCTACATACACATAAATATGCGCACACGGAGGTTACACACATACAGACATACGTGTGTGCATGCATATACACACACACACATGCAACACAATACAATTGTTCTCCTGCATTCGCAGGCACACACCACTCTGGCGTTCTCTCAGAAGTGCACACATCAATCTCCTCCCAAATTGGTGGCTCTCTGCTGAGCTCTTGAACTGATGTGGCGGTATACGCGCATGCGTCTAGGACTCCCACCTCTTTAGAGCGCCTAAATTAACCTCCAACACTGATAGGCCGCAGACAGAAACGAGAACACAGAGAGAGAGCAGCAGGGGTGAGGAGAAAAAGGGAGTGGAAAAGAGAAGAAAGTGGAAGAGGAAACGAAAGGAACAAGATGAGCAAGAGAGTGAACTATGGGTGGGGGAGCACACACACACACACACGCATTTACACACAAAAGCATCTCAAGGGAGGCGGCAGCCACGATGAGCTTTTCAAAGTGACTTTATGGAAATGCATCAGTCAGCTTTTTGAGTTTTCCTCTCTCTGACTGTCTCACTCTGTGCCTCCAGCGTGGGATGGGAGTGTGGGGGCCTCGCACTGCTTAGCATTCCCCTCGGCTTAATGCACTCACACACACAGACGCGCACACACACACACACGCACACGCACACACGCACAGACACACCCTGAATGGCCAGTGATTACCATGCCTGAGCCCCCAACCAACGTGCTAGCCTCAATGTCAAGCCTAGCAGTGTGGCTCACAGAGAGTCAGGGACGGATGCAGGCCTCTCTTTGCTTGCTCCCTCACACACACACACACACACACACACACACACACACACACACACACACACACACACACACACACACACACTTTTGTACACTGAAATCACACACCGAGCATTGTCCCTCTGTTTGGTGTGTCTCATCCAGTTCTATTCCAGGGGCCAGTAGTCTGAGCCAGGAGGCTGTCTCCCACTAGGCACAGGAAAACACCTGCTTCCATGCAGATCCAGCCCAACAAAAGAGTGGACTGGTGGGGCCATGGATTGAGACATTTTCTCTGCCAGAATTAGCAAGCAAGCCTAATTGTTGTTGTTTTTTTTGATCGCAGGTTTTGTATATCAGGTTTGTTTGTGTGTGTGTGTTTTGAAAAGGTACAAAATTACAGATCTCTTGTCAGGCAATCGCTGCAGCCTGATGAGTGTTTCTGTGGCTTTCTGGTGTGTTGGATAAGGTTTGTGTGTGCGTGTGCGCGCTCGCGTGTGCGACTGATGAGGTGACGTTCCAGACGCGTTGAGATGGAATTGGCTTCTTGGGTTTGCTCTGTAAGCTCTCCTCTGGGAAACCCTGTGGGTCCAAGCCCCTTCAGACTGGCCTCCAGCTGCAACACGCCACAACCAGAGGCTTTGTGTGCGAAATGTATAAACAAAGCCAATCTGAATGAAAACACACTGACCGTGACTCAGTCCTCTTTGTATCTGATATTGTCAGAGACAAGGAACAAATGGTTGCGATGTACGGTATTTGCATGAACACACGTAATTTGATGGTTCATCATACGCTTCATACAGGAGACGAGATGGATAAGGACCTACTTTTCCTTTCCCCTGTTTCCTTTTTGCTGCAATGAAACCGCATTGCCACATGGGCTTTTTGAAATTGTTAGGCTATTAGAGACAGGTATGGCGAGGTGGTGTTTTTATGAGGTGACGGGGAGAGAGAGCCGCGGGCCCAAACAGGTCCAGACATCTCTGCCTCAGCTCCATCTGGAAACGGGCTTGTGTGTGTGCACTCATGACTGAGAGGTCTGCTCCTGCACCTGACAGGGTGTGTGTGTGTGTGTGTGTGTGTGTGTGTGTGTGTGTGTGTGTGTGTGTCAGTCAGCTGGCCTGCTGATCACATTTTTTGTTTGTGTGTGACTCATTTCCCCCTCCACTCCTTTATTCCCCCCTCTCTGTATCTCTCCCTGCCCCTCCCTCTTCCTTTCTTTCTTGCCTTCTTCCCCTCTTTCTCCTTCACTGCCTCGCTCCCTTTCTCCTTCCCCCCTGACACTGGGGATCTGTGTCCAGACTAAGTGAATGATTTGTCAGTCGACACAAACAACAATCAATTATTCATGGCTTGGCAAATACCACAGCTGACCTCCCCTTCCCTTTCCCCTCCCTCCCTCCGTCCGTCCCCGCTGCCTTGGTAACTGTCCCCTTTTCCCGCACATGCACGTGACTCAGGCACCTTGCTGGAAGTCAGCTGGAAGTTGCCCCAATGACGCAGCTGTTTCTGTTCATCCTCTTTTCAGACTGCCACTCGCTTTTGTCCCCGGCACTCCGTTTTGCCTTATCTCCACCCACCCTCCCTCACTCACTCACACAGTGTCTGTCTTCCCTCTGTGGCACACACTCTTACACTGTAAGATGCACACACACACACACACAAACCCTGCCAAGGTCTTCAGTGAGTGCTTAGCAGTTAAATGTCCCAGCAGCGTGAGGTCTTGTCCCCCTTGGCGGCTGGTGTTCTGTCCTCTCAGAATGGGCGATGTCACAGCCAGTTGGATCTGACAAGGGCTGTGTCGACACGCATCAGGCCCCGCTCAAGGCTCCGTGGACAGGCCTGAAAAACTCGCCTTCTCCCTGGTGGCACTGACTGCCTGGTGCTGCCCTCGGAGCCCTTCCTTTGTGTGTGTGTGTGTGTGTGTGTGTGTGTGTGTGTGTGTGTGTGTGTGTGTGTGTGTGTGTGTGTGTGTGTGTGTGTGTGTGTGTGTGTGGAGGGTGGGGCGTAGGGTTGGGGTTGGGGGGGGGAGGGGGTTGCATCTCTGCTGGTTGCATCAGATCAGGCACCATGCCTAGCCTTAGTGAAAACAGACGTCACTGTAGGGCCCGGTGCTCATCCCATTACATCAGCCTGACTATATGTTTCCATATTCGTTTTTATCGTCAGGCGGTATTCCGCCGGGTTGTTTTTAAGAAAATGAAGTCTGGCTGTCAAGTAGCAAGTTCAGTTGCAGTGCAGCGCTAATATAGCAGATTTGCTTGTGAATTTGCAAATAATGATAGATGTTGCGGCTGTCACTCATGCTCTGGTTCATTTATTCATTTATTTTATCTGATTAATTTATATCAGCCAGTTAAATCACGATCCCCACAATATCAGAGGCTACTTGGTTATTTTTTACCGTATTAGCAGCTAGTTAGCTACTATGTCTTCTCAATGGATGTTCTCTTAAAGTGTTAGCAGCAAGCTAACAATAATGGTCGAGAGCTTCAGTTAAGACCTACAATATTCTGTTTGCCTGGACAGTTTTCGTGTAGTATATAAACAACAAACCGAGTCGATGTAGACATATAAAAGTTGTGTAAACACCTGTATTCACCTTTATTCACATAAAATATTTCCTAGTTTCCTCCAGAGACTCCGCCATCTTGTTTTGATTTTTTTGATTACTCCCGCCCTTCTGCACAACGTCGGCTTCCAATTCTCACACACGCTGAACTGATTGGTTACCGCGTGGTTCGCATTTGCATAAAGTAAAAAAATCGCCAACTTTGAAAGGGTGGTGGAGACGTTTTCTTGTTTAACAGGCGGGATATCGTCTCCATTCATTCCTATTGAGAGCAGGATGATTAACGTCTGATTAACGAGTGGAAACATACAGTGAGACTCACACACACTCATACACCAACGTAGACGCTGCTGGAGCAGAGATGGTGTTGGTCAGGTACTTTATGTATTTATTTATTTATTTATTTATTTATTTATTTATTAACACTAGCCCAGATGCTGTTGTCATGTTCTCTGTTGTTTTTTGTGAGTGACCTCATCACAGATGTTGCCACCTAATGTTTCATGCTGACGTTAACACCACATATATGTGCCATTGAGTTTTTTTAGTTTTTACGTTAGAGGCTCCAAATTTGTCCTCCAGCTCCCCACAAGTGTGGGCTGAATCCAATAGCTTGTTGAAATACTGGAAAGTCCCATCTGAATCCACAGTATATTGGACAGTACAGTCCAGTGTGTGAGTGGATGTTGGCGTGTGTGTGTGCAAATGTGTGGCATTTGGCACTCACTCACACACACACATACGCACACACACACGCACACACACACGCACACACACACACACACACACACACACACACACACACACACACATAAAGTCTATCATTAATGTTCTTCCTCACACTGAAAAATCAGTCACCGCTCTTCACCAGACCTCCGTGCACCCTACATAATGCAGCAGCACCGGTCTGAAGAGAGAAGGCAGAATGAGTGAGGGAGAGAGAGAGAGAGAGAGAGAAAAACCAAAGGGGGATCTATTTTTAAACGGCACCCCATCTGCTGCTGGTGAATAAGAGATGAGCTGGAGCGCATGATGAGGCCGTCCCTGGCCCTCGAATGGGCAGATGTCCGCAGCTCCCGCTGCTCTCCGCTCGCTGCCCAGCCCTGGGCCGCACCGACCTGAGCGTGGAGTACTGTAGCGTGGTGTGGTGTGGCGCGGCGTCGCACAGTGTGGAGGGATCGGCTCGCTCGGCTGGGCTGGCCGCGCTCGTTACTGACGCTCCAGCGGCCCCAACAGCCCCGACACGCAGGGACAGCCTGTGAGAAGAATGACACACGCACAAGAGAGCCGTACATGGACATAGCCTAACATCCTACGTCCATACAGCCTAACCCTACATTACATGTGTTCATGTAGCTCAAGGTGCTAACAGCACCAACACCTAGGGAGCAGACATATTGATGAAAATGTACTTGTAGGCATTTGGACAACTGGTAACTGGTAATCAAATATAATGATGGTAACATTACTTTCAAGTAATTTGAATAGTTACATTACTTATTGCAATGGGTATTTAGTAATCTGTTACCATTGTATTACTGTCGGACTCACAATCAGGCTGATGTTTACAAAATACCAAGAGCAGCCAGCGGTGTGACACATAGCTATGCTAACAGCCAAAAACAGCCAGCCAGCCAGCCAGCTACCTACCTACCTACCTACCTACCTACCTACCTACCTGGTAGACATACGGTCACAGAAAACAGCTGCGTGTGCATTCTTAGTCCTCTGCAGAACGAGCAGACATGCCAGCTTCACATGCTCATAGCTACCCCAACCCACAGCCCACCATGAACAAAGCTAATAGCCCAGGCCATAGCCCAGCAACACACAGCCCCACCCACAGATTTAATCCAGCTTCCCAGCCCACACCACAGGCACTGAGCTGGGAGAGACTGTGCTGAGACTCTGACATGACGCAATGGGAATGCTTTCCCTTTTAAGACAGCAACACCCATCAAGGTTGTTTTGTCTAGTGGTTAATCAGAATTGAAGCGCTCCGTTGGGTTATTATTTGCTTTTGTGTTGTCCTTTGTGCTGCGTCACGATGGCCATCTCATCATCGCTTGTTTATCGTCTATCCAGCCCAACCGCCCCCTCCCCCCAACCAAAGCTGGGGTTTTGCGAAGAAGCTCCCATGCTCTTGACTGGCTGTTTTATCTCGAAGTTTTTCTGCCCTAAAATCATTTTGCTTTTCTGTGCCTCTTTCTCTCTCCATACATCTCACTTATTCTCTCTCCTTCATCCTTTCCCCCTTTTCTTCCCACTTTATTTTCCATCTCTCTTTCTCTCTCCGTCTCTCCCTCTCAAATCTGTAAATAGTGTGGGCCTGTTTTCAGGGAGCGTGTGAGGCGGATGTTCTTTATGTCAATGACTGTCACATCTTTGAGCTTGTGTGTGTGTGTGTGTGTGTGTGTGGAAGCACAGTCCTTCACTGCAGGCTGCAGATAAGGCAGCTCCGCTACATTAAATCCTCTCAGCCACGGATTTCTCATGCCCTACACACACACACACACACACACACACACACACACACACACACACACATGGTTCTACACAGCTACACAGATGAAAGTGTGTACACACACACACATGCGCACACACACGCACACACATGTTCACAGTGCACATACAAACTCCATTGAATGTGCACGGACACAGACATCACAGACATACAGACTTGCATTGTCTTCAGATACACAAACACACACACTCCTGAGTGCACACGAACATTACATTTGAGGTGATGACACCTTACCTTACTGATGCCATTCCCAGTGCTCCACTCTCTTAGCTCCACTTTGTTTATCATTAATTTCTCTCTGGTCTTAAGAAGCCAGCCGGGCTTAGGCAGCTAAACATGTAATCCCTCAAACACAAGTGTGTGTGGCCTCCAGCTTAAATCTCCTCACCTCTCTCCTTATAAGCCTCCCGAGTTATTGAAGGCCAAGCCCCACTCTCATCGCCAAACAACCACCCCCCACAACACACACACACACACACACACACACACACACACACACACACACACACACACTTGCCCCCAGCCATGTTGACTCTGGAACACCCGAGGTTGTGCTCAGGCTTCCACTGTTACTGGTATGGATTTATTTTTAATGACCGGTGAGTGGATGCTGATGTCTCCCACTTCACCCCCACTCGCTCACATGTGGAAATCTTTTTGATTTATAGTCACCGGAGGCTGCGAGGATGGACCATTATGAATGGTAGCTGGGGGGAGATTGATGACTAGGCTTTGGTCCTCCCCCCCCCCCCACACATGGGCTGAGTGTAAGGCTCCATTGGGCCCTTGAACTTGGTTTCACTCTCAGTCCCTCGGCCAGGCACACAAAGGAGCCTGTTCGTGCATGGGACTCCCTCTGAGAAAGGGTTGTTTGGAGAGAGGGAGAGAAATAGAGAAAGAGAGCGAGAGTAAGAGAGACTCTGGGATCAGAGCGAAAGAGTGTGGGAAATGTTATTGGGCGCTCTTGCTTGTTTGTAGATGCTGCTGCCGGTTCGGGCCGCACAGACAGCTCCGCAGGTTTCGTTTCGGACCTAAATGGGTTAAGTTTATTGAAGCCCTGTGATGACGAATAGGTTCAATAAAGGTTGGTTTATTTTTAAACTAATTTCCTGTGGAATGCGTGTGTGAATGCGTGTGTGCCCTCTGCTGATTGGTTTTGTGTGTGTGTTCTAGTCATATTTTCTTATCCTCCAGGCACAGTCTAGAAGGATACTATCTGTCCACTATCTGTCCACTTAGCTCATAGGCAATAGCATTTTACAAAAAGTGTTGTGCGGTGTGCAGAAATACAACTTACATGTCCCGGTGCATTTGAAGAACACGGGAAAGTGTGTGTGTGTGTGTGTGTGTGTGAGTGTGTGTGTCAGCAGAATGAGAAAACGCCCTGGAGTAAAATAGCCTGACCGTTGCACAGGGGAGGAGGCCTTCTGATCAGGTTACATACACACTCACTTACACACACAAACCCGCACACACACATACAGACTCTTAACATTTAACTCTGACCTGCCATGTTGTAGTCTCTCTACAGGGTTAGGTATATTTTAATGTCACAGCCAGGGGGGTGGGGGGTGGGGGGGGTCTCAGTCAGGTGACATTTTGGAATGCCCACTCCTTAGATCTGCCCAGAGGGTGATTTCACTAATGGAAAAAGATCCAGCAACACTCTAGTTCATTTCCAGCCTTCTCCTGAATTAGGAATACCACCCCTGAAACGGCAGGTTTGTGTGTGTGCGTGTCAGTGTGGAGATCAGGGCTGAAAAACCGCGGTGGCGTTTGGCCGAACCAGTGCAGAGACGAATGAGGAGCCGGGCTTATCTGACAGCCACAGATGGCAGATATTTCTGCTGTTTATACGGGGAAGGTCCAGACAAGTACCGGAAAACCATGCCCCTCTCCCGTACGATGCCTGAGATGGTCGGTGATGATGACTGTTTGCCCACACCTATGATCTGGCAGCCGAGGTGCCATGCGCCAGCTACAGGCTAGTCTCCTCCAGTAGCATCCCAGTTAGAAGTGAGTGAAGTGGAGCTGATGTTTTTTTAAGGTCTTGCTGCTGTCCGAGCTGAGGCATGTGTGCTTGTTTGAGTAACACTCTGGCTTCCTCTGACAACGGATAGCAGGATTTTGCTAGGCTGTGCGGGTAGGTGATGGTAATCTGGTTGAGGAAAATGCTCAGTGTACAGACATACATGTGTATACATACACACACACACACACACCGAGTACACACACAGACAACACACAAACACACTCACTCTCTCTCTCACACACACACACACACACACACACACACACACACACACACACAGAGTACACATACACATGATGGTTTAAGCATCGGGAAGGGGTGGGGTGTCCGCAGAGGACAATAGGACATCTGACTGGGGAGCATCTAAATTAGGAGCACTTCCCCCTGAAGCGCTTTCCCACAGCTCGCTCTGCTCATTGTCTTTGGCCTCAACCTTCCTCAAGGCATTTGACTAAATAAAGCCAGTCAGCACAGAGCTCAGCCGGTAATGAAAATAATACGAAAAAAAATGACACAGTGAAAACCCCCCCAAAAACAGAAGTTGTTCTGTTCACCGCTTGTATGTCACATTTTCTTCTTTGGCGAGCCTGTTTTGCTCTGTTTGTGCCACATCTCCATGGCAACGGGGTCTCGTCTAGGTCCGAGTCCGTCAGGGGGCAAACAGGTGCAGAGGCCACCAGGTCCGTCTGAAGCCCCTCATCTGCAGGGAGGCAGAGCCCGATTTAGCCCAGGCTTGGTCTTGACAAGCTGGCAGCGGTTCCTGCAGCACAAACTCCAAATCCATGGCCTGAGCTCGTGGCCAAAAGGCCAGCAGTCCGTACGCAGTGTACTGCCAGCCTAGTTACAGAGAAAAAGAGATGAAGAAAGAAGGAGAGGGAGAGAGAGCAGAAGAGAGGGAGAGAGACTAGAAGGGAGAGAAGAGATGGGTACTGTGCCATGTGAAGGACTAGCAGACACCATTAATGGAGAAGAACGGGGAAAGAGAGAGACGTGAAGATTCGCAGTAAGACTGTTATTACATTATGTCACTACCTGCCCATGAGGTGATAGAGAGGAAGAGGGAAAAAAAGAAGAAACAAGAGAGAGAAAAACACAGAAAATGTAAAACAGCAGTTCAAGATAAAGAGAAGGACTCGCAGGAAGTAGGAAGGGAGATAGACAGCAACACAGAGAGAGCGAGACGGACAGAGACGGAGAGCGCTGACAGAAGATAAGAGATGATTGGCTAAATGAAATGGAAAGCTGTTCTGGTGCTGCAGCTCTTCCTTGAGTACCTTATCTTCCCATGGAAAATCCCCAGTGCTGTTACACAGTCTTATTCTGTGTGTGTGTGTGTGTGTGTCTGTGTGTGTGTCTGTGTCTGTGTCTGTGTCTGTGTCTGTGAGTCTGTGTCTCTGTGTGACTGTGTGTGTGTGTTCAAGCCCATTCACTCGCATTCTGCTGACGGTAACAGGCAGGGCCTAACACCGCCAGGCTACACATCCACCCCCACACACACACACACACACACACACACACACACACACATTTGGACACAGCCCTTGGTGTAGTCAGTCAGTGGCGTGAGAACTGACAGAGAAACATGCGTGGTTGTCTGAGAGATGTTGTGAGTCCCAGCCTTTCTGTGGGAATGGCTGTGTTGACAGTAGGCTTCTGCCTGCCGGTGATCACCTGCACTGACTGCTGTGTGAGCCGGAAATTCTGCTCCTACCTGTTTCCTCCACACCTGTCCTATTATGAGTGTGTGTGTTTGTGTGTGTGAAGGTGAGGGGGGTGCGGTGGGCTGCTTGTTTGGTTTCTGTGCCACACCCCTCTCCTCAGCTGCTCCTGTTACCGGTGTTTGTGTGTGTTTGACTAGTTGTGTGTGTGTGTGTGTGTGTGTGTGCTTGTATGTGTATTTATTGGGTGTGTATACGTGTATTTACAGTGTAGCCAAGGGACTAGCTCAGACACGCCGGATCATCTCAGGAATGCACTGCCCTTCCTGTCAGCACCCAGATGCTGGCACACACTTCAACTCTCCCTCGCACACACTCCCATTGTCACTCATAAGCTCTCTCTCTCTCTCTCTCTCATGCACACACACGCGCACGCACACACGCACACATGCACACACACACACACACACACCCTGACAGGTCTTATGATGGAGATGTCCGAGCCAACTGAACTGAGCTCATTTTAGCTTGTCTTGCTAGCATCTCGAGGCTTTTTTGATCTCTGATCAGCAGGAACACAGCTGTGTGTGTGTGTGTGTGTGTGTGTAGGCCGGGCTAAGGCAGCACCGCTAACAACCTGCAATCTAATTACTCCCGCGTCCTCGGGGGACCGTCCAACTGCCTTTGGCTTCCGCAGCATCAGCTGCCTGTGATGTACAGCCCCACCCCCACCCAGCGTTTGAAGTGTGTTGAAGTGTCCGTGTGGGTTTGAGTTGAACGCCTGGGCACGCCGACGGTGACCCAGTGTATCTGTCTGTATTAATAAGCCTAATGCTTTGTTCAGGGAGAGTGGCAGTCTGCTTGTTGCAAACCATGAATCATTTGTGTGCACGTAGAGGCAAGGATCCTCAACTCTGACCTTCCACATTTGACCCAAAGCAGTGTATTGATGTCCCTGTGTCGTCTGATTTCAAGCCAAGTCCCATGAGCGAGATCCATCAACCCCCCCGCGGCGCCAGTCATGCTCCTGCTCCTGCTCCTGCTCCAAAGAACCAAGACACCTTTTGGCTCTGCATAAATTCCAGTGTAGGGAGGAAGGGGGGGGGACGGGGCGGGGGACAGAATAGGTGCCAGGGGAGGGCTTGCAGTATGGATTCCCCTGATCCCATGAGGCCAGCCAGTGGTCGGTTCGACAAATGTACCAAGTGTGTGTGTGTGTGTGTGTGTGTGTGTGTGTGTGTGTGTGTGTGTGTGTGTGTGTGTGTGTGTGTGTGTGTGTGTGTGTGTGTGTGTGTGTGTGTGTGTGTGTGTGTGTGTGTGTGTGTGTGTGTGTGTGTGTGTGTGTGTGTGTGTGTGTGTGTGTGTGTTCACACAGCTCGTAATGAAGGCCTTGGTGTAATGTCTGGCTCTGTCTCTCTCTCTCTCTCTCTCTCTCTCTCCCAGGTTTGACGACAGAGGGGCTGTATCGAGTGAGCGGCAACAAAACGGACCAGGACAACATCCAGAAGCAGTTTGATCAAGGTGTGTGTGTTTAATGGCCGCCCTTGACTGAGCTGGCATATGGTACAGTACACAGGGCCATGGTTTGTTCTATCCCTCCTGTAGCTCTGAAAATGGGATAATCACAGGTACTAATATGCCTACTCATGTACACACACACACACACACACACACACACACACACACACACACACACACACACACACAGAGAGAGAGCTCTGCACACTTACTCATCAAGTGGTCTGTTCTTTGTGTTTCTTTATGTTCAGTAATTAACTCACTGGAGGTAAATAGCTTTACTAAGCTTCAATCTCTCCCTCACTCTCTTTCTATCTCCCTCTCTCCCTCTCTCTCACTCTTTCTCTCACTCTTTATCTCACTCTCTCTCCCTCTCTCTTTCTCCCTCACTCTCTTTTCTCTCTCTCTCTTTCTTTCTCTCTCTCTCTCTCTCTGATGGCGTAATAATGTGTGCCCATATGTCCCATCATCTGCATGACCACCCCCTCTGCAAACACAGATAGGCCATTATGCAGAGTGGAGCTGTAAACCCCTGTGCTGAGTGCAAACTCTCTTTAGCCAAGGCCATTTCCCCCTTTCACACACGTCCATATCGATAGTTCTAATCCAGCTTTTCAAACATCTCCTGCTCCATTTCTAACCACCTGCCGACCATTTCATTTACTGCCTCATGCATTATCTCACCTCACATCTTCCACACACCACAGGCGCACACACACAAACACACACACACACACACACACACACACACACACACACACACACACGAACACAGTCTTTCCCATCTCTCTCTCTCCCTCCCTTTCTCTCTCTCCCTCTCTCTCTTGCGCGCTCTCTCTCACACACATACATGTCTTCTGTGTGTATATATGTGTGTGTGTGTGTGTGTGTGTGTGTGTGTGTTTGAGTGTGTGTATGGGCTATGTGACAGAGGGCCTCTCTGTAATTGTTATAAATGCCAGTGTTGCTGTTCTTAGTCTCTCACCCTACTCTATTAAGCAGTGACAAATACTGCCCAGTATGAGGGCAATAAATATTATGACATTCTGCATGTCTGTGTTTATACACCGAGTACAAATCATTAGGAACGCCTTTACAATATTAACTGTCTCATCTTAGAGCAGCTTTAATTCATCAGGGCACGGACATGAGGAAGTCAGGATTGTTAGGCCAGAACACGGGCCTGTGTTGACACTGCTTTCTTCTGGCTGCTGTTGGGAGTTGGCTGGTAGTGCCTCTCATCCCATGTTGTTTCCCAGGTTCTGGGTTGGCTGCTGTAGCTTGGCAAAAGCTCCATGTTTGAAATCACTGCCATGGTTATGGAAGCCAGTTCTGGGCTGTCGGGGAGAATCTTTTTTTTCTTTTTTGGCATAGGGGCGGTCTCCGGTGAAACAAAAACCGTTTGCAGCCGAATAAACAGTTGCCATGGAGGCATGCACACCTGACGGTGGGCATTTTTGGTTCGCATATCCTTTGGCAGTGAACCATGCTGGGCTGTAATGCGGGCGCCGCTGGTGTTTGCCGTAAAGAGCACGCGGCTCGCTTGCTGCACCTGTTCAGTCAGTGTTTGGTCTAATTTGGCCTCTTTCTTTGATGAGCTGTTCCACTGCTGGCCTGTTGTTAGCCGGATGTACCTTTTGGTGGAGCGCTCTGTGGAGTGTGTATAGTGCACAGGCACACACACGCAATACATCTCAGTTGTTTCCAGGCTTTAAAATCATTCTTCTCTTCCATTCATTAAAAAAATCAAAGTTAAATTAAGTAAAGAAGGGAATAATGTTTATACCTCCACTCTTCTATGTATTCTCTGGCATTGGAGAGAATGTTATTAATATTATTAATACAATTATTATTATTATATTTTTTATTTTGGCGGATAATATTTGTAGTGTGTATGTGTGTATGTGTGTATGTGTGTATGTGTGTGTATGTGTGTATGTGTGCGTGTGTGTGTCCTTTGCTGTAAATATCCCACATTGGCCCACAGTTTGCACTTGAGCTGACATTACTAATACATTCTGTTTTATATTGTTTACTCTTTACTTTTGTATTTCTTTTGTGAGCTTCAAACAGTAGCCCTGCATACGCTAACATGAACCATTCCCCTGGGGATATGCATGCTATAGATTTTTCGCAGCTTCCTCAAGCTCTCTCTTTTTCTCTCTCTCTCTTTCACATTCACTTTCCCTCTCTCCCACCTCCATCCAGTGCCCCTAATGTAAGCCTTTTTTCCTTTGTTTTCGTCCATCTTTCAAATCGAATCTCGGTCAGAGTGGGTCAGCGGTGTGTGTGAGCTGGCCACGGCAGAGGAGGCTCTTCCAGCGAGCGGCCAGCCTACTCATCCCTCACACACTCTCACTTCTCTCATTCTCTCACTCTCTGGTTCCCTCCACGGGAAAGCTTTTGCCTAAAAGAGCCACTGAGGGCATCAATCAGCCTGCTGGCCCGGAACCATTAGTTCCCCATCTACCACCACCCTCTCTCTCTCTCTCTCTCTCTCTCTCTCTCTCTCTCTCTCTCTCTGTCTCCCTCCTATCTTTCCTCTTTCTGCAATCCTCTTTTTTAAATTCTTCATTTTTCCTGTCCTTGTGCAGCATTTGGTGAAAGAAGAGCTTTTTTTTTTTACTCCTCTCACGCTAGTCTCCATCTCCATGCTCCAGCAGAGAGATGTGCTATGACAGCTGTCAGTTCACCTTAAGCACTGCTCTCCCCCCACCATCCACTCTTTCTCTCTCTCTCTCTCTCTCTCTTCACATCCATCTTTATCCCCCTTTCGTTTTCGTTGTCTCTTGCCACCTCAGTCTCTGTGTCTCTGCCTCCCGCCCTGGTTGCTTTCCTCACATAGCATCGCACGCTGTCTCTATTTTGAGTCGCATCTTTCACTGTTGCAGCCTCTGAGTTTCTCTGTCTGACGCTCTGACACACACACACACACACACACACACACACACACACACACACAACAAACCACCACCTCTGCGCCTCACACATCTCGCTATTCTTCTCACTTGTCATTATATCTGTTCTCTCTCTGCTCTCTTACCCGTTCCACCTCTTCATTGGTCACCCCCCCCCACACACACACACACACACACACACACACACACACACACCAACACACACACACACACACACACACAATATGTGGCATTTCTTCAGTCTCACACTCTCCTGTCTCCTTCCTCCGTAGACTACAGTATAGACCTGTATGAGATGGATGTGGCTGTGAACGCAGTGGCTGGAGCCCTGAAGGCCTTCTTCGCCGACCTGCCTGACCCCCTCATCCCCTACCACCTACACCCCGAGCTGGTGGAGGCAGCCAGTGAGTTACCACACACACACCTCGCAATACACCATGAAAATGAGGACCATGACTGGGTACATATGCAGTTTCTACCTCCAGTCCATATGGGCCACTTCTTTGTTCTCTCACTCCTACACCGTTCACTGTTCAGGCCAGTTTAAACCAATGATATGCAACGAGACATGTTGCAATTACTTGAAACCTGCAACTTGTCGCAACAAAACATTCTAAAACCGGGTTGTTCAGAACGCTGGGAGCTCTTGCAACAGCACCAAACGTGTCAAGCCGTGTCTTGACTTACTGAGTGACAACACGTCACAGACGCCATGAGCTACAAGTGTTCTAAAAACCTTGCATCTGCGATTTTTAGACAACGAATGAATCACGCTACTTGCATCAATTCATTTACATTCTATGGTGTTCTGCAACATTTTTGCCTTGTTGCGAATCTTTGGTGTGATTCGGCCTTCAGGGCCTGGTGGTGTGATGCCGTGTTTTTTTTTTATAGATGTTATGAAGTGCCGTAATTGCCACATGGTTGGGTTTTATTCCTGTAATTGATGTAATGGTTGCAGAATGGACAAATGCATTGAGCAAACCCCTCACAGAAATGGTGGTCAATGGTTTGATTCACTTCTAGTCCCTTGTTTTCTTAGTTTGGAATAGAACTTGCATAGTTCTGAATGGGAATGTTCTTTGTACCGGTGCCATGATGCTGGTGTTGGAAGTCACTCAGTGCGTGCACATGATGGCAGTACTCCGATTTCGGCCAAGCCCCGATTTCTCTCTCCATATCTCACGGCACATGACAGTGACAAATCCAGATCCTGGCCGCGTCAGTTCAAATCAAATGTGGAATGTTTACAAGCGGGCATCTGCTACCATTGATTATACAGTAAATAAGTTGTGAAATGAAACAAAAACACACCACAGTTAAAGTTGTATTAGATTTGATTGATTCACATCGATATGAATGGATTACATGACTAACAAGTGGTGGAAAAGTAATATGAAAATATTTGTTCACTGAATTAGCGCGTTCTGTCCAAAACAGTTGCGTTTCAGTTTCAAAGTTTCAGTTTCGGTTTCAGTATTTCAACGTGAATGAGAGGGAGCACAAGAACTGAGCATCTAGCAGCGATTATCATATCATAGACATATATGATGCATGTTTATGTCTATTGGCAGGATCTCAAGCACGTGCAAAAGTTGTTGTTGTCCAGTTGAAATCTAGATTCAAGACACTCATGCACGCGTAGTCCGATTCTCAGCGTAATCCGATCGTTTATCCAGGGGTCTACATCAGAGTCCAGTCGGACTGAAGTCGGACACAGGAAATCTAGTTTTGGGGAGACACATGAATCGGATCTTCGATTTAAATCGGACTACAATCGGAAATTGGACACATGTGTCCGCACTGACTGTGGTGATCGTATATTACTGTCGGTAGTAACTGTGATGATATTGAAGTAGGTAGTATCAGAGCTGAAGGAATTGTAAAAAGGATTATAGGTGTTGATGACTGTAAGACATGCAGTTGGGATAATTAGCTTTTAGGAGCAGGATTTAGCCTTGTAATCCCCTTAAGGAAATTGATGAAGTATTATCTCAAACATATCAACACTTTGTAGCAATAGCTGTATTTACTCTAGCAGAGCAGCAGAAAGGCAATACAGATTGGAACAAGGATAAATGGTAGGCAATTAAGCAACACTTTTGAACTTGCAAGTCCGTGACTTTTGATGCATTTAACAGAAAAAACAACAAGAGTCTAGGGATGGCATGTCATTCACATTAAAAGAGTTTTTCTATTGTCAAAGGAATGCAAGGTGACAGAAAAAAAGTTTAAAGGGGAATTAGATTCTGAAGATGATGAAACCGTCTTCTGAAGCGGGGAAAAAAAAGACGTCAGTGGCATGTGCATTCTCAGTAGTCGCAGAGATCATCGCCCGCAATAATCCTCTGAATGATTTTTTTTTTTTTTCATTTTTTGATGATCTTCCCTGGGAACGGCTGACTGATCTTTACAGTCTGTGGAGGAAGGTGAGGGGGTTCTTCCTTTACAGTCTGTGGAGGAAGGTGAGCGGCTCCCTCCTTGCACTGGAGCTTTGTTTGCTCAGCACGATCCAAACAGATTGGCCGTACATCATGCCCGGACAGCGGCGGATAGCGCTCCGCTCAACATCTGCTACCTGAGCAACGGAGCGTGAAGACGCTGATAAGAGACGGGAGGTTATGATATGATGCCCGAGTGCCCGTCGCTCCGTGCCCCCTGCTTGCCACAGCCGAGGGAAAGTGCAGGGAAACATGTGGATGCGGTCATAATCTGGAAGCGCTGCCTTATGTGTGCTCTGCAAGCAGATGCAGTCAGCCGGCAGAACATTGCGCCGAATCACAGCTCTGTTGTTGTGGGTAATCAGTATGATTATAGTGTGAGACGAGAACACATGTATGTGAACGTGTGTTTGTGTGTGTGTGTGTGTGTGTGTGTGTGTGTGTGTGTGTGTGTGTGTGTCTGTGTGCAGGCACTCGGATATGATCACACACATGTATGTACACACACACACACAAACACATATGAACATTCTCACAAATACAGCATATATGCATAAACACATGTATGCAGGAGGAAACATACTACACACACACACACACACACACACACACACAGTTTTCCTCTTCCTTCGCTGGCCATTGTAGCAGGACCAAACAGGATGTGCTTATGTGTGTTTAAGGAGGGCTGCAGTCCACCTGCTCCTCTCATTTGAAACGCCAGTGATTTGCACTGCACGTCCAGTTCTCCACTGTCCACCATTACACACACACACACACACACACACACACACACACACACACACACACACACACACACCCAAGCCCAAGCCCAAGCCCAAGCCTCTCTCCTGCAGAGGAAGAGAGAAAAGTGTAGAAGGTTTTGGCTGAGCTTAATTTAAAGGGAGGCTTGAGGGAGGTCGTGTGGTGGTTGAGTGTGTAAGCTCGTGTACACACACACACACACACACACACACACACAAACTCTTAACTCAGTGGTTCTCCCCCCTGCTGTGTTGCGTCAGCACAGGCACAGAGCAATTACACTCACAGGGGAAGTAAAAGTGTGCGTGTGTGCGTGTGTGTGTGTGTGTGTGTGTGTACTGAGCTGTTCCCTTCCTTGGACACTGATGTCAGTCCCACAGCTGCAGTCATAGCCCTGTCTGGCCCCTTTGTGCATGTGTGTGTGAGTGTGTGTGTGTGTGTGTGTGTGTATCTGTCTCTTGAGAGAGAGAGAGGCAGAGAATGAAATAGACAGAAAAAGAAATGGCAAATAGAGGAATCACAATGAGCTGTTCTCCCTCATTCACCTTCTCTCTCATTCCTTACCCTATCCCTGACTCATTCTGTTTTTATCCCTCTGCTCGCTCCTCCACCCTCGTTACCTCCTTCTCTGTCTACACTGTCTCTCTGTCTTTTATTTATTTTACGTTTTGCAGCAACCCTCTTCCTGTCTTTCTCTTTACTCTCTCCTCTTACGATCTGTTTTTTTTTTTTCAGTCTCCCGCCCATAAACCTGTCATCTGTTTTTCATGTTTCCCCCCCTTCCATGTCACTCATCGTCTGTCTCAATACCCCAATCCATTTTCTGTGTGTGTGTGTCTGTGCGCACTTCAGATCCCTTACCGCTCTCTCTCCAGCTATCCTCCTCAGAAACTTCAGAGCTCAAGTCCCCTGTGATCGCGCTAATCCTAGACCCGCTCTCTGGCTGGCATTAGTGCCCGCACTGCAGGTGATTTTTCCTGCATCTACATTTCCTCTTTCTGGGTGTGTGTGTGTGTGTGTGTGTGTGTGTGTGTGTGTGTGTGAGAGGGATGGAGGGAGAAAGAGAGAATATATAATCCCATGCTCCCTGTGATGTGTTACTGATTGCCTCTCAAACACCACGCTGCAGCGGATTACTGTCGCAGTCGTAGAAACACGAGAGTGCGGGACTCGTCTTTTTCTCCCCTCCCGGCCGGCGCACAGCATGGGCTTCCCAGAGGCCCACCTTGCTAAACCTGCACAACTGCTCCACTATTGTGCAAGCTCATGTGAAAGAGTTTGGAGGTCAGCCAAGGTGTACACCCTGGCCTTCTTTGCACATATTCTCACTCACTTGCTCACACACAAAGACGAACACACACACTACCACACACACACGTGCATGCACTATCCGCCTCTTTTTTTACTCTCCCTCACACACACACAGCTTTACTGCAGTGCACTATGTGTGTGTGTGTGTGTGTGTGTGTGTGTGCACAGCAGAAACATTCCTGCTCAATGACGTACAGCAGGCGTCCCAGGATCCGCTTTGCTCCAAACTTCACATTCTTAACCGTGTGACGCGCTGTGATGTGGTCCAGTCCGCCCAATCCTGGCGAGGCCTCCGCTTCTGCACCAGCGCTCGCAGTCTCCGCCCGCTTCTTTGTCAGGCTTCACAGTGGTGCCTGACGGGGAGTCTCCTCAATCAAATATCCTTGAAGTCATCACACACACACACACACACACACACACACACACACACACACACACACGCACGCAAGCACTATTTTAACCCCTCTTTATTTTAATCACACACACACCATCGTTGAATGCTTTTGAAGCCGCTCTGCTGTGTGTTTGTTTTATTGTCTCATTGTGAGTTGAAAGTGTGGGACGACTCTGAAGGGGCTGTTGAGTCGTCTGCTTTGGCGTTTGATGTACAGCGCAGTGGATCGTTGGCAGATCAGAGCGCTGACTGTTTGTTTCTGCCTCTCTGCCTTGTGTTCCTCTCCTCAGAAATCGTGGACCACATAGAGCGACTGCAAGTGCTGAAGGAGATTGTGAGGAAGTTCCCGCAGGTGAACTATGAAGTGTTCAAATACGTCATCACTCACCTGAACAGGTATGGAAGTCTTTATGCAGTATGCAGTGACCTTACAGTTATGGTTCATTTTTTGGATCCTATAACCTTACGGATCCTATATCTTTCTTTGCATTTGTACTAATACACTAGGTATTTAGGACCAACCATCAATTAACTACGAGCTGGAAAAAGTCTGAAGAAGTGCTCAGTTCATTCACGCCCAGCCTACCAATTAAAAGCAGTTGTCCATTGAGAGACTGCATCCAAATAGCTGTGAAAGAATAGACTTGATTCTAGTATATCATTATTCTGGGGTCATAAGCAGTAGTCTCCATTGGAAGTCTCCTTACCATATTGTCATTCCTGCAGAATATGAATGCAGAGCTTCGTCTCTATTCCCAGAGCAGAATCAGAGACCAAATTGTGACATTACATGAGCTGCTTGATCGTAGTCTAGGGAAGCTGAGGTCAGATCCTCAGCTAATTGCTAGGGTTGTGACCCGGCTTCAGTAGAGGCAGTACCTGCCTGCATAGCACATTCTTAGTCAGATGGTGGGGAAAGGAACACACACACACATACAAACACGCACACACACACACACACACACACACACACACACACACACACACACACACACACACACGCACACACATACATAAACACACTCACTCACTCATGGATTAAAGAGATTTGTGCTCCATAGGGATTCCAAAGTAGAGCAATCTGCACTACCTGACTGTGGAGCAGCCGCGAGCAGCGCTAGCGCAGGCTTTAGCGCTGGTAATACCAGCCACAGTCTGTATCTCTTAATGTAATTTTCAGCCCTGTTTGCTTAATAATGTTAATGGATAGAGGCTGCATGGTGGACCTTTCGACATGCCGATGGCATTTTAATCGGTTTGTCAAAGGATTCGCTACAATACAGCCTTTTAGGTATGCTCCCATTGGAACTAAACAGGGAAAATGTTTATTGGCCTAACTTACTTTACTTTATTAATCACTAAAAAGTATGTTAGTTCAATTTGACATGTTTTGGTATCGTAGGAAGCCGTTTCAAACTAAATGCTTCTGCAAAGGTTTGTGTGTAACTAAGTTAAATGTTCGTGTGTGTTCACTTTTATAGGGTAAGCCAGCACAGTAAGACCACCCTGATGACGGCCGACAACCTCTCCATCTGCTTCTGGCCTACGTTGATGCGGCCGGACTTCGAGAACAAGGACACGCTCTCCACCACGAAGCTCAACCAGTCGGTCATCGAGTCCTTCATCCAGCAGTGCCAGTACTTCTTCTACGGGGGCGAGATGGTGGAGACGTCCAGCAACGAGGGCACGCCGCCGCCGCACGGCCACGGCCTGACCGAGTCGCTGCTCGCCCTGCAGCTCCCGCCGCCTCTCCAGCCTCAGCAGATCCAGCACCAGCTGCAGTCCGACCCCCTCATGTAGAAAACTCAACCCAACCCCCCCCCCCCCCCCCAACAAAGCCCCTGTACCTCCATCCCAGAAACTAAACTATTAGTCCTCTTAAACAAATAAACAAACAAACTTGGAGAACTAGTGTCATCAGCAAACTCTCACAAAACACACACATGTACAGGACAGAACAGAACTGTAGCCGCTTCTTTCTTCAGGAAAAAAAAGGAAAGACAAAGTGATGACCCAGTGCTCGGTATTTTTTTAGAACCCCATTAGAATGGGTCCGTATAGCAGCACAGTACCCTGAGCAACGTGCATTTTCCCTTAGGTGGACCTCTCCTGCTCCTGTGGCTCCCAATACCCTCATCAGATGCTGCTCCCCTTTTAGAGCTGTTTAGATCCCGCACTGCAAATGGTTAGAAAGGAGGATGGAAGAATGTTTTGAGTCTGGCCGCCCCTGATTCATCTCTTGTGAGTTAAAAAATAAAATAAAAAAATCCCTCAATGGAACTCTGCATGCCTCCCCGGCAAGATGGCGGAGATGGTCCTTTCGAGTCAAGCACCCTTGCAAATAATAAGGAAAATATATTTATACTAGTTTTTTTTTTTTTTTTTTGCTTGATTTCAAATGCTTACAAAGAATAAAAAACAATACAAAACAAAAACTAAGAAACTGCCGGTCGCTGAACTCCAGTTCAAACGTGAGGCCAGCCCGGTTTCGGTGTGGTTTAAACCTGTGCCATGCATTCAGCCTGGTCTGCATTTTTTTTAAAGATTAATTGGTGATGGATTTATTTTACGTTTTCTTTTCTTCTTTTTTTTTTTAAATTGAGTCTAATTTTTAGAAACCCTATGAGTGGTGGTTGGTGTTGTGGTATCTCTCTCTTCCCCCCCCCCCCCCCCCCCCCCCCCCCCCCCCACCCCAGTGATTCTCCCCTCCCCTTCCTTGCCTGGCACGTTCGGGGCAGAACTTGCGTGACTGACAATAAAAGGTGCACCAGACTGGGACAACCCTCGCACCGTTCCCCGTCTGAAAGCAGAACACATGCAGAACACTCTGGAACTCACGGAAGGGACTACCCCACTGGAACTTTTTATGGTTTCTTTTTTTTTTAAGGTTTAGGCACATTTTTTTGCAGGAAATCTCTTGGCCTTTGCAAAGCAGCCTAGGTCTTTGCCTTTCATTTTCGTCTAATTTCTGTCCCATATTTCTATCTCTCCTTTATAAAAAACAAAGTCTTGGGTTCTACGTACCAACAGCAGGCATTTGTATATTTGCCTGTATTTCTTTGTTGACCTAAATTTGCATGTCTTTATTTGCCATGTAAAACAACTATGCGAGGTTTCAATAAAAAAGAGACTAAAAAAAGCTGAAGACTGAAACACTTACACTCAAGCTTAACCGTTTTAAATGCAAGACTTTTTTCTAACTTGGTTGAGGGAACATAACGGGGTCAAATTTTATTCATTTATTCGTTTATTTTGTCATGCCAGATGTTAATTCTTAATATCATATTTTTGGTTTTATGTCTAATTGTTTCCCAAAGTAGAGGAAAAAGTATATATATAAAATATATATGTCAGCATCATATGACTGCTGATGAAGCAAAAAATACCATTCGGTACTGAAACTGTATAATCATGTAAAACCTATAATCAGATTTCTTTGTGGTATGCTGTACTAAAAATTGGGGCTAGATTAATTGACTGTGTACTTAATTCCCTATATGAATAAAGATTCATTGCTTCTTTGTAGATGGTACGGAACTTCGTTTTTCGTTTGTAAGAGATGCTGCTTGGGGGGGATTCTGGTTGGAGAGATGGTTAGAGGGCTGTGTGTGTGAACAGGTGAAAACGGATCAGATAGCTACGTCTTAAAAACAAAAGTCCCACCACTCGTTTCTCTCAGTAGAAACGCTCTTACTTCATGAAGAGGACTTGATGGGGGAGGGGACTGCAGCTGCTAGAAATATCTTCTTTTGTGTAGTTTCAAATCGCAAACCCTGATTTGTTCATAAAACCTGCCTCACTTAAGACGGTGTACAAACTAAAGATTTTAACGTCATCTTCTCTGTATAGTAAATAAATGATTTTGAGAAAAGAAACCAGAGGGCTTTTTGCTTACTCCATATTTTATGTTGTCCCTAAAATAAAGATTCATTTTTTTTTTTTCAACCTTGGGCTAGCATCTGAGTCAGGAATGTGCCTGCATGACTTATTAATGGCTGAATATTCCATTTTGAACTCACACTGATCGCATGCCTAATTAACGTAGGGGCCATGTATCATACTATGTCCAGACATGCTCCATTGAATATGTGGGGATATCAAAATGCTGTCTACAACACAATAGTGTAATGGCTTACGAGTACAGTGATGTGGCGTGTGATATGATGTAAGCGCTGCGGATTTAGAACTGAAATTGAAAGGAGTGAAGCGTGCTCTTGCCGAAACTCCATACGGTGGCCCAAGTGCACCCTCTGCTGGAAATTAGGAAACAATAATTTGTTCAGATATGCTTAGGGGCATGTCATGAAGTGAAAACCGGTTTAAGAACCATCAAACACTGTTGAATATTCTCACAACCTGTATATTTTAGCATTGTATGACCATGTCAAAGAGAGACGACAAATCACTAAGCCCACAGGTGACGGAATATGTTCGCGAGATGCACGAGATGAGACGTTAGAAATATAGGCCTGACCTGCTTCCTTCCTCATCGCCCTCATTCTACTCCACTCCAGTCATTTGAGGTTTGACAAAAGACAACAAATGTTTCACATGTAACCTTAGAGGTGTAGGTTAAGTTGAATGATTCCACGGCTACAAAAAGTATATTGAATTATTGCTGTAAGTTTTTTGAGTAGGTCAATCACATCTACCTACCAACAGTGGTGGGTAGAGTACTGAAAATTGGTACTCAAGTAAAAGTACAATTACCTCCTTCAAAATCGACTTGAGTAAAAGTAAATATTCCAATTGGAAAACTTACTCGAGTAAGAGTAAAAAAGTAATCTGTTTAAAAGTTACTCAAATTACAAGTTACTTTTTTGTGTTGGAGTGTTTGGATCAATGAAAAACATAACGTGAGTAAGTCAGAAAGAAATGCACTCTTGACACATTTCTTCACAAGTTGCTTCATTGTATCATGTATGTTTTTTTTTTCATTACACATCTCATAGATCTCATAGAAAATAACAGTAGGTCATTAAAAATATTGACCATGTAGGAGATCTCATTCTTTCTCATGGAGAGAAATGCCCTCTCTCTCTCTCTTTCTGACTGCAAAAGCATTGTTATTTACAAGATCATCCCGGTTAGAGAAAAAAGATGCCATGAATCACCTGACATTTTACAAATGTTTGACTTGTTCGTGCTAGCAATTCTGACAGTATAACTTAACTGCCTTTTGCAAGCTAGCCAAGTAAATAAACATGATGCTGACGGTGAGTTGCAAAAAATATTATTACATTGGAGTGGGGGCTGCCCCAGGACTGTCAGGAGGACCAGTAGTAACGCTAGCTTCGTCCATCTTCTCATCCATAGTGGCGGCGATTAAAGTTATAGTCGTAACGGTCGACCTGAAGTTGTCTCCTGCGCGGCTATGAAATGACAACAATGTTGCAACCTGTGGAGGGCGCGTCGATAACGCATAGCTAACTGACCTCTCCGTTTTTACCCTCTGGTTGCCGTGTATGCTTGTATTCCAGTAAACAAAGATATGTGTACTTTTATCACAATAGGCTACTCATTTTAATGAAAGCACAATGGAAATGTAACTGAGTAAAGAGTAGAATTCTAGTTCAAATATTTACTCGAGTAAGAGTAAAAGTGCAGACTTTATAAAGGAACGCAAAAAGTTCTCGTTACCCGAAAAATGTTCTTTTTTACTCATTTGCGTTCCTTGTAACGCGTTACTACCCACCACTGCCTACCAATGACGTGCGGGTAGCCTAACCTAGGCCGGTAACTGTTAGTAACGGTAAGTCATTTTTGTGTCTTTTTAATGCAAGCATGGAAGACAGTTTTGGAAGCATATTTCTCGCACTGCAATCAAAAGTCAAGTTGGAATTACAAAAATAATAATAAAAAAGTTAAGTTGGTTTTGGTTACAGACTTCAAAATGTTGCGTCTCAAAACATTTTGATTGCGGATCAGTCAAGTTGCAAGCGGCCATAATGGGCAGGATCGACACTGATGGATGAGAGAAAGATTTCTGTTGGTGGGATGGATTTGGGTGGACAGCATGGATACACCCACAATTCGCTCAATTCTTCTGCTCCCACTGGACTGGAGATGAGGCATTGCATGTTGAGCTACAGGGAGGTAGGCCTAAGGTAACGTCAATGCCACTCTTTGCAATTGAAATGCTTCTAAATGTAGCATAGCATGATTGTCACTATTTCTCAGGGTTCTCACAACATAAAATGGGTTCGTTGTCACAACTAACCACTAACTCATTCCTCTTTCTTTTTCTTTTAACCAGCACCACAAAATTCGAGATACCACTGTAACGTAAATTCAGGAGGCCCTTTGTAACCAGTGTTGTCTGTTCTGGGCTAGTGTACTTTATCAAGCAACCTAGTCATTCAAAATGTGCATGCAGTTCATCCCCTTGCAAGTTTGGGGTGTAACTTCTTATGGCCTTGTCTGTCTATCCAGAGACACCTTTGTGTTGAAAAAAAAGTGTAGGCTACTGTAAAGCCATGTGAATTTGACAAAGAACTGTTCAAAGGTGTCGGTAAGCTGAAAGCCTTTACAGATTTCGCCCCTTATGGGGCTGGGCTGAAGAAAATAATCTGTTTAAAAATTCAACCAATTTAATTAAATAAACCTAGTTTAGAATAATGGGCCAATATGGATGGTACGTATATGGATGCAGTGCTGCTTGAACATATGAGAACCCCTTGAGTTTTCTATCGTTTTACCAAGACTTTATTTTTTAATCACACCATCTTTTTATTTTGAAATAACAGGTTTACGTTTATCAGTTCCATAAACTTGTTTAGAGGGAATCTAAGTAGTGTATCTAAGGAGCTAGTCAATCATCAGATGGGACATTATTTGGTGCTAAATTAACCAATCGAGCAGACCGATCAAAATAGAGGTCGTAAGGAAAAGGTTTGGAAAGTACTGATTAAAGCAGAGAAGAAACCAGGTCAGTTAGGTCTTACCAAAGTGTACCCACACAGGTAAATCATGCTGAGGGGAAAAGAGATCTCTGAGGATGCCAGGAAGAGGGTAGTGAGGGCACATCAGTCAGGGGAGAGATTTCAGCTTCATCTGTCCACTGTGAAGCAAACAATCTACAAATGGAGAACATTCCACATAACTGCAACTCAGCCTAGAAGCCAACGCCCTTCTGAAATATTCTCAATAAACATAATAACTTGGGTAAAAGCCAACCCAAACATAACATGTGGAGATTTGCAGAATATAGACACGACATTTGTGGGAGGGTTGCTAGGAACAAGCCTCTGCTAAAAAAAAAAAACCCAAAAAAACCAAGCTGTCTGTCTCCACTTTGCCAGAAAGCACCTAAACAAACCAGAAGCTATCTGGAAGTCAATTCATTGGATGAATTGAACAGTTTGGTTACAATCAAAACCGCCATGTTTGGTAAAACGGCAACACTGGATGCCACCAAAAGAACCATCTCCCAACAGTGAAGCATGGTAGGAATGTGGGAAGATCTGGGGCTGCTGTTCTTCCTTGGGACCTGAATGACTCCATATAATCAAGGGACTCATGAGGACTGAGGACTATCAAGAAATTCTTGAACGGAACGTTCTACCATCAGTTGTAGAGTTGAAGTTGGGCCGAAAATGGGTCATTCAACAAGATAATGACCTAAACTCCAACGATATAACCATGGAGAGGCTGAGGAAGCTGGCAGTTCAAACCCCACTCGACTGGCTGAGTTCTGCAAGGAGAAGTGGGCAAACATCCCCCAGCAAGTGACTGATTAGTCCCTGTAGAAGATTACTTTTTAAAATGTCCTCTTTTGGTAAATAAATGATTTAAATATCCTGTTTTGTGTTAACTATTTGGAATGTCTGTATACGAATTGGGTGCAGATGTACATTTTAAGGATATTTTATTTATTTATTTTTAAACTAAAGAAATGTCCATATCTGTAGGGTTCAATAACTTTCAAGCAGCACTGTAAATGGATTGTCTTAAATTAATAAAAAGAAGGCCTAAGTCATGTTTGGCACCACAGACAGATTTAATAGAGATGAATGACAATCAAAGCAATCCACTGTCTTATGAATTACAACAAAGAAAAGAAAACCAAAAAACATGTTTTTTTTTCTCCATACTGACTGAACAGCAGAGGACAAAGTGAAAAACTTTGCAGTACTGATGTGCTGCCATCTAGTGTGAGTTAAAGAGTAGGCCTACTTATATTGTGATTTCGTTTTATTGATTTCACTTGACCAATCCTGTTCACTCCAATGAAACGGGTAAGAGTGATTTGCTTTTGACAAGACTGCAAATGAGTTGGGGCAGTGGGAGAGCTCTAGATGAATATGACAGTACACCACCCCCTTTTTATCACTGCCTTTTTGTGTGTTTTTGAATTTTTAGTTGTCCTACACAAAATTCACATATATTTAGTTTTAGTAATTCATCTTTGATGGTATTTGGGGGAGCCATATGCAATATTTTTTTTTTGTTTGCCAAAAATCTCACAAGAACCCATTGAAGTCAGCGGTAACCACTAAAATCAAGCTGATATGAGTGTGTCATGTTTCAGGAATACAAAAATGAAAACAACCACAGTGATATGTCCTTTTGTATAGATGACACTCACTATTTTAGATGTCCCCTCATTTCCCTGAGCAAACTGCTTCCTGAAGCAGTTTCCTACCTATGAGTGAGGAAAAGGAAGCAGAATCGATGTGGTCAGAAAAAAACAGGAAACCACATCCTCTCATCAAGCATGCATCCCTCTCTCTCTCTTTCTCTCCTGGTCAGCCCCTCCCATCCCCCCTCCTTTCCCCTCTCCTCTCTGGCTCCTCCCTCCCCCTGCCTCTCTGCCCCACACCAGGAGCACCACACCTCCCGGACCAATCACGTTGCACAATCACCTCTCCATCACATCTTAGTTTCCAGGGCAACAGGGCTGTTCTTCTGAGAGGTGCAGCATCATCCCCATCCGTCTGTTCAGCCAGCACAGGGCTCGTACTGTATGAAGGCAGGAAACCCTGCAAAGCCTCTCTCTCTCTCTCTTTCTCTCTATCTCTTTCTCTCATCTCATCTCATCTCAGGCACCTCCCTCCCTTCCCGCAACACCCTTCAGCACACTCAGGAAAGCAGGACGAGAAAAAAAAACATGGAGTAGAAGGAGGGGTAATGGTAGGTTCTTGGCTTCTATCCTATTTTGTATTATTATTTTTTTCCTGCAGTCTTTCTGCTGCTGTTTCTCTCCCTCTATCTCCCTCTCTGTTTTCTGTCACAAATCCCAGGCGTGGGCAGGGCTCAAGCGTGTTCGCCGTAATCCCTTTTGCCAGAGCTGAGGCTTTAAGTGGGTAGCCTGATGCTAACGCTGTTAGGAGCAGTTGGCTGGCTGAAGGCAGCCTCCGATTCTGCTCCCGCTGCTGCTACTGCTGCTTTTGTTAAAGGGGCCTGAAGAGGAAGGAGCTTGCTGCATACACAAGTGAGCAGAGCATGCTGTCAGCCAGCCAGCCAGCCCATCCACCCACCCACTGCAGGGTTCACAGGCCGGATCCTGTCGTTTGACTCAGGGGTGGGTGGGGGCCCTCTCGCCCTTGTTATTGTTGCTATATCTGTCGCTGGTAGGTAGGAGATGCTGTCTCTGTCTCTGCTGCTCTTCACGAGGAGGTGAGGAGGGTGATGGCTAACTGTGTTTTCCCCTGTCTGAGTTTGTAGCTACTGTCTATTACTGTGTGTGTGTGTGTGTAGATGAGTCTGTATATACAGGGTTGGCTTCTTCTGAGCCCCCACCCATTCCTCTCAGCTTAGCCCCCTTCCTCAGTTTTCTTCTGTGCTTGGGGTGGGGGTGGGGTTGGGGGGGTGGGTATGTTTGGTAGGGCAAGGCTAGCTAACCAGTTAGCCTGGAGTGCTGTAGGTTTTGAGGGCACGCCTCTAAGATGCTAACCTGTTTCTTCCCACGGCCTGGTCCAGTAAGCATCATCAGTCTGCGCTCAACACAGGCATGTTTGTCTGCTGTGGGGCGGGGGAGAGGTGGCTGAGACTGTTGTTGACGTGGAGATTGTTGACGTGGTGTGCTTAGCCCGGCTTGCTCGTTGTGTTATGTTGTGTCGTGTTGTGTAGTGAGGCGTGGTCCTTGTCATCATCCATCCTTCCTCAGGATGTTGAGTCTTTGGTGCTCACCGCGTGCTGCAGTGCCTGAGCCGGCTGGCCTCGTTAGCTTACCATGTGTTACTAGCCCAGACAGCTGGGCTGTGTGTGTGTGTGTGTGTGTGTGTGTGGTAATGTTTGAGTGTGTGTGTGTGGTGCTTGGGTGGGAGGGATAGGCGACAAACTACTGAGTCCCTTGTGTTTTTCCCACCCCTTCTCTCTCTCAGGGGACCCCTAGTTTTTATTATGCTGATGAGGCTGCACGTTTAGGGAATTGTGAATGTGTGTGTGTGAGAGACAAGGGTATCCAGGGGGATGGGGGCCTCTTTAATGCCTCTGTGTGCAGGGCACCCCTACTGAAGCCTTACCCACAATCCTCTATTCAACTGCCTGCTTTTGTTTCACCCTCAAAGAACACACATAAACAAAAAAAATCACACACAAACACACGCACACCATTCTCTAAGCTGTTCATACAGCTGGACAGGTGACCCAGAGCTGTTCTTCTATAGAGCACTGTTTAGAGATGGGTTCGGTGAACTCCAGAGGGCCCTGCTGGCTCCTCAGAGGCCCTCAGCTGCAGCATATCTGCTGGGAGGCTGGGGCTGAGGCTGGCTGATCAGCTGTGTACGCTGATAACCATGGACATGTTGGCAAGCGAGTAATCTGTGTGACATCCTTACATAACCTAACGCCCAGGGGTCAGAGCACTATGTGCGTCTTTATACAGGCTCACTGTAGCGCAACATGCCTTATATATAGCTTGGCTTTTAAGAAGCGTTTGGGGCATGTTTTTTTGTTTAGTTTAGTTTTTATTGTGTGTAGTTTTTTTTGTTTGGGTGGCCTTAGAATGGGCTCACGTGTTTTCATTGAATGACCCTTGGCATAATTTTTCCTCACCATGTGCAGTGTTTTTTGTTTGCACATGTTTTGCTCTTCGCATCTCTCTTTTCCACTACTTTTGAAATTTGATTATACAGGGTAGGGCAGGGTAGCATGTCACTTTATCTCCTTGGGTTATCGCACTCTTTCCTCTATCAGACTGACCAGCCTTTATGAGGGCTTTTAGGGTGTGGCAGTGGCCATCGACTTTTCCCAGGAGGCTTATCCACTATGTAGCTGTGGAGATCCTTATATGGATAAAAACGTGTTGTACAGCTCGCTACATCATGCATGAGTACATGCTTTTACATCCTGATGTGTTCTTCATATTAGGTGAACGGCATGTGACTCACTAATCTAGGTCATCTAGGTTTCCGTCGAATTGATTGCAGTCATAGAATCCAGCAATGATTACTAAGCTGATGTAGCGCTGATGTCACACCTGTTTTTCATTTCTCTTTTTATGCTGTCTGGGAAAAAGAGCAATGAACTTGTGGATGGTGATTCAACCCAGGAGATTGTTGTTCAAGGGTTAACAGAGTATTGATTTAAACTAGCAGATGTGGAACCTTCAGCAATAATGTACAGGCGATGGCCTCCGGAACTGCTAGGGTAATTTACGCGGACATATAGGGTTACGTGGTTGTGGCTGATGGAAACGCAAATTTAGATGAAGCAGCCTCCTCTCGTCCTCACCCGAGTTAGAGTGAGCATCTGTCAGTGTTCAGACGTATTTATTTGTGCACGGTGCTCTGCTGTGCCTCTGTTGAATAGTGTGGGAGGTGGCAATCTGGACTGATAGACCTGGCCTGGTTCTATGTTTCCTATTTTATGCGTAGTAATATCATAGTATGAGAGAGGTAAAATGTGAGTATAGTGGAGTTCTGACAGTGAAATGCCATGCTGATATCAACATAGATCAACTATCAACTATGTTATTGACATTTTTTCACAGGAGAAATATAACACCAAGTCAACGCATTTATTTAATGATATTATTAAATTGAATTGATTGTTTTTCCTAGCTATCTAGCTTACGTTTTGGGTTACATACTGACATTGGCCCTTCTATGTAACCTTACCCTATAGATAAGAGCTCTCTGTTTTGCTGGACAGAATCTGCTGTGGCCTTCAATCACAGTTTTTTTTTCCCTTTCAAAATGGCCGAGGCTTCAGATCAAGACCCTGTTCTTGGTGGAATGCATTATTGAACAGCAGCTAACACTGTGCCCACTACGCAGGACCATTCTGCTGTGGTTCAGGGTGGGGGGTGGAGGGACATTTGTGTGTGTGTGTGTGTGTGTGTGTGTATGTCTGTGTGTCTCTGTGTATGTATGAATAGCCTGTGCGTGCATAGGTGTGTGTGTGTGTGTAAGTGTGTGTGTGTGTGTGTACAGCCTTGGCCCTGGATCTAGTCTGGTCTGCCTTCATCATGTAACCCCTCCCTGTGTAAGACAAGACTCAACTGAAAGGGGCTCAGGGGAGGCTGGGATGCTGTCCTTCAGACACATCCCTCTGTGAAGCCGTATGCACTCACTGTTACTCTGTTACACATTTGCTCAGAACATGCTGTGAATAGCCTCAGCTGTGCCCCAACTAACGCTAACCATCAGCAACGTTATCAAAATAGCCTTGGAAAAAAAAAGACCAAAACTTCCTAAAATATACTGGGCAGGTTGAAGCACAGCAAGGAGTGCTCCCTGCTTTAATTGGCACAAACAGTGAATCAGAGAGCTTTTGTGTCGCAGCGCACAGCCCGTGAGTGCTGGATGAGAGTATTGATTGAGGTTTCTTTAGACAGCAATATGTCTTGATTTTCTTACTGTACAGAATGCCTCAACTCCTTTACCTGTGAATAGAGCCAGAGGGTGAAGGTTATGTGGAAAGAGAACACCCTATGGTAACACTGAGAGAGAGAGTTAGATGTGCTTCAATACAAGGAGAAAGGCTTTCAGGGAGAAAAGCAAAACCAGACTAGACATCCATCCCAGTTTTGGTCTCTGAACCATGGATCAGCTGGTCTTTATCCTTCCTATCTGAGGATGGGGTGACCTCTGAAGGTTACCTGGTTCAGCTCCAGACAAAGGAGAATGGTTGAGCATGATTGGGGGTGAACCTGGCGGTGGGAACACATCACCTCCAACTGGGTATTTTTGAAGGGGGGGTGGGGGGTTGGGGTAGAGTACCTATGAAGGGTAATGAATGCAGAGCCTGTTTCACCAGCTCTCTGTCTCTGTTCCTGCTCGTCTGTTTGATCTTGTTTCAGCGTTTCATCTCCAAGGTCTCCAAGGTTCCCCTCATCTGTGTCACGTCTGGAAAGTGAATTGGATCAAGCGTTGTCAAAATTGCATTTAATGAAAGCTTGCATCCAAGCTTTCATTAGTGAAACATTTGGTCGTTCCATCTAAGGTCTGAAAGACATTGCTCAGTCTCCTGTGAAGTCTATATAAAGTCTTATTGGTCAACTAGCATCTTTGTTTTACTATGGAAATATGCTCTAAAACCTGACTCTCTACATATTACCACCATAATGACACAGCCTTTTTGAACTTGGAGACTTTCCATTGCGCTGAACTGAGCCAGAGGGATTTTCCATACACACTGAACATCTCAGCTAGTCATCTTTAATCAGGGGTTTAGCGCCTCTAAAGCCAGTTTATCCAGTCATCACAGGTCTAATTGTCATTGGAGAAGAACGTCAGCAACGTTAGCTGCTGTGTTTTTACAAATCGTATCTTTTCACACCCAGATAGTTCTGCACAGTGATCTTTCATTATACCAGGATGAGATCAAACGAGTTTGCATAGAGAACACAGAAACAATACAGCATCAAGTGGATCTGCGCTACCCTTTTAAACAGCACAAGGCGCACTGACGTACATGAACACAGAGCGAGTCAGTCAAAGGAAATAACACTGCCTGACCTCCCAGTATCTCTCCAGATCAACTGTTTGTGTTTCACTTTATCAAGGGCAAGAGCCTTGGGTAGGAGTGAGTGTGTATCTGTCTGTCTGTGTGTGTGGTGGGGAATATTTCTGTAACATATCTGCCTCCCAAACGATAAATTATGCAGGCCCTGGGGAGTATAATCCATGCATTGTTTTTCCCTGCGCACACATACACACACACACATACACACACACACACACACATACACATCACTCTGCCCACTCTTTCTTCTGGTGTGAAGAAGCTTTATGCTCGCCACCAGACGCTTTTGTCATGCTCTTTCTTACAGCAGAATACTGTTAGAATACTGTTCCCCCGAATCTCACACTGCCCAAGTCTGTCTACGGCCTCACCACACTTCTCAGATGCCCCGGGATGTGGGGCCTCTCTTCTCATAAGTCAGTCAGTGCCGGGCACTGTGACTCACTGGCTGGCTAGGAAATAGGTTTGAAATGCAGTTACAGGCATGGGGGTTGCGGCGGGGGTCTCAACGTCAGTAAGAAGTAAGCAGGGGCCAGCTCTCAGCCATGACTGAAGCCATCCGAGACCCATGTTCATTTACTCGATGCTGCGCCACTTCATGTTGCTAAACATAGGGGAACATGGACCCAGCGGCTGCCATCGATCCTGTGATTTGTCTTATATAGCTCTGCTCAGGCTATTGGAATTCAGCCTCCACGGTAACCCAGTAACCTTGGTAACCCTATAGTATGTTATGAGTCCCTTAGAGGCAGCCAGGCCCGGCTGTCATCCTTACAAGACTTTGTAAAATGTATGAAGCGATTATTGTATAAGTGTAACTCTCTTAGACGAATGAGATTTATGTGACACAGATTATTATTCTCTAATCTAGACTGGGTTCTGCTTTGGCTTTATCCCACTTTGTGTGTACATCAGTGCTCCCAAACGTCACCTTGTGCCAGGAGCAACAACTGGCCAAGTGCTTTTATTCCAGTCACATCTTACTGATGAGGCAGAAAAGTAGGATGGTTTGGACCAAAACCAGTGTGACTGGAGGCTGGTAGTTGGTGGAGAGTTGGTTGTGTCTCTACTTGAACACAGGCTGGCACACATTATGGACCGGGAAGTTTCTGTATTTGTCATTAGGTGTTATTTTGTGTCAGTCCATGTCACATGTCAATGTTTTAAGGGCACCATTTTAGGAACACTAGTTATGTATTAGTGAAAATAAACCATAAACATTATGAACAATATGAGTATGAACATTAAAAGTATTTAATGTTACATTCTGTACTTATGCTTTATACAAGTCCACTACTGCATTTAATTCACGTCAGTCAAATAATCCTGATTCCTGCATGCAAAACGTTAATGTGGTTTCTGTTAATGGTTTGTATGATTACTCAACAGCTTCCAGCATTTAAAGGTTTTGCTGTTGCCCCGGAAACGAAAAGTGTACCTAGTGTTTTACAGTGGGATTAACAAAGCCTTTTAAGCCTCTTCAGTAGTGCTAGCTGCGTTTATTTACAACAGTGAATTATCCATGTGTAGTGCACACACACTTACCCTCCCTCCCCTCTGGTGCAAAACTAACTTGCTAACCTATCTCTCTGGGCTGATTTGACGTCAGCAGGCCTCAAACCTCCTACACCCCTGATAAACAGCCATTTGGCCTATTTCGGGGATACTAATTAAGGTGGCTCGTTAGGGGGACTTTTCTGCTGCGTCAGCGGAATGGGCCCTGTAGTGATGCCTGCTGTGAGCCTGGCGTAATTGAGAGAAGCCCAGCCTTCAGGCAGCAGCACTCATTTTTCTAGCCACTTTTTTTCACTGACCAGAGATGAACAATCTTGAATTTCTTTTCATAACAATGTTGACAATATAGGTGTTAATGAATTTGCCCTGTAAGGAATGAGATTTAATAATTCAGTTTGCTCAAATTGAATAGCCAACCTTGAGCTTGGAGTAATTTAAACTGATAAGAACGGTTTCCCTTGAAAGTAGCTGAGTCACACTCTCAACTCTCTCCTCGCCATGACCTATATCTGTCGGTGGCTGAGCGGTGTGTGTGTGCTCCTCACTCAGAGCTGGTGAAACACAGCACTTGATGTAAACCTGCTATAAGATCAAAAACAGAACTGTGTGATTCACGGATGTGTGTATGAGAGAGAGAGCTGGGATTTTTTTCTTTCTTTCTTACAATCACGCCCAGTGCTTCAGCTCTGGATTGTTTAGTAAGGTCTGGCTGCACACGTGTGATGAGCTCACTCTGAGCTGTGGCCGGTGCCCTGATGGGCAGAGGAAGTGAGTGGGATGCTGGGGGATGACATCACTGCTCCCCAGGGCATACTGCCCTTCTCTGCTTCTCACTACAGGGAGAGAGAGAGGGAGAGAGAGAGCGAGAGAGAAGGTCCATATAGAAGAAAGACTTCATTTGGGCTCACACCACCATGTGTTTTTTCACCTATTTACATGAAATCACGTAGAATACATGACCATTATACTGTAAGTACTATGTTTGCTGTCATCAAATGTTTTAGTTCACAAACATGAAGGCTCTGATTTAAAAGATTTAATCTGAAATGTGTGTACTATAGACAGGGATGAAGGAGGAACAGATAGACAAAGCAAGAGAAGGAGCTTTGTGTGTCCTTTATTTACTGTAGCTAGAGGCTAATGTCAAAGAACAGGCATCCATTTGTGTTTAAGGGTCTTCAATACAGCATCATCAATCAGTACTGGAATCAGAATCCAATAGAGGAGTGAAGGAAAGTGGAGTGTTTACATAAGGGAGGGGCTTACAGTGCAGCATGGATTTCCTCTCTCCCTCTCTCTCCCTTCCTCTGTCTTTCTCCCTCCCCCCTCTTCCACACAAACACATGCGCACATGGACCAAAGCTGTGTTCTGCTGTGGCTGTTACTCACTCACTCATTCAACCGAATCATTTAATAGATGGAGGGAGGGGGCCATGAAAACATACAAGACTTGGAGAGAGAGAGAGAGAGGGAGCGAGACAGAGACGTCTGTTTTTCGGGAGACAAGTAATTCAGAGCGCAAGCTTGGAATGGATGCTGCTTAGACCTTGAACCACTTGGAATTGAGAGGACCAGTGTCCCAGCAGGAACACGGCTACGAACAGCAGCACTAGAGTAGCAGCGGCCGCTGCTGGAACGGATTCCCTTTTTAGGAGTGAAGGATGAGATGTGCTGGAGCTGTGAGTGTCTGTCTGTTCTCTGCCGTAGTGAGTAAGTGTGAGTATGTGTGTGCGGAAGAGAGAGAGAGTGGGTGTGTGTGTGTGTGTGTGTGTGTGTGTGTGTGTGTGTGTGTGTGTGTGTGTGGAAGAGAGAGAGAGTGGGTGTGTGTGTGTGTGTGTGTAGTGTGTGTATTTGTGTGTGTGTGTGTGTGTGTGTGTGTGTGTATGCGCTTGGGGTTTTACTCTGGTATGTGATCTGACGCGGCTCCTGCTCTCCGTCGGCCCCCATCACTGAGGGAAGGAGCAGGAGAAGGAGAAGGAGGTGGAGCAGGAGCAGTAGCAGGCCTGTCAGCCCCAGGACCGTGGACCGTGTGCCAGGGAAATGCTATTGGAGGGGGTGGAGGGTGGGAGGGGGGTAAGAGTAGCATGGCACTGGGTAGAGAGGGGAGAACTGAGTAGCCAAGTGGGAGCGACGGAACGAGAACACAGATCGAGGAAGAGGTAGAGAGATGGAAAGAGAACACAGAACGAGGGAGAGGTAGAGAGATGGAAAGAGAGAACGCAGAACGAGGGAGAAGTAGAGAGATGGAATGAGAACGCAGAACGAGGTAGAGGTAGAGAGATGGAAAGAACACAGAACGAAGGAGAGGTAGAGAGATGGAAAGAGAAAAAATCAGAATGAGGGAGAGGTAGAGAGATCCTCTGCAGCATGGATAATTGCAGTTATTTTGCCCTTGACAGTTGTGCATTGGCGTGAGATTGTGTGTTCTTGCATGACACACTGGCACAGTGTATTGGGTGATATTGTGTGTGTGTGTGTGTGTGTGTGTGTGTGTGTGTGTGTGTGTGTGTGTGTGTGTGTGTGTGTGTGTGAGAGAGAGAGAGACTGTGTTGAGGAGTAAAAGGTAGAGTGCATGTGAAGGCCACATTTCCAAGCGGATGTGATCCAGCTCCCACTCTGCCCACTGAGAAACATAAAGTGTGTGTCAGCTTCAGTATCAATGAAGGCACTGTCATTTCCACAAGGATAAATAATGAAGAAGCACACTGTCATTTTCTGATGACTTGCAAATGCCAGGAAGCCACATTGGCTTTATAACTTATCTAATTATATTGCTTTTTAATCAGTGCAAGCAGGGACCCATAGTTTGTATATTAACAGCGTGCAGAACCTATTGTACACAGGCCATTGATTTCCGATGTGATACGATACATATCTCAACTGGCCTACTTCTCTTGTCCTACTTAAACACACGGGTGATGCCTGAAAGGTTGTTGCTTACTGATGCTCCCCTTCTGCCACACAACCCCCACCCCCCCTTCCTTTCTCCTCCAGGCCGCCCTAAAGCAGATGGGTTGCCCCTTATGTGCCGTGGTTCTGCTTAAGGTTCCTTCCTGATTAACAGAGAGTTTCTCCTTGCCCCTGTCGCCATTGTGCTTGCTCTAAGGGGGCCCAGGCTCTGGGCTCTGTTAAGCACCTTGAGGCAATTTTATTGCTTTGGCGCTGAATGAATATTATTTAATTGAATTGATTCTAGATGTATGCTGTTGGATGTGAAATATGTAGGGTACTTGCGAGTTTTCTACACACTGTGAGCGAGCGCATTGTCATGATGGAGCACCCAACTACCATTGCACCACAGTTCAGGCTGTTTGCCCTGAATGTTCTCCCTCAGACGCCTTAGGACATTATAGTAGAACATTATAGTAGTAATAGTGTTGAAAGTGTGACTGATGAATTCTTTCGGCCTTGGAGAGTGCAGACTCTTCCACTCTGAAGACTGTTGTTTGGTTTCTGGGTCGTAGCAGTCAATGAGGGCCTGTTGACAGAAATTCTTGATAACTTCAACCCGAGTTTGTCACAGAATTTGAAGTTTGCCCTCTGCTCAAGTTTGAGGTCCATTGCAAATGAGCAAGTGCAAGTGGTCACAAAAACGTGAAAGTAGCTGCTTGCTCCAGCTGCACACACATAACTGTGCTCTGTTTGTTTTCAACAGGAACAGTCTCTGAACATTTTGATTGCATCTCGTATGATGCCATGTATGATAGGGTTTGCTTGGTTAGATATGTCAGTGTTATGGGTGTTACTTTGGTGGTGATATTTTATTTGCCTTGAAATGAATCATGGGGGTATTTCATACATTCCTAGATACTTTGAAATACATAAATATTTCTTAAGCTTTTCTTTCAGATTAAACTGCAATACCTCATCTGGTGTTGTTTAGTGCTCCTGTTAAGCCACTATTTTCATGTTTTTTTCCCCCATGCTGGGCCGGCATGGTAGTTGTTGAAAATGGGAAGGTCTTAAAAAGCTGTAGAGACAAAACTCTGTCATAAATGCCTTTTTCTGTGTACTTTCCACAAGATCATGCATGTGGAAGAGGAATTCTATAAAAGGCCTTTGGTTGGTTTTTGGTTGGTTTTAGACGTGCCTTCAGAGCTCTGTGTTGCCTTTGGATCAGTAGTTTATCCTGCTCATAGTACCCTCTGTCTGCCAGGGCAATGAAGTGCTATCTGGTTAACCTCCTAATCCTATCCAGTTTTTTTTAACTGACACAAGTTCACCACGCATGAACCCTTTTAGTTGCTCTCTTTTAGAACTGCAGTGTAGTTTGTATATGTTTGTGTGTGTATATGCGTCTATGCGTGTATATCCATCTGTCGACTTCAAATCACAGAAGTAATACCCTAATTTTATACTTACATTCATGTGTGAGAAAGAGAGAGAGATAGAGAAAGGGATGGATGGATTGATGGTCTGATCTCTCCAAGTATGTGAAGAGGGTGAACAGATTATCTTGGCGGTTATTCAACTAATCCCATAAATAGATTTTGGATGCCCGATGGACTTCAAGGAACACAGCAGCAGACAGACCATGTTTCTTCCAAGTGGGGATAAGACTTACTTAATCTTACATTCAGAATCAACAATTGTCTGATTCCACGTTGCATAGACTCTCACACAAGGCTAAGCACATTAGAGTATTAGAATGATACTTAAAGACTTCATGGTGGTTTGTCCTTTTTGTCTCATTTTCTAGGGAAGTCATAAAATGACTTGTGATGATTTTAAATGATTTTATCCAAATTCTTTTTTTCTGTATTTAAGATTATTATCTTAAATTTTTTCCTGTGTATTCAAGATAATTCCATTTGGGTTTGTGGAAGAATGCTGTACACGTTTTATGTAGTCATTGGCCTCAGTTTGACTGGCTGAATATTGGTTATGGCAAAGATCATAGTGCTGTAAAAATCACATTGACAAGGCATTTGGATGGCACCTGGGGTGGCCAACATTTACAAAGTCCTAAAAGAGGTCATGGTGTAGAAGCTAATGTTAAAGGCTCTTTGATCTTAGAACAGTTGGCTAGCATTATTTGAACTTTGCAAAACCAATTTTATCTGAAGAAAGGACTTTGCTCATTCTAAATATACTGCCCATTTTCTCACAAAGTCCTTATTACACAGTGCAGAATGAACTATGTGGAACAGAATCCATGTGAGGTACTACATATGGCACACACGGATAAGCACCAGCAATGCCTACTGCAACCTATAGGTACCACTGCACTGTTGAACTGTGAACTATTAAATAACTGCTCCACCGCACACACCCAGATAAAGATTCCAGCCGTGTCATATCTTCATGTTTACACATCTGCTGAGCGTCCGGCATCTGATTGGCCTTCTCACGGTAACAAGTTCACCTTGCTGCTACACATGAGCCGTGGCAGCGTGACCTTACGTGACACGGTGGCTCTGGTGCCATCGGCATGCCACCCTCTTTATTTAGATATCTGGCTCACACTCACGGCTGCAGCACTGATCCCCCAGATCCTCTACGTCGTTAACAGAGTCCTCATATGGAACAGATCTTTAATTGGGCTCATATGATAGGGCCGCTGACACCGATGTACTACCTAGTGATACACGAAATGTTTAAAAAAAAAATCCGATTCACAGCTTTGTCTCGCCACAGTATGGTCCTTGATACTCCTAACTACTCAGCGTGTCCCCTTGTAAAGAAGAGTATGCTTATATACCTGTGCATGAGGGTGTCAGGGGAGCCTGACGTGACCCCCGTTTGGAGTGTGTTGGTGAGTGGTGTTTGGCAGCGCCAGGGATCTGAGGCAGGGATCACTTTCTGGGGATGAATTAACGAGTATCTGCCTCTCGGCGGGGGCAGCTGGAGAATTAGCAACAGTGTGAGCCAGCAGGGCCCCGGAGCCTGATGGCCCTGTAATTACTGGAATTAAACAAGAGGGAGAGTTATGAAAGGAGCTGAGGATGCAGCTTCTGTTTAGATAGACAGAGGGAAACAGAGAGGGAGAGCAAGGGTACATAATCAGAACTGTGAAGGAGGTCTCATTTTGATCTACTACCAGGGATGAAAATATTTTCAGCTAATAAGACAGCATAACAGTCAGTTGATTCTTGTTTCTGATTTTTTTTAGGCCTACTTTTTAGTAGCCACGCATATGTGTGTGTATGTTCATGTGTGATTTGAGAATGGTCTGTATATTTGAGAATGCTTTGTGATTCTAGTGAATGTATTTGATGTTAATGCTCAATACAAGTAACACAAATGAATGACCCCTTATTATGTGAAACACATCATTCCTTTGAGAACGTCTTCAGTGTGCATAGGACTGTGTGGGGAAGAGAAGGAGTGACAGCGTGAAAGAAGCACACACACTTACACATGCTCAGCATATCTTGATGGTGTGAAACTCAAGAGAGAGGCAAACCCTTCTGGACTTGTAGCTCTATAATACGAGCTAGCAGCCAATGACAGCCAATTTATTCACCAGTGTATCTTAAAAGAGATCCGTGCCTGTGGATTTGCATTACAAATTACCCAGCTGGCTCCCCCCATATATTAAACATAATCTGGCTTCTTTTTATTTATTAATGTGTCTCTCCATCCCCCCCGCCTTTCTATCTTTCCTAACCTCTCTGCTTCCTTCGTTCTCTCCTTAGCTAACTCAGAGGACCCCCCCCCCTGTAGGATCTAGCCGTATCTCACCATGAATGTCGCCGTGTCACCCATGGCCAGCGAGGCCACCTCACCCATGATCACCTCCGTCACCCCCACCCAGGAGCCCAGCCCTAGGGAGGAGGAGCCCAGCCTAGCCCAGACCAGCAGCCACGGGGAGAAGATGCACGCCCAGGTGTCCGGCCCCGGGCGCAGCAGGCACCAGAAGCCCCCGCCCTTGCACACGGGGGCGGACTGGAAGGTGGTGCTTCACCTGCCCGAGATCGAGACCTGGCTGAGGGCCACCACGGACAGGGTGCGGGACCTCACCCACTATGTGCACCAGGACTCCCAGAACAGGCATGTGGACGTGCATCTGGTGCAACTCAAGGTAGGGATTTCTCCCATCGTGGTCTGACACCCTCTGGTCAACTCAAGAGTCTTCTCAGTTTAGGACCATCACAGATGAAACCCACAGACTTTAGGTTTAGACAAAAATGTTGACATGTTTGGCCCAGTCTCTGATTTCTAGCTTTGTACATGGAAGAGGTCCTACAATAGGTCAAAGGTGACCATCTGTCTTCAAACTAGGCTTCGCAAAGATGGCCTCTGGTCCAGTGTGCCTGGTAATGTAGTTGGCCGAATTCCCTCGGGCATGCCCAAGCAACCCTTGACCCCTCTTTAATGCCCTTTGCCCACAACCTAAGGGTTGGGGAAAATGACCTTGCTACGTCCGTAACTCTATTTTGCTGTGACAAAAGCCAGTTTTCTGTTGATTAGTTAGTTGATTAGTCCTCATCGCTTGTGCCTCTGTGATTTAAAAAAACTTAATCAGTACATGAACCTATGAGGCACCAAGTGTAACAGACTTCATTTCCTATACAGAACACATTCTGTGCTACGATGGGCATTCATTTATTACAAAATCATTTAACGATATACTGCCTTTTGTGCTGTTTTGTTTTCACAGAATACGCTCTGTATACGAAATGAGGTCTGTTTCACTCGGCGCCCCATATGTATGAACCCTCCTGACCTCCCCTGGGGACAGTTGAGGATTAATCTGTCTGTCTATGCACATTCATTTATCGCAAACCAATACCAATACCAGCCGTAGAGGCTGTTTGGAATATCTCTGATGTGGGATAAGTGAGCTTCAATCAGATCAATCCACCAGCAGCGTGAGCTGGGACTGGATTGGATTGGATTGGAACAGTCATCAACCAGCTCTTTAATTAACACAGGGCTGACTATCTGGTTGAGTTAGGGGTGATGTCACTGCACGCTAGCCCTCTCCATCTGAAATGAGGACAGACCAATGTAGAACACCAAAACTGTGTTGCGAATTTCATTGACCAAGTCATAGCACAACATCTTTGTTGTCATTGTTGTTCATATTTTTATATTATATAATTTTCATATGAGTTATTATTGATTCTATACCACTGAAATATATGGTTTTTAAATGTGTTGTCAGGAAACTAGAGTAGCCTGCTGGGAACTTTGAACTTTAAGCTGTAAGCACTCTCATTTCAACAGTGCTGACTCTAGAGCAGCTTATCAGTCAGCCTTTTTGAAAATGGCTCTATATCGTTGATGTCTTACTCCGGTGACTGAGGAACTGAGACATTCCTCCCCACACCTGCAATGGCCCTGCTCACAAATTAGCCCACAAAGCTGTGTAGGCTAGCACATTAGCACACAAAGCTAACACTGCTCAGTACCAGAGCTCTGTTCCCTAAGAGATTGACGTAGCTGGGCTGATCATCTCTGTGGTCATGATTACGCCGTCTGATCTTACTGTACGCTGTGTTTTAATCCTCTTGGGTCATGCTTGGCAGGGCTGTGACCAGTGATGTAATGTGTGGGTGATGGCGTTGGAGGTGGTGGTGGAATTGATACCAGTGGAGGAGACCGATAAACAAAAATGGGTGGTTTTGGCTTGGATTGAAGGAGGTGATTTACCTCACCTAATGCAATGTAGTGACATTGCACATTACATCAAGTCATTCAGCTCATACATTTAATCACATCTCCTTTGTAGGCATGTGTGCACTAAAACGTTTAAGAAAGTTCCAAGCATAGTCCTCTAAATAAAAAAAGAAAATCTTATCAAGATGTTTCTTTCTCCTATATGGTGTTGAAGGCTTTCATTGTAGCCCTCAATGGAGATTGTTCTCTATAAGCAATGCAGGTTAATCCCATTTTTGTCCCAAGCCTGCTTTCTCTCTCCTCTGATTGTGCTGTAGACCCTCTGGACAGCTCTGCACATTGACTCTACACCAGTGTCTACATCTAAATTCAGAAAACATGTTACATAACTGTCTTTTTTTAGGTTTTAGTGGAAGTGTATCATTCATTCATGACGTTGTGTTTACGTTGCTTGTATGTTGGGAGTACATTTGTGTTTGTGTGTTGGGTGTACATTTGTGTTTGTGTGTACACATTTTCACAAAATGTGCCTCATCCCTGCCCAGCCCATCTAATTAATGATACTGCCTTCCTTAAAATGCTGAGGGCTTCACTCCTGAATAAACCATTATTTTTTTTTTAACCACTCTTTCACTTCCCATTAGTTTCTCCTAAGTAATTTTGTAGTGCTTAAATGCACAACAATGCATAAATTAGCCATCTCCGTGCTTCTGTGCTATTAAATATAGATGTTTGAGTTATGCAACGGGGTCGACAGGAGCGTGCACAGGGCACGTGCTGAGCTAAATATGGATGCCGCTTGTGTGTTTGATCACACAAGGCTTCAAAAGAAGCAAAACACTGTGAAATCTCTTATGCGTAAGATGCAGGTTGTGTTGTTCAGACTTGAGTCGTGAATTTGTGTGTTTGTAGATTAGTTTGTCATGAAGGAGTGTAGGCAGGACAGGGTGGTGCATGGAAACCACTGTTCCCCCGTAACAAACACATCTGCCAGTCATAACAACAACAACAACAACAACAACAACAACAACAAAATCAAGTTCAAGTTCAAGTTCAATCAGAAAAACAGGTGCATTCAGTGCTTTTATTGCATTAGTGCATGCTCCCAAAATAAAGGGCTTGGGCGCCATAGTTCTTTTTTTTTTTTTTTTTTTGGGGAGTAGAGGAAGTGGCCACACCGCAGTGACTGATGTCAGGGTCTTTTTATAACCGCCATGGCTACCCGCAGAGCTCATGGACGTGGTTAATAAATCATGGCCGTGAGGATGGAGTCTAAAGAGGAAGGATCACATTCAGCCAGGGTAGACCTGAGTCACCATTTCATCATCCACCACAGCATTTAACATCCCCTCACCTCCACCAGGCTTGTTACTACATGACTCTTCAGTCATTTCAGAGTGTCTTTTCTCAAATTCATCATTTTATTGAGTCTAAATGGACACATATGGATATGCTTGTCCTTGCCATCAGCAACTTGACAGGTTGACTAGCATTAGCATTATGGTGCATATTCATTAGATCTCCTAACTAACTGTTAGCCTGACGATGTCATACTCATAATTCTAGTCAGAATATGAGTCTGATACTGACCCATTGGGCTGTGATTATGGGGCGTGTTTCAACGAACCAGGGGGGGAAAATGCCTCTTCGCTCAATTGGATACCTAGAAACAATCAGAGCAACGTAGTATGACCATCTGATTCATTAAAACTTTAACCTGATCCCGTAGGAAGGACGGCAAAAACATCTTTTTCGATCGACAAATGCCTTGATCACGTCTCCCTGTTCCTCTTTCAAAATGAATGCGCTGTCAATATCTGTTGAGATATGCCTGCTCACGTTACTCATTAGCAGCAATGCTAGCTAGCTACTATGTGTTTCAATGGATTTTTGGTGTAAGCGTTAGCAATTACCTAACAATAATGGTCTAGAGCGCTTCAGTTAAGACATACAATTCTCGGCAACATTCGGGTTGCACATACACAACTAACCGAGTCAACTAACCGCCATCTTGGGAGGATTTCGAATCTACCGCTTGATCATCTGTCCATCATCGTATAAAGCCCGCCCTGACAATTTGATTGGTACGGTATTATCCGACCGATGATACTCTCTCCCAACTAGCACAGAGCCAGACCGAATCTCCCAAACCAAAAATGTTGTGGGTGGGGTTCGGGCTGGTATCCAGGCTAACTAACTGTAGATGTGCCCTTCTTGTAAGTTTCTTTGGATGAAAGTGTCTTCCAAATGAATACATGTAGATGTAAAAAGCACAACTGAAAAATGGAAATTAAATTGGCAAGCGAGACGGATAGATGAATAGCTGACTGTTGTTTTGTCTGTGAGAGCTGGTGTCTTTTCAAAAGGGGGAGATGGCCAGCTATCTCTGGGCCTCCTGAAGAGGTGGCATTGTTTGTCCTGGAGAATCCAGACCACGTGACCTTCTGAATCCAGATCTGGGTTTTGAGTGTGACTGATGTCTTTGTATCGCTGATTCCCACGGGACAATGACTCAGTGTGGATCACGTAGTGCCTGTGTGTGTGTGTGTGTGTGTGTGTGTGTGTGTGTGTGTGTGTGTGTGTGTGTGTGTGTGTGTGTGTGTGTGTGTGTGTGTGTGTGTGTGTGTGTGTGTGTGTACTGTGTGTGGACTGTGTGTGCATATTCTCTCCCCAAAACCTAGACAGAAACATTAAGACATTACATCAGCAACAAATTGCCCTCCAAAATAGAGCAGGAATCATGGCCTACATCGAGGAGAGTCAGAGGCAGCCTCAGTTTGACTTTCATAGCTCTTTGCGTGTGAAGAATCTCGCTAGTGTTCTGGTCATCGGAGATTCTACAGATCAAACTAATCTAATTCCCTGTTCAACCTTACCGTGTCCTCTCATTTGCCTCTCATTCTTCCTCTCATTTTCTCACTCTGTTTCACTCGCTTTTTCTCTCGTTGTCAACTGAGTTTTCTTTCTCTTCCATCCTTTTTTTTGCCATCGGTAATGACATACGATGTCTGCTTATGCAAGCTCTGGTATTTCCCTGGCTGTCTCTGTATGTGTCAACAACACACACACACACACACACACACACACACACACACACACACACACACACACACACACACACACACACACACACACACACACACACACACACACACACACACACACACACACTGCTCTTTCTGTCTTTCAAGGAAATCTCTTAATCTGCCTTAAACTCTGTCCTCAGCTATTTAAGGGTTACCAGCCTCGCTTCAATCCTGGCCATCCGCTCCTCTGTAATCAATACCTGGAGTTTATGACCACTGATAGCAGGACCAAACATTTCTGATATCATATGTTTACATGTTTGAAATGTAGAGGGCATAACCTCTGCCTAATAGAAAGCGTTATTTCATGTGGATTATGTTGTGACACTGTGCACTAATTATAAATATAGGTTAGATTTAAGGTTAGTTATGGTTTTATTTAGTAAATATCCTGGTATTTTCCAAACATGTCTTTGCCAGGCTGTGTACATGCGGTAGGCAGCCTCAGCTGGCTGGCATGAAAGGGGAAGAGGGGTTGAGCGTTTGTTTGGAAACATCCTCTGCCTGTGTCGGCCTGCCACCTAGTGGGCAAAGTGTGCTACGACCATCACTTTGTTTCCCTGCATTTAGTGAGTTGTTAGCTTGGTGACTATTCAGCTGTTCCTATCAAAGTTCAGTGACAGTGAAATTATAGATATAGATATAAATATAAAGAGTACCAGTGCCAGTTGCAATTTGTCTAAAAACGTATCAGTTTGAAGTCATGGCAGAATGAGATCAAGGCCTTGGTCTCTATGGTGAAATCACAGGGCAGAAGTACTGCTATGTCATCTCTTCCCAGCATGCCGTGGCGTGTCCTGGGAATTCAGGAATAAGCCAAGCATCCTCATCTCTCCTTATGTCCTCTGTTCCTCAGAAGTATTTATCTCTCTCTCTCTCTCTCTCTCTCTCTCTCTCTCTCTCTCTCTCTCTCTCTCTCTCTCTCTGTGTGTGTGTGTGTGTGTGTGTGTGTGTGTGTGTGTGTGTGTGTGCGTGTGTGTGTGTAGGTATGTGTACTCTTTTGCTGATGTCTGTGTGTGTAGTGAGACTCTGAGAGAAAGTATACTGGTGTTTTTATAGTGTGTATATGCATGTGTGCACATCTGTGTGTTTCTCCTTTTGAATGATAAAAGGGCATTGGCCCCCAACAGCACTGGCTGTCCAGAGCGCCAGCACTCTACTCTGTTCAGGTCTATTCATAGAGGGCCTCTGGGCCCTCGCCCCCCTTTCCTATGTTCATTTTTCTCACTCTGTCTCTCTTTCTCTGATCTCTCTGTCTCTTTTCCTGGAAGCTTCCTCCACCCTCCCTCTCCTCTACCCATCTTCCTCTCTCAATCTCTCTTTTTCTCTCTCCCTCTGCCACGACCTTGCCACCATATCACAGCAGATTTTCTTGGCGTAAGTGTCACAAACACACAAACACACAAACAAAAACACAAACACACACGCGCACACACACACGCACACACACACACGCACACGCACACACACACACACACACACACACACACACACACACACACACACAGACACACACACACACACACACACACATGCACGCGTGTGTCCTTTAGCTGGCCTTTGATGTCCAGGCCTGAGTGTTGTGGGAGCAGTGGTGTGGTGCGGCACAGGCATGATGACGCCTGTCGCAAAGGCTTCTGGGAAAGTCAACAGCCGTCAGGGATGGGGAAGTGTCATGGCAGGCATCTGTCCACCCAGAGGCAACATCAGCGCCACGGCAACCTACTTGTGAGGACACATAAGCGCAAAAAAAGTGGAAGACTGCTTAAGGGAACTAGGAAAACATTTCCCAACCGAAGTCAGATGCATATTGCTGTCTGTAAATTTGGAAAGTTCAAAATTAGATTAGGTTTAATCCGAGAAGCCAGTGTGAGGCCCCTTTTTCTGAGTAAATGTGGAGGTATGGTGAGGGCGTCTGTGGTGTGATGCCGTAACAGCTGGGTGTAGAATGTCCAGAGGGGGAAGAGGGGAGGGTGGAGCAGCCAGGGTGGGGAGGAGCGACTCACACAAGTGTTAGCCTTCACCCCCCGCCCTGAAACAAATACATAACATACCCTGGAACAATGTCTGGAGTGGGCAGGGTGTTGGAGGCTTGACGGCAAGTAATGTGACCACACCCTCATTCCATATCATGCGCGCTTGTGATATACACTAATGTACTCACTCTCGTCCAAACCCAAAACAGTATGCAAGGACAAACAAATGCATGCATTCATATGCAAACACATAACAAGGCATGCATGTGTTACATGCAAAGTTGTGCATTTGTCGACACACACACACACACACACAGTTGTCTGTTCCCCGTCCCACATGTTTATTTTTACCCACTGGCTGGAATGTGATCAGTGTGTGGCTCGAGGTGTCCTGCAGCTGTTTGCAGACATATATTTCCAGTGATGTAATCCCAGCACCGCCAGGAATGTGCACCCCCCTGTCCTAGCTCATGTGCCAGCCAGTAGGCACTGGACAGAACCAGAGTGAGTAGGGTGGCTAAGTGGTAGGGGGGGGGGGGGGGGGTCCAACCCTAGCTAGTGCCATACCTCTTGAGTATGAAGCATGTGAAATTTAACATGGGGCAAAGCCAGTTACAGCGTATACAGTATATACGGTGCTAATGCAATAGAATTGCTCTTTAAGATCTGCACATTTTTCTCTCTGAAGTAAGGGCTAAATAGTGGGTCAACAGGTCTCTGGGTTTAGTCTGAAATAGAGCCTGATACAGTATGGTGACCATTCATCGGCTGTTGGCCCATCAGAGGCGTTGCTCTTGCATGTCTAAATTAAGAGATATGTGAGAGGTGGCATTGAAGCACTGCTCGAGCTCAACGCTCTGCTGCCTGCTGCCAAGGGTTCCGAGTGTGACCCAAAGGTCCAGTGTGCACAAAACCAGCAACTAGTGTATTGGAGTTAACTGCCTTCAAGGAAATATCATACCTGCTAAAGTCTGACCTCTGGTGTTCAAGAAGAGAACTGCATTTCATATCCCAGGGAATTTTCACCGCAAGGAGGCCTGCTAGTTATTCATATGAAGTGACATTCTGCCTTTCAGGGAGGGCTCTGGGAAATGATGATCTATGAATCCGAATACCCCCATTGCTTGCATTCTAGCAATATGTTAGATAGTGGAAGACTTAAAACAGAGAAGTTTTGATAAACTATCAGTAGTTCTTTGGGCCTCAATGTTGGTTCTGTATTTTACAATGTTGAGGTACACTGGAAGAATGACAGCAGTATTCTCAATGCAGAGTGGCTAGAGTCAAAACACCAGTGTTGTTTTTCTGTCAGGCGCTAATAAGATCTAATAAGATCAAAGACGGGGCTAATTGTTCAGACAGACAGTGAGTGACGTGTGTGTTTGTGTGGGGGGGAGGGTGGATGTCGACGTGGATGGGTCCTTCCAGCATCTCCTCAGGAAAAGTTGCCCTTGACCCTCCATACCCCCCACCCCTCATCCTACCCCCCACCACCCCCCACCCCCATACTGTCCCCTCCGGCTGGGTGTTGGGCAATTCACATTGACACCCACACGAGTGAGTGACTATATGAGTGTGAGTGTGTGTGTGTGTGTCTGGGAGGTCAAAGCCCAAAATAGCCCCTTGGTGTTGTCAGGGAGCCCCTCCTTTAGAGAAGAGCAGAGAACGAGGTCAGCTATGAGGGGAGGGAAGAGATAGAGTGAGTGACAGAGAGAGAGAGAAAGGAAAGCGTGAAAGAGAGAGCAATCTACAACATGAGTGGAACGTACTGTCACTGAAGACATTGCCTCACTCAGCACAACCTAATTTACCTGTGAGCTGCGCTTTAATGATTTTGACCTCGCCGCAGTAGTACAGGTAAGAACAACGCTGACCTTCAGTTGAAGCATGTGGGTAGTTCTGTTTTTGCCTCTGTATGCTTTACAGCGGTCCGTTATTAAAGAGTCTCAGAGACAGAATGCCATGGTGTGTCTGGGTTGAAGCTTTATAGGGTTTGTGTGAAGGATTGGCACTTTGAACAGGGTCAGTATAGGAGTTTTACAGTAGAATGCAATGTCACAGTTATGTGTAGTTTCAAACAGCTTTGCAATGGCATGACAAAACGACTGCACCCGAGGTGTGCGGGAGGTCTCTGTCATTTCTCTGTGTCTTTGGTTGTTTCGACTGAATGAATGGTGTAGGTGGAGTGGCCAAAACAAGAGAACAAATGAATGAATATGATGAAATGATAGCTAGAACATTATAGGCAAAACGGATTTCTCTTAATGCTAAGTTTCTAAGCCTGCAATATCATTTTAATCACAAAATGGGATGCGTGTGTGTGTGCGTGTGCGTGTGCGTCTGTGTGTGTGTGTGTGTGTGTGTGTGTGTGTGTGTGTGTGTGTGTCTGTGTGTGTGTGTGTGTGCGTGTGTGTGTGTGTATGTGTGTGTGTGTGTGTGTGTGTGTGTGTGTGTGTGTGCATTTGTGCCTTTGTCATTAATTCTGCGGTGCACATGGTGTTCAGAGGACAGCTGTAGTCTGCGGCTGCAGTCAGACTTCTCAGCCACTGTGGTTTAACAGACGTGTTGACTTCAGGGTTCCCTCAGCAGTTCCCATAGAGACCACGCTGTGGACTGCAACGGCTTTAAACCACTGTGAACATGCATGCAGGTACCGGGCCACTGTGCTCTTTTGGATCAAGCTTCTGTCCGGTGTTAATTGCTTTCTTTTGTCTTCACTAATCACCTAGTCTGACTTTAGCTCTCTGTAGTTGGTCTTGTGATACAATTCTGCAGCGCATACAGTTAATTGGGGCAGATTGACGTTGTGAGTTGCATATTTATATATCTAGGAGTTGGTTGTGTGCTTCTAATTATGTTCATATTTGTAGATGATTATATTGCTGTTCGGTGTCTTGACTGTTCATTAGCTCCTCTTATATAAAACTCATGGAAAGCCGGTAGCATTGCTGAGTCATTCACACAAAATAGTGAGGAAACTGTAGCCTTGCTGCGCACTCTGCATGTTACTTAACCCTTACTTAATCCTTAATATATTACCTTACAAACATCTCTCTGTCTCCCTCCCTCTCTCTCTCTCTCTCTCTCTCTCTCGTTCTCTCTCTCTCTCTCTCTTTCTCTTTCTCTCTCTCTCTGCTTTTTGAGTATACAGTGTCTTACCTGACTCTCATACAGTATTGTGTGTTTATTTTTGAGTTCACCGAGTTGCAAACATTGGCAGGAGTAGTGACGGGGTGCTTTATCTTTCCGGCCGCGTGTTTGACCTACATTCAGAGATGCCGCGTTTATTTCGGGCACCTGAAAGTAACGAGTGGCCCGACATGCTGCAATTGTTGTTATTGTGTTGTTAAGGAGCTCCTGTTTCCATGTACTGCGCTGCTATGGTAACATGTGAACACCACTCAAGATCCTGTGCATAGGTCCCTCACCTGCTGTGTGGTGTGGTCAATCATAAGTGCGTATTCTGTTGATAGTTGCTGTGTGTCCGGTGCTAATGCTGTTAGCACTCGGGGGCCAAATGTGGGGCCCCTAGGGGGTCCTGTGAAGTGAGGTCCCGGGAGAGAGGCGTTATGAAAGAGAGGGGCATCTGTCCAAGAGGGGGAACAGCTGATCCCCCTCACTCCCTGACCCACCAGTTGGGGGGTGATGGGTACACCCGTGAGGAAGTCGAGGGGGAAGGGTGGCTTTGTTGCTCCAGCAGCCCCCTAAACAAGGAAGTAAACAAGATGAGGGCATGGAGAAAGTTAGGCGTTTGAAGTTAATAGATTAATCTCTCAGTCAGCTTGTATGGTTTTCTGTTCTGTTTTACTTTGATGCTGCACTCCCACAAAAGATGCAATTTAAAGTCTTGATATTAATCTAGGCAGACAATTCAGTCTTGCTGTGTCTCTGAAAGATGAGAATATGAAAATAATAATGAAGGCTCCTTTTCAACTGGTGTTGTTTTTTAATGGTGCACTAAAAAAAGGGCTGTATTGGAAACAGGCATCTGAGATGGGTGTAGTCCTCAGATGACTCAGGATGTGAAATTAGCCCCCCACCCCCTCCCCCTACAATGTCACCACTGATTTAAGTCCCCGTGGTGAGCGAGGAGTCAGTACGCTGTAGTCAAGTGTCCCAAAACATGCCCCATATACCCCAACATCTGACTCCCCAGAAGACTTAAGGAAACTGAAGATATGAAAATATCGTACACAGAATCCAGCAGTACAGCACAGAAGGGAGTTAACAGATGGATGAGATTTTCAACATGAAGCGTTCTGATTAAACAAATGTTGCTCTGTTCCTCTAAGGCACTCAAGCCTTATTTCCAGTACTAAAAAACAAAAACAAAAAAACAACCCATTCCTCTTTAAGTGCCCTGAAGTTCACCACAGAAGTCACTTCCTAAGACCTCCAGACGTTCCTGTTGCCTTGGATGTGATGACGGCAGTGGGAACAGATGCAACTCCAAGCATGAATAGATGTGACATTAAGAGCAGCTACTGTGGTGTTGTCACCGTGGTTATAGGGGATGTTTGAGGGGTGATATTCTCAGCTCAGACCTGTTGTCTACAATCTCTGAAAGCCCGGAGAAGTGTTGCCAGCAGCTGTGTGTATGTGTCTGTGTATGAATGTGAATATGGGTGTGTGTGTGTGTGTGTGTGTGTGTGTGCGCATGAGACAGATTACATTGGGTGGGTCTGCCTGGCTCCACTATCTGTGCCACTTCTGACTGAATTAGCTGCTCCTCTCCCTGGCTCTGTACACGGCCGGCTCCACTCTGTCCCACTGTGCCGACTCCATCAGGGCTCTCTAATTATGTCTGCCGTCGACAGGGTGAGGAGGAGTTGACCCCAGACACAGTCATGCCCGTCCTCTTCCTGTTCCATCTCATAAATGCCTGGCGGTCGCTGCTCTGCACGTCCTCCTGTGTTAGTCTGAATGGTGACTTTCGCTCTGGGTGTCTGTCTATGTGTGTCCCAGGCACAGAAACAATAGTATTCAAATAATGCTCAAAACGACACAGTCACAGAGAGTGGATTCTGAGCTGTGACGCATAACATGTTTACAATGGGCAGTATGTAACTTACATTACATCATAAACTGCCTATTTTAACTCTTACACATAGATACTGTACATCAACACTTGTATCAGTCTTGGCGACAGTTCCATAGCGTCACTTGACAGCACATGTTTCTCCCCAGAATAGCCCTGTATATCTGTCTCTGCGTCTGTCGTGTCATTTTCTCATACAGCATCCTATAATTGAACTTACAGCCACCAGCCCCCAACTAATAAATGAACATTTTTAGGCTGATGTCTGCATTGTCATGCTAACTATGGCCATCGTGTTCTCCCGCTATGTCAGTGAGCTTCAATAGAGTATACTGTATGTAAGAGATGGTGATTGATGGTTATGGATGGTGTAGGTCTTTTGGAGGGTTGTTGTAGAGCTTAGCTATGTAAGAAATATCAGACCTCCGAATGTTCAAATCAACAGAACTTTTTGGAACATTCTGAAGAGCCGTATAACAAACCCTATTATTGCACCTGCTAGGTGATCCGGCCAACTTTATCACTTTTCCTGCAAATCTTGTACTGCAGAACTGCTTTTGTTGACCCTATACAAACTGGACAATTGATGTAATGTGTGACTGGGGTGGTTTGAACCATGCAGACCTTTGTGTTGTTTTGCACTCAGTCATTACTCACTGCCCATGTGGCCCTGACTCACGCTGTCCATCAGGAGGCTGGGCAGAACCCACAGCACTGGCTGTTCTCTCTCTGCTTCTGCTTTCAATGCCTCGGAGGGACCTGGACATGTTTTGACTGAGGTGGTTATATATTTCTGTCCACTCCTGGGGCGAATTAGCTCCGGAGATGTAAGTAGCTGTTCAATTGTTCAACCTCACTTCAAAAGGTATAGCGTTGCAACAGTGAATGGATGAATGTATTATTGTTGACCTGCTGCATATTGCAGGGGGTTGAAGCACTTGGGTCTTATGAGTCAGTGGAGTGTTGCACCTCAGTGAGAGTGTGTGTTTCAAAATTCTTTTTGAAACTTTAGTTTTTCTGTGCAGTTATTCTCCAGTGGACTTCTTTTTGAAGTTGTACAATTATCCAAGGAATTTCAATTCCTGTGAAAAGACTGATTACCTGAATCTTTACAGTGCGCTAACTTTAGGAACAACCTCTTCTCTCCCACTGTGAATGTTGAAGGAGAAAAGAGTCAGACATCTTGCTATGGTATTACACCTCTCTTGTAAATCACAGGCTGCATTGACTGAATGTTTTCATCTCAAGTCCTTGTGCTTCCCCAAACCCACGCCTTTTGAGAGAGCTGTTACGTGCTGATTACTCTTTGAAGTGAGCAAGAGCTCAATTTAGACCCTCCAGCAGTTTAAAAGCACCTCTGCAAAACCCAATAATACACCTGTGTGATCTGAAATATGTATCCCTGATTTCAACACTTCATAAATATTGGCTCATGGCCTAAGGACTTGTTGAAGGTGTTGATTTGCACTCCATGTAGCCACACGACTTTCAATTTTTCTGTTTCTCATGTATGCTGTCTTTCTTCTCTCTCTCTCTCTCCCTTTTCCCTCTCTATCTGTCTCTCCATCAGGACATCTGTGAGGACATCTCAGACCACGTGGAGCAAATCCACGCTCTCCTGGAGACTGAGTTCTCCCTGAAGCTGCTGTCCTACTCTGTGAACATCATCGTGGACATCCGTAGCGTCCAGCTCCTGTGGCACCAGCTGCGCGTGTCCGTGCTCGTGCTGAAGGAGAGGCTCCTGCAGGGCCTGCAGGACTCCAACGGCAACTACACCCGCCAGACCGACATCCTTCAGGCCTTCTCACAGGACCACGACGAGGTGAGCTATTGCAATGCTGGTGAAATATAATAGTGTACTACATACATGTCCTTCAAATTATTTATCGAAACATTTGGGGCTTAAATATGCCTATTCAGACTGAAGACATAGCTTTGATAATAGCTTTGTTTGCAAAAAAAAATGAAACGCTATATTAGGGCATAACTTAATTTTCCCTTTCTTGCTGTGGTCTATTGAATGTTTCCCTCCAGACTCGTCTGGACGCCCTGACTGAGGTTGACGACTCTGGGCAGCTGACCATCAAGTGCAGCCGTGACTACTTCTCTCTGGACTGCGGTATCACTGCCTACGAGCTGAGCGACTACAGCCCCAGCGAGGACGCTGAGGGCCACGGCCGGGGTTCAGAGCCCCGCAGCCTGTACCCTGAGTTGGAGCGCGACCTTCCCGAGCTGCTGCAGAGCGTGGACCTGCTGACCATCGCGGCTAAGCAGCTGTCCTCCTCCAAACACAGCTTAAGCGGAGAGACGAGCACTGAGCAGCCAAGCACCTCTACGGAGGGGCTGAAAGCTTTGTCCAGAACACCTCCTGTTACCGGAGACTCAACATCTGCACCCACAATGCAGTGCGGAGCCACTCAAGGGGAGAGCGCCCTCTCTAAACGCCACCTGCAGGGCAGTTTTAGTAACAAGGTGTCCCCCACCCAAGCGTCCCTCCCCAAACGGGCCATGTTCCTCGAGGGGGATGCAGAGGCCAACATGCAGAGGTCCACTCTGCCCAACACCCTGCAGTTCCAGGCCGACTTGAGCCGAAGCACCCCCTCTCTGCTGGACCCGCCAGATCGATCCAAATTCTGGCTGGACCTGGACTCTGTGTACCCCGGCAATGCAAGGCACTCCTATGAAAGCCTCAATGCCATGAACAAGAGGAACCTCCTGGCTAGCAGAGAGAGCACTTACCAGAGGCCACCTGTCCCGGGGGCGGCCCACATACCCCTGCAGAGGAGCTCCTCAGAGGCAGGCCAAGGTGGCCCCAAACTGGATCATACCCCTTCCACGAGTCCCCCAAAGGACCAAGTCCCACAGACTGGTCAGCACACACACTCAGACTCTGACAGCCCCTTGCCCGTCTCTCCAGACATGAACCCCTCAGACTTTGAGCACTGTGAGGACCTCTCCTCCTCCAGCCCGGAGGTACCACCTCTGTCCACAAAAGCCTCCCTGTTGATCGTCTCTCGGACCTGTACCAGGATCTCTCAGGAGGACCCCAGCCCAAACGAGGAGCACTGGTACGGCTCGGATGAGTTCCTGGCCCTGCCATCCCAGCTAAGGAAGACTGAAATGCTGGCCATGAAGCTGGAGAGTCTGGCCAAGGTGCTTCCACAGAGGCTCACCCAGGAGCCCATCCAGGACGTGGACGACTGGGAGCTGACCGAGGCCAACCAGGACTGGGAGGGCGGCAGCAGCCACAGCAGCAGCCCTCAGCCTCCTCTGCTTTCCATCCTGGCCTACAAGAAGCCATTTCTGGGGCGTCTGTCCCCGACATCGTCCAGCGACATCGCCCCATCCCTGGACGAGAGCATTGAGTCTGGGCCCCTCAGCGACCTGCTCTCGGAGGATGAGCTGGGCTGGGGCGCCTCAGAGGCTCGGAGGAGGGGGACGTTTGCCACGTCATCTCCAGCCCCCAAACTGGAGGCCCAGTGCAAGCCAGTGATCCAGCAGCTGCTGGAAGACATCCAGCATCAGGATAACTACCAGGACATCTGGGGCAAGATTGAGGTAATTAAAAACAAAAAAAGATTTCAATTCTCCATTTTCATGTTAGAAGTTTATTTAGGGCTAATCAGAGCTATTGACATCTGCGATAATTAGTCATTTCAATGTTATGTATTATTGTGAAATTACTGTTATTATTGCAGAATGTACTAGAACCTTGTTGCTGTGCATCTACTATTTAGTTTGGCTTTATTTAACTGAATGCCCACTATGCAGTTATTATTCAGACAGTTAATACTCTTTTTACATTCTAAAGATTCAAACACTCACACTCAGCTCATAACACGTTTGTAATAAGATATCATGGCGTGTATTTATCTGAATCTACCTCAGACCAAGTCTTTGAAGCTTTTTTTGGGCTGGCATGTTAGTAAGACTGCTAAGTGTATTATTTCAGGGTCATATTCATCAAATTAGACAAACAAACAAGAGCACCCTCACTGTAATCGTAATCCTTTGATCTCATTATCAAGCGCTGCACTTCATGCTTGGCTTATCCTGCCCAGTTCCTCCACGGTTATCACATAGAGGACTGTCACCGCTGTTGACACTGCGCATCTCAGAAACTCTTCTCTCTCACTCCAATTCAGACAAGCAATTAAACAATTAGCCCAATAATGAAGAACATGCAATCAAGGCTGTAAAGGAGCCCGCGGCTGGGATAATTGATGATTTGAAGACAGCCGGAGAATATGCCGGATGGCACTCCAGGAGCTCATTTAGCGAGTGTGTGCTAACTCACAAGAGCAACCCCTGAATAGAAAAACATCTCAGCTATGATCCCCGCCTCGCCCCCCACTCCCTCTCTCACCCATGCTTCAAGTCGGCGGAATGAGAATGACAAATAATACCCAACCAACACAACAGTGTCTACATAGCAATATCAATTTGCATTTTGGCTTACATGTTGTTGAGTTGTTTTTAAACCTTTAATTTCCCTTAGTGGCTTTGATAGTGCTAATCTTAGTTTAAATTACATGCCCCCATGCCATGAGGCATAGGCAGTATTGTTGTGCTGGTTGAGTGGTTATTGTTGCCATCTGCTGGTAAGGCATTGACATAGCACACATATATTTTCACAGCTTCTGCTTTTAGTGATTGATGATTAGGGATGGGTATCGTTTGGGTTTTTTCCGATACCGGTACATAACCGATACTTTTAAAACGATACCGGTGCCTAAACGGTGCCAGAACCGATACTTTTTTTTTTTTTTAATTAAAGACATTAGGCTTATTTATTGCCAAGGCAAATAGTTTTCTTTAAATTTAACAATATATTAACTGTTTGAGGTATACTATAAATAAAAATAAATACAAAACACTTGGCTTCAAACCTTTTAACTTCAAACTATGAACAATATATTAACTTATAACAACTGTTTACAGTATACTTAAATAAATATAAATAAATAGCCTACATAACAAACTCTGTACACACACTTCACACTTCAGTAATACTTTTGCAGAAATATGAGCATGTTTGCCTTCAGAGTAAAACAAATATTAATTAGTTTGCATTTATTTAAACCCACTGGTTTCGTGAATGTGTACTGCCCCTTTAAAAGTTTAGCTTCTTTTTGTGCGAAATACAGCCACACTTTTGATCGTTTACCTTTCGACATTTTCTCCGTTATATTGATGGCTAGCTCTGTTTGTGCTTGCTCTGTGCAAGGCTGCCTGCTCTTCGCTGTCAGACTGTTGCAATGTTATTGTAGCGTCCAAGTTAGTGCTCTCTTAAGAACTCACATTGAAAAGGAATATCTTTGGATGAGACGGTAGCTCTCCGTTTAATAAAGCGTATCCAACTTCTGCTTAGAACAACCACACTTATCTTGAAACCGAAACCACACGCAAGTCAACCCATTACCATGGCAACTCCTCAACACAAATCCCGTTTCCACTAGTCCCATACGGAATGCAGCGTGAGCGACACAGGCGAGAGTCTATATTGGGAGATGGAGCAGTTTTATATGTGCCCCACAAAATCTGTTATCAACACAAAAAAGTATACAGATCGTACTCAGAAAGATCTACGCCACTAACGTTACTTCTCGTTAGCTATCGCTAGTTTTGTTAAATTATAAAAATTTTAATAAAAAAAAAAAAAAAAAAAAAAAATTATCTGCTCAGGCACCGAAAGGAAGCACCGAAATCTGCGTTGCATTTCGGTCCGGGTAGGTATCGGTTGTATGGAACCGGTGCCGTATTGGTACCGGTTCTCGGTACCCAACCCTATTGATGATAGCCAATTAAAACATGACATGTTGTTTTTTAGTGAGTTTATTCATAATTGCAGTATAATGCAATTCTTACTTATTAACAAATTGTTCTCTTCATATGTGTGTGCAATTAGTGTAAATAGGATAGGGGAAGTCCTTTTTTTCATCCAGAGATAAAACCCAAACACACCTTCTGCCTGAAAGCATGATGCAGGGAAAGCACCAATAACCTGCCTCCTCTAGTGCCCTTCTGTGCTCCTTTTTCAGCCGTCTGGAAAACACAACATATTCCCATGAGTGAGTGACAAGGGGAGTGAGGGAGTGAGAAGCGGAGTGAGGGACGGAGGGAGTGAGTGAAAGGGGAGTGAGGGAGTGAGTGAAAGGGGAGTGAGGGAGTGAGTGAGCGGCCCCTTTGCCACTGTTGCCCCAGGCTTGCTCCTGGGGCTCCTCTGTCACAGTCCAAGTCTTTTGGTGTGCCTCATGAAAAAGGATGAAAAGGGAGTTTGTGCTGAAAGTCATGTAAGGGCATCGCACCTGGAGCCGGAGACAAGGGGATCACATTCAGCACTATTGTGGGTTCCTCTGAATTAAAATATCAAGGGAATGTAAAATGGGTGGTGGGACAGTGAGATAGGGGAGCGAGGAGAGAGACAGAGACAGAGGTTGAAGCAGAGAGAAAATGATATATGAACAAGTAACTAAAAGGATAGAGAAAGAAAGAAGAAAGAAAGATATACGGGAGGTACAATATCTCCTAATGTTCACTGAATGAGTTGTGCAGGGATATAGGGCGGTATGAAGCCTGGTGCGCGGGGATGTGGGTAGGCAGGCGGGCAGGCGGGCGGGCAGATGGGTGTGGCGGCGGCGGCATCGGCATGGCGATAGCGGCAGCACCTGAGCTGATGCGTGTCACAGTGGGGAGCTGATTGATTACATTAGCATGCGGGCCCCTGTGGATGACTTCATCCTCATGGCAACAGACAGCTGGCAGCTGAAGGCTCGGCCAGGGCCGTCTCAGGGGCCCAACCATGTGTGACGCGACAAGACTCTCCATCTCTCCCCTCTCTCTCCCTCTGTCTCTGTCTCTCTCAATCTCTCTCTCCCCGTCCGTCTCTCTCCCTCTTTCTCTCTTCCTCTCCATGGAACCACTTCCTCTGTCTGTCTCTACCTTGTCTCCTCTCTCTCTCTCTCTCTCTCTCTTTATCTCTCACTCTCTCTCTCCGTTTTTCTCTCTCTGTCTCTCTCCCTCTGTGTCTGTCCCTCTACTGTTGGGCTTATTCATTTCTCTCTTTTTGTTTATCGTCATCTTTCTCTTCCAAACCCTTTGTTCATCTCGTTCTATCTCTCCTCTCTAGCTCTTTCCATATTTGTGTGTTTTTTTCTCTCCCTTTCTCATATCCTGTTTTGTGTCCCTCCCTCCCTCGCTCCTCTCCATCCCTCGCTCCTTTCCCTCGCTCGCTCCCTCTCTCTCTAAATCTGAGTTGATGCCATGAGAAGATGTTTCTCCTCGTCTATGTTCCCTGCATCCACTCCCCCCCCCCCACCCACCCCACCCCCACCGCGTGCTGTCAGGGGACAGAGCCCCAGTGAGCGCTGCGACCGCTGGCTACATATTCATCTCCGCTGAGAGGCTCATCGGCGGGGAGGACGAGGGGCGAGACGCCCCCCCCTCCACCCCACCCTGGGGAGACTCATGCAGCTCTGCAGTCTATTGATCTCCATTGACTGGTATAATCTATCTGCTGTGCTCGGCAGGCCTCTGCAGCTCATAGGTGACCTTGTGCAGGGAGGGTTTAATTAACGTTGCTTTTCAGGGGAGAAGGACATTTAAAAGAAAAAAAAGGGATTGGGTTGGTGTTTTGCGTAGATGTATAGATGTTGTTTGAAAAGAGACTTGAGGAGAAGGGGAGAGTTTGAGGGAAAATGGAGGGAGAGATTTGTGTGCGAGTAGTTGTAAATGAAAGAGATAGAGAGGCGGTGAAACAAAGGTTCAGGGAGAGAGGAGGAGAAAATGAGTGGATATGCTGTGAAGAAACACATAGGGTGAAAGAAAAGGAGGATGAATATCACCAGAAAGAAAGAGAGATTGAAGAGCAATAGAGAGAGACTGATAGAGAGAGAAGCAGGAGGTGAAGAGAGAGAGAGAGAAGGAGTAGATTGAGAACAAAAGGCAAGGGTGCTGTCTATGTAAGAGACACTGACAGGGAGGGAGAGATTTATCTTTGAGTGAGAGAGATAGCAAGAAAGAAAGAAAGTATAAAATGAAGATAGAGAGATAGAAAGCCTGAAGAGAGAGTGTGCAAGAGAGAGAAAATTAGAAAGCCTGAGAGGGCCAAACCTGCCTACCTCCCTCTCCTTCCCCTTCCCCTGCCCCCCCCCCCCCCCCCCAACCCTGCGTGCCCGAACCTCCTCAGCCATGGAGCCATGGCTTTTGAGATGGCTCTCTCTCTCACTGGCTCTCTCTCTGGCTCTCTCTCCCTCTCTCTCTCTCTCTCTCTCTCTTTCTCTCTCTCTCTCTTTCTCTCCTCTCTCTGCATGCCCTGCCCAGCATCACCTCTGATATGGGAGCCCAGTCTTGCCCACATCAAAAGCCCAGCTCCCTCTGAAGTCAAGGCCAAACAGTCAATAAATTATGGGGTTTGATTCGCGTCGGAGGAGAGGTCATTTATATCAATACCTTTGATTTTTGACTGGCGTCCGATAATGAGCGAGGGGCTATCTGCCATGGACAAAAAAATGCATGAAAAATATGATGAAATCGACTTTTCCCTGTGTCTGCCTTGGCTATGCATGAATGCCACTGCTGAAAGCGGCTTAATCAGGGGAAAGGGTTTCAGGCTCAATGCATCAGATTGGAGGAGCTCAGAGACATCTGATGTGTCAGAATTGCACGTCTTATGCCTTCCAATTAGTGAAGAATCTATTTGTAGAAAGACTTCTTTTTTTTTTGAGGAGGCCAGGCCCTAGGAGAAACAGGAGAGAATGATTGCTTCCCTGCAGTCAACAGTTCCGCTTCAGTCCAGCAGATGGCAGTAGATGCACATGTCTGTTACGGGAGCTCTTAACTTCTCTCAGATGGATCTCTAATAGATCAAGGGCAAGGCAAGGGGATTGAAATCTAACCGTCTCCCTATTGTGTGGTTTCCTGGTGTGGGTGAGTGCATGTGTGCCTATGTGTGTGTGTGATTGTGTGCGCAGTTAATGTTCTTCTCAACCAAGATCCAGTGTTGTTTTATCCTCTCACTCGCAGGAACTTTGTGGAAGTGTGAGTCACAATCTGGTTCAAGTTTATTTGAC